>NW_025318899.1:18105000-18500000 GCF_018153725.1 Drosophila mojavensis | reverse complement strand
TCCTAAAATAGGAGAGGAATTTTAACTGGTGGTAGGATCTTACCTTAATTGCAATATAAGTATTTTTGCCAGTTAAACAATTCCTTACTTGCATACTACTGATCTATCATTATCAATAATTTGACAATTATGCAAAGAGCATATAGAAAATTGCAAGTTATAAAGGGGACCTACAGCTGGGTAAGGGCTTACCATATCTTAACTTAATTCCTATATTCTTTCGCTGACATTTAATCGTCTCTCTAATTTCATATGCAAGATATTTGGGATTTGCCTAGCTGCCACTGATCATGATGACATTGCATTATTTAGCAATTATATATAAAGAGAATATACCTTACCCCACCTTATCTTACCCCACCTTACCTTACCTCACCAAATTCCATGTTCCCTCGTTGACATTAAATCGGCTCTCTAATTTCATATGCAAGATTTGCCTAGCTGCGACTGATCTATCACATTGCATTATTTATCAATTAGAGTCCCGCATTCAATGTAAATGCTATACAATAGGCAATTGCCGCTTTATCCTACAAGGTAAACAAACGATCCGTCGATTCAACAATCCATCGATCGATCACAAGCCGTCGCAGAGAGCCGCTTACCCAATTTCACACCTAAACGTGCCAGAACGAGAGAGAAGCAGCGCGACTATAAGAGCAAACAGGTGCCAGCTCTTCTCGGCCAGGTGTTCGTAACGAGGTTAAGTCATCAATAAACAAATGAGTCACCCAGCAGTTCTCACAGTGCTTAGGCGTTCAGACTTGATGTAATTGAACAAAGTTTACATAGCCTCAAAAGCATTAGAAAGTTCCCACAGCACAGATATTGAGATATTGCGAGGGTGCGCGCTGCTTTCCTCTAAAGGGAGAGTGAGAGTGAGGGAGATGTTTCTTCTTTGGAGCCCAGCAGCACATAAATTCCGCTGCAATTTTAATCATTTACAATAACAAAAGGCCAGCTCCAAACAAAGAGCCGAACAGATTTTGATGCATTTGCAGCAGGTGAGGGTAGCGATTTCAATTAAATGTGACACAAAATGCGTTGACAAAGGCAACATATTGGGAAACAATTTCAAATTGCATATGTCTGGGTCTGCGTCTGTGTGTGTGTGTGTGTGTCATGGGAAAATTGTGATACCTTTTCGATCTTCTTTACAATCACAACTCGCCCAAAACTGCGTCGCACTTTACCCAAACAAATTTTTTGTATTAAACACACTTGAGCCACAGCAGCCACCCCGAGTAAAGCCCTCAAGTGAGTGTTTCTCTCGTTGGATATTCCAAAGTTTTGCAGGTGTGCCCGGGCTCGATACTGTTTGGTATCCTTGAATCAAAACACGGCACTCGGTCTGGTGACTCGAGTTCGGGACTCTGGCATGCCAATACACTTAGCGTCGACAAGCGGGTCATGCAAATATGCTCAAGTGCGCTGTAGGGAGTTTAACACAATAAACAACGTGAAGTGAGCGACCGACCGGATTGGAGGGTTACCGAGCGCACAGTGGGAACTCTGCGCTAATACCATGTGAATTGAGGGCAGTGTGAAGGAATGAATGGGAGAGAGTATGCAAGAGATCGATCAGATATTGTTACGTTTCATGTGCCGCTTGAGCAGAGCCAGTAGGCAAATTAAGAGCTAAATGGAACTGTTGACATTTTATATTGTCGGTATGGTATTTTTATTATCTATATGTATGTGTATTTATTGAATGAGAAACTAATTGAGCAGCGGGTGGATATATTTGATGATTTCTATATATTTTAGAAGGTGCCTATGTAGCTGAATATTGTCTGCTGTTATTAACTAGCTTAACCTGTTGTCTGGGTACCTAGTTTAAATACTGAGATTATCGTTGATATAGATATGTTTGCAAGCTACTGACCAAAAAGGCATTGAAATAAAAGTGAATGATAATAAATAATAAAAAAAATTAATAATAAATAATAGTAAATAAATGTAAAAAAAATTAAATTAAGAAAAATAATGATAACAAATTATTGTAAATAAATAATAACAATAAATGGTAAATAAAAAAAAAATAATAATAAATTTAATATAAGAATAATAAAAGTAAATAAAAAATTATAATTTTAAAATAAAATAAATTAATAATAATAAATTAATTTTAAAAATAAGGAATAATTAATAGTACATAAAAGAAAAAATTAAAAATTATAATAATAATAAATAAATAAAATAATAAATAATATTAATGATAGTAAATGAAACAAATAGACTTTAATAATAATAATAAAAAATAATAACAATGAACAATAATTATATTAATAATAACAATATATAAAGTTAATAAATAAAACTAATTTTGAAAAAAAAGGCTAAAAGTAATTTAACTAAAAGTCTGTCTTCTATTCTTCATTCTTCTATACAAACCTATTGATTGAAGTAAAAAATTAACAACTTGCTTCTCTTCTCTCTGGAGACAAGACTAAAACTCAAGCGATCGCGGCTGGTTAATGCTTTAAATATAGTTAGCATGATGAGAGTGAAGAGAGTGCTAATATGCCCTTGCTTGCTCAAGTCCTCAATTCACTCAACTATAAATGATTCTAAATGATTCTCTCATTGATCTTGTTGATAATTCACTCAAATGACTTAGTAAAAATGCAACTTGAAATTATATAAAGCAAATTGTCATAGAATTTCAAGTAGATTCTAAAAAAAAGATAAAAAATAAAATATTAATAGAGCAACTCTTTGACTAAATAATGTTTAGTACTTGAAGCAGCTGCTATAAATGTTGAATTCTAGTCTAAAGAGTATGGCTTGCTTTTATCCAAGTCTAACCACTGTGCCGCAGAGCTAAGAAGTTATGAGTCACGGCCAGGGCGAAGCACCACCAGCAGCAGGAGCAGCAGTAGAAACGAAGCTAGGGCTAGAGAAAAGCGCTTCGGGCTGAAAACTTTGCTTATGCATTACACATTTATTAAACATTAAGCGCTCACTTGATTTAAGGGTTGGGCGAGGACTCGATCGGCACGTTGATGTGCTCGATGATGACTATTGAACTTTAAAAACATGATGAAGTGCTCGCTCTGCCAAGACGGTGCTGTTGCTGCTTGTGAGCACAATGGACCTATCGAGGGAATGGATTGGATTGCAGCTGACAGTAGAATAAGGAGTAGGAGTAGAGGAGCAGGAGCAGCAGTAGCAGCAGCAGCAGGAGCAGGCACAGGCTAACTGTTCTTGGGCACCCTCGGACTAATCACAAAGTGCATTTTACGCTCGCGGCAGTTGGTAAACAGAAACAACAGCAGAAGAAGAAGAAGAAGAAGTCCAGCTGAAGTCCATGCATACAATTTGAGCATTAGACGAGGAAAGTCGAAGCTCGAAGCGAGCTGTCTCAACCCCTCTAGCCGCATTTTTATGCACTTTTCAGTTTTCTTTTCTTTTCATAACTTGAAGCAGCAGCAGCAGCAGCAAATACTACAAATAATCATAATAATAAAATGCCAAGTTGTACTTCCCCAACTCGTCTGCGTTTGATGAGTCATTTTGCTGCGCTGCGTTGCGTTGCGCTGTGCTGCGCTGCTTGCTTTTGGGTTTGAGTGAGAAAGGGGTTAATGCACTGCCACGCTGGGTGCCCCACAACGGCAACTGCGCCAAGGACTTGGGCAATAAATATAAAAATCTTTTGCTCTTCTATTATTGTTGTTGTTGTTGCTGCTTTTGTTTAGCATTCTCAGTTTGCCAGTTGCATTTTTAAACGTGTGCACCCGAGCCTCATCTGATTTAGTGGAAGAACATGAGAAAATAACTGCAGCAGCGGTAGAAGCAGCAGCAGCAGCAGCAGCAGGAGTAGCGATGCAATTCCATTTGCATAAGTAGAGTTCTTTTTATGCTCTTTGAGCAGGAGATATTTAAGGCAGCGTTGGAGAGGATGCTGAAACTGAAAGCCGCTCTGCATATCGGAACGATTTTGAGCAAACTTAGATCAAAGTAGAGAGAGATTTTTATTTACTACAAAACACACTTAAATTCCTATACAGAACCGTATATGAGCTCAGTATATTCGCATAAACCAACTCATTTTCGTATATTCATATGTATATGCTGAATGAGCGCAGCAAACGAAATTTCTTCTCCTTTGCATGTATTTGATCTCTCGATGATTGCAAGCTATGCTTAATCTCTCGAGGCCCATTGCTCATTGGCTGCAGCCAATATACTCTTTTAGATTTCTTGAGCGCTCATGAAAACTAAGTCGGAGATTCGCTCTGCTTTGAGTGTTTTATTTTCAGCTTTAAAAAGACGAGCTTAGTGCGGCTCGTGTTCAGTCGTTCACTAAGCCACCTGCTGATCAGAAGCAGCTCACTGCTCCAGTTTAATATTTGGTAAATATTAACAAAATTACAAATATTTATATCATAAAAATATTAATAAATACTTGTATTGTTGTAATTGTATAATTTACATTTAAGTAAGCTTAATTATAGAAGAATTATTTATGACACTCAAATATGGTATGCTGCATACAATTTTTACAATAATTTAAAATATTGTATAATTTAAATAAAAATATTTATCATTTAATATGTTATATATTTTTTACATATAAAATATTTATAATATTTTTAAAAATTGTATAATATAAATATAAATATTTATTAGACGTAAAAATTATTTTTAAAAGAATGATTATATTTAATTAATTATATTTATATATTATTTACTTAATTTATTATAAATATATTATTTAATGTTAATAAATTTTGTAAAATTAACAAAAAAAAAAGATATAATAATAATAAATTGAATAATATATGTATATAAACATTGCTTAAAGATTTCTACAGCATATATTATGTATTAAATAATATATTTGTTTTATAATAAATATAATTATATTAAAGAGACTATTTAAAATAATAATTACTTATACATTTATTTTATAATTATTATTAGTATATTAATGAGATTATGCAAAGTCACTAATAGAATTATACTAAGAATAAAACAATTAAGGAAAATTCTAAAGAATGTCTTTATAATACTATTAGCAGCATAGTAAATATTAATAAAGATTTAAAAAAAATCTCGATTTGTGATTGAAATGATAAGCGTTATAGTTTTACTAGTTTAAACTTTGTACATCTTCTTCCACATTCTTTTCATACAACAATACTTACCTTATGCGTAATTTTAAACATTCTTATTATGCTTTCTACATTCATACATTCTATTCAGCACCCTCTGACCACCAAAGATTATCATCTCGAGCATGAAACGTATATACATTGAGCTCTGACCCCACTCTTGACCCACCCAAGTAGCACACCCACACACACACACGCACAAACCTATTAAAAAACAAATTTGCCCCGCCCACACAATTGGCCGTGCACAGAAATAGCCCCTAATAGAAGAAGTACACACAGTGGACCACTTAGCAAGTGGCCGTGACTGCAACAGCAATGGCCATAATAATAAGAACACGCTCTTTTATGGCCTATGCCGGAGGAGGGGGACGGCCAGAGAGTTGGCAGAGATTACAAACGATTTGAATAAATTTGCAATAAAAAAGTAAATTCTATTTTTCTATTTCTCTATATTCATTTTTTATTTTTTTTGTGGAAATGTGGCGACAATAAAACAATTTTGTATGCCACAATAAGCGATGATTGCGCAGCCAATTGTCCAGTGTGCTAGAGGGCTTCACATTACAGCTGTAGTTTAAAGATTGCTTCCTGTGCAACATTGTAGCAGCAGCAGCAGGAGTAGCAGGAGTAGCAGGAGCAGCAAAAGTAGTAGCAGCAGCAGCAGCAGCCATTACAAGTGTCAAAACAACAATTTATTGTTTGTAATCATGTGTATCTATAATTGTGCACACTGGAGTGGGTGTGTATGTTGTATGTGTGTGTGTGTGTGAAGCAGTTAATCAAATAAATATGGCGCCGGGCGCTTATTATTTTGGCTCAGCGGCTGCTGCGATAACATGGCCGAGCAAGCTTGCAACTTGCGCCTTTGATTTACTACAGCTGTAAGCAGCGCCTTCACACTTCGACTCCTGCCCGCTGCCACGGCGTATGCTTAACAAATGTACATACAAACATATCTCTGTTGCTGTTTGCCAGCAACCAAAGCTAAAACCGCAAAGTCATAAAATTACTTTCGCGCATTATAAATTTATAGTTTGCTTTGGTTTTTGGCTGCGCTTGCCTTGGGGTTGGGGTGCCATCCAGTTTACTTTACACGCTCAAGCGTAAAAATTTATTATGCTTATGGCTATGCAGCATTGGCAAGCGGGGGATTGGCAGTTGGGGGGCATCTAAGAGGGTTGTGTTGCAACAGCTGCTGCTGCTGCTGCTGGCCGTCGCGGACATAAGTCATTTATATTGTAACAAATTGTGCGCGATTGGCGTTTCTTTGGCTGCTCAAAGACATCGCCAGACTCCAGATGGATGCCGAGTAAATGTTTTGTCTTCTGTTTGAACTTTCAAACTCTAACCGGAGGTTAAATGGCGTCTTGAGCCAGCGACAAGGACGACGATGACAACTGACTTTTGCGGTCGCGCTTTAATGAAATGGAAGAAAAGTCATAATTAAATGATATAGGGTTAAATTGCGAGCGCCTTTGTGTGGTACAAACAACAGATTCTCGCTGCTGATTATGATAAATTATAAAATAGATTTAAAGCTAATTGAATGAAAACACAAATGATGACAGATTTAACTGAATAATTTATTAATGCAAGTTCTAATTTAATTTTTTCGAACCTTATCAAGAGTTTAGATCATTCCAAAGATGTTCCTTGCATACACAAACTACTGATGCTTAAATTATAGCAATCAATTGTCAAAAAAAGAAAATAAATAAATAAATAAAATAAAATAAATAAATAAGTAAATAAACAAATAAATAAAGAAATAAATAAGTAAATAAATAAATAAATACATAAATAACTAAATAAATACCCATATTAAACTCTTCGGTCACTACTTCTACTACATTTACCTGATGGTTAAATTGAAAGTAAGACAGTTAACCGTATATTAAAATAGAAAATAATATAAACCTAACTCCTATAATAATTCTAGATTTTATCTAGAAAAATAATTTAATTTAATTTAAATTAAATTATTTTCAATAATTGGATTATTCATTGGCTCAGAAAGGCCAAGCTTTCAAAGCATCAATTTTCTTTATGTCTATATTTTTTGAACCAAATAATTTGAAATGAGCCCGCAATATTCATAAAGCAGCATTTCCATAAAGTCAATCTCAAGTTGCTGATTATGCTAAAGTGCTTATAAAATCTTGGACAATATGCTGAGCGATGATATTTTTCCCACTTTCAAATTAATTCTCTGAAAAAATTAAAAATTAAATTAAAAATTATTATTTTTATTTCATTAAAAAATATATAAATATTATTTAAATAAGTCATATCCAATATAAAATCGACTCCATATTCTTCGTCAATAGGAAGTTTAAATATAAATTATATATACACAATATATCGAAAGGGGTTCCTTTCACTGCACTAAATTCGAATCGCCGTCTTCATTAGCCCGTTTCAAGCAATAATTAGCTAACTTTTTTCTTTTATTCATTTCAAATTCCAGCTCCCTTCTTTAGCCAACTCGAATTTCAGTTTAAACACTTGCAATCCGCTAATTAAATGTGAACAATGCGACAAGTAAATCAATATCCTGGACGCACACACAGCGCTATGCAGTTGTCCTTGGTATCCCAGCACGCGCTGACATTTCTGAGCAAGCAGCATTTCGCCTTGACTTTGACCACCCCTTGCTGGGGATATATTTCGCTTTTTTTTCATGTAGCTTTATCCTGCATTGTCCTTGGCGCCACGCCCGGCGAAATGCCAAGGACAGGATTACACGTCAATCGAAATCAAGGACAGCCAACGCCATGTGGATGGGTGGGTGGGTGAGCATGCGTACAATTTGTAACACTTGCCAGTGGCGTGTTCTATGGGTGGTTGGGTGGTTGGGTTCGCATCGTTTTTTGGCTACTACTTAAAAATTCTTTATGCAAATTATTTGAGAACTGTTCGCTGCATAATTGCAGCCATAAATTCAGCAACTTGAACTGCGGTCGTCGTGTCATTAGAACTGATGCCCGCCTATTTGAGATTTCCTTTCGCCAAGCCGAGTGCCCAAACACCACACCCTCTCAGCGCTCAGCCACAGTAGACGTAATGTTTTTAATTTTTCCGTATCATTGCATTTTTCTATATATATTTCAGCCCCGCACTTGACACGGCGCGAAGGTGCAGAAGGAGATGGTCCTGGACCGCCCTTCAATTTCCATTACATTTGCAGCCACAGATTCAGATTCGGCTTCAGCTTCAGCTGCGACTGTGGCTGTGGCTATATCGCTATCGATGTCCTTTTGTGTGCTCTGTCATCTATTTGGGTCCTTTTAAGATTTGAAATTTATGCAAAGTACTCGTTGTCGCAGCCGTCGACTCAGCCGCACTCAGCGCAAATAATGAGCAAGCCCGCATTTCCTGCCACGTTTACGTTTTTATTCTCCTTCATTTTTTCCATTCGTTTCTTTCTGTTTGCCAACCTCGAGCTCTATCTGTAGCTGTAACTGTGGTTGCGCTTTGCATCTGGGTGTGTGTCGAGTGCCCATGGAGTGGGTCACACTGAAGTGTCTATCGTCTACGACAACTTGATGTATCTCTTGCCATTGCTATTGCACTTTGCAAAATGGCAAAAGTTGCTGCTGATTTGACTGAGCATTTTGTGTAGGGAAGGGACAGAGAAAGAGAGAGAGAGGGAGAGAGGGGAGAAGAAATAGGTATACATCAGTAGTATTGGTCTGCTACTTTGATTTGAAAGTTTAATTGAAAATGAAGACTTTCAATCGGACTATGGATATTCAAAGTCATATTCTTCTTAAATACAATGATTTATAAAAGTACAATAGGTTATAGAATTTAGATGACTAATGATATTATTATAGATCTTTGATATTGGTATAGATCTTTTACTGTATCATTTGTTTCATTAGTTAGATAAGGGTCTAAAAAGCTGTTCTTGAAGCCATAAAATATCCATACATTGAATTATTATTAATCAACTTTAAATTGAAACTAATTTGGCTACCTGACTAGAAAATAAATTAATTATTATATTATATATAAAATTTGTCTCCTTTTATAAGATCTGTTTGAGAAGAATTAAGGAAAAAAAACCTAAAAGATTATTAGAGAACCAGACAATGTAATTAATATTAAAAGTAGACCACAGCTCCCTCAAAAAATAAATAAAATAAATATTTATTAAATAAGTATGTATATTTAAAAGTAAGTATAATATCATATGATACCATCTTAATTTAACACACCAATGAATAAATAACGAATAAGAGGAATCTAATAAATTAAACAAAAACCTAAGCAGCTCGAGCAGACATATGTAGCAAAACTCTTTCCACTGCCAAAGCTCTTGGTCGGATAAAATCAACTGAACTGCTGCAAATATATAAACTTTCTGGAGAAAAATACAGAGACAATCTCTATTATCAAACGATATCTAAATAGTTTGTATAAATTTGCACAAGACTACAAAAGAATGCGATACTAAAGGAGAATGAAGACAAGCTGATTTGTCTCCTGTGGCCGCAGCAGGAGCAGGAGCAGCAGGAGCAGGAACAGCAGCTGCACTGGCAGCAGATAGTTTATTATTTTAATTTGGTTGAGCAGGTTTTTTTGGTCAAAGACGCTTCCTCAATGGAGGACAAGCTCTTTAGTTGGCAGCTTCTTAATTTTCGTGTATTTTGTTAGCATTTGAAAAGCATTTCCTTTTCCTTCTCTGGGCGCAATAAAACTTTTCGGGCCAAGAACTGCAATAAAAGAAAACTTATCTGTGTATCTCTGGCTTGTGGTTTTCCTAGCTGGCCTCAGCTCCGCCCCACCCCCAGAAATGAAATGGCAAAAGTGCAGTGTCGGAAAAGAAAGAAAACTTTATGCCAGCTGATAAATTTGCAGCAGCTTCGTGCGCTGATAAAGAGGCCAAGAAAGCGAGCCAGGCAGGAACTCGGTTTAAGACATTCAATTCGAATAATTTTCACAAGTTGCTTGGAATAGAGGCGACGCCAACGGACTCTGAATTTGTTTTTGTGTGGGCGGCTTGGGTGGTTGTACTGTTGTGGTTTCTAGTGGTGGTGTGGCTGTGACCACCGCATAAATTGCATATAATTGCTTTGGCTCTCGTTCGTCGGTTCTTCCTTGTGGCATTCGCTTGGCATCGCTTCGCCTCGCATCGCATCTTAAGATTTATGCGCACATGCTACGCTTCTCTTTTTGCTTCTCGCTATTTATGCGCAATGATAAAATTTTTATTAAAACAAAAGCCGCATAAATTTTTGCGCAAACCATTTGTCCAGCTGCCCCTCCCCCACCCATCGCCGCCCGCTGTGAACTTTTACTATTGAGATGCTCTACGTCTTCTTCTACTTCGTCGTCTTCTTGTATATGGATGGCATAATTAGATTTGATGCCCCGTCGTGGTCGTGGTCTTGGTGGTCAGCATTTGCTATGTTTGCCGTTCACACTTGGTAATCCGCTTTCGTATTGGCCATTTTATGACTTAATACGTTTTATTTCAACGCATTCCTTTGGCAGACGGACATAAATCTTTGCAACGACCCCGTGCATCATCACCAATTCAAATGTCCTGCTCCTTACGCTTGACCAGCTCCGGATCTTTCGTGACATTTGTTGCTCCATTGTCTGCTTGCCATTGGCAGTCGCCACTGCCGCTGCTGCTGCTGCTGCTGCTCGCTTTATTATTGACCAGTTTGCTTGCATTATTATTACTCGCACACAATGCTGACAGTTGGCCATTGATTTATTAGCCTCTGCCTTCGCGCTTGTGGTTTGTCATTGCCTCCCCGAAGATTAAGGCATTGCCGGCGTGTCAAGGGTGATTGTTAAAGCGGTTAAGCTCTTACTGCAAGTTCATTGCATTTAATACTCTGTGAATTTCAATAGATATCGATACCATCGATTTCTTCATTTAATATGTTAGCAACTGAATTTGACTGGGAATTGAGCTCGTAAAATATTTGTTGACCTAAGGTTGACTAAGGTTTTTTTTTTTTTTTTTTTTCTTTTTTGTAGTATCAATTTCTGATTCCCTAGTCTAGTTTCGAATATGGGAGGGCGACTGATATAAAATCTAAGAAAGGAAATTAAAGTTTCAGTCATTGTTGACTTTGAAAAACGATATAGATATCATTAATATTTCACTTTGCATTTATAATTATTTTCTCATTATGAAGTGAATATTAATATTAATATTATATATATTTTTTTTATAAAAACCAAAATAATTTAGAATAATATATTTCAAGCTTATATCTATGATCCTGTAAATTTCGATTTCTGTAAATTTTGTATTGTCTATTTTAAGATAATATTGTTAAAATTTTCTTTTTAATATTTATTAATTTTTAAATATTTATAATTCATATCAATGATCTTTTATATGGAAATTTATATTTATTTGCAAAAATAAAAAAAAAATTACTTTTTTATATATTTTATATTCTTCTTCTGTGAACTTTCTATCGATATTAGGATTGCAATGTTTAAAAATAAGAATATAATAATTATGTCATGATCTTAATAGCTGAATATTATAAATTTTAATTTTATTTATTTTATTTTTATTATTTATTATTTTTATTTATTTATTTTATTTTATTTAAAATTATAAATACACTTTAAATTCTTTATAATATACATATGTATACTATAATTATATATATACAATTACAAACTTGCACTAGAAACCAAACTAAGAAAAACCACAGCAAAACATAGAAATAATGTGCAGCTGCCGGCTGCACTTAAATAAAAAACCATAAATAAGTTGGAATTCAAATTAAGAGAGGAAATAACCAGGGCAGCTCTCGGCGAACAGATGCCGTGCAAAAACGCTCGACCTTTTTGGACGAAAATTGAGAAAAGTTGCAACAGCCGTTGAGGAGAAACAGACTGAAATAGAGACAACAGGCAACAGAAACAAACAGACGCCAGCGCAGTTAAAAGCAACAATAAAAACCGTTTGCAATGTTTGAGATAAAAATTAAAAGACGACGTCATTTAGCAACCGAAATGCTACCCCAAGCTGGCAAAGCAGCCAAAGCAACCAGATCCCAGCTCCCAGTGGAGCTTGATGTAGTCGCGTGTGTGTCGTCTGTAAATAGACATTAAAAGCTGTTTCAGCCTGGCCAAATGATGTTGTCCAGAACACGTTGACTCTGAATTTGAGGTGCGTCTGTGTGTGTGTGTGTGGGTGGGTGGGATGATCCAGCTACGACTCCTGCTAGCATTACCTCTGCCAAATCCTACTCCAACTCCAATTCCAGCTGAGCAACTGATTTCGTTTAATTTTATTTGCACGGCAAATGTAACTTTTATTGTTTTCGGTTTTGGACTTTGGTTTTATTTGGCCTTTTCTCTGGTTAAGTTCATTGCGGCAAATGCCTGCGAGGGTTCGCCTGCCCGTCTGTCCTGGTGTCATAAATTCGATTTGTGTAGCATAATTTAAGGCGCTTGGCATTGATGTTGGACTGATTAGATTGGAGCACGGCAGAGCCAGGAGCAGGAGCGGTAGCAGGACGCGAACGTTTTAATTGTTCCCTCAACATCAGCGTCACCTCATCAGCGGCATTTACACGTAATGGCCAACGTTAAAGTGACTTTTGGGCAAATGGCATCGACTCGTCTCATCTCGTCTCTCGACTCGACTCGACTCGCCTGGCCGACCATTAACTTGCATTTAATTGTGCACACTTTTATGACGAGTGCCAGCCAGCCAGTCAGCCAGCATTGCCAACACACTAAGCCGGGCGCTCATGTGGCAGCGCCTTATCTTATGGCATTTAGCTGCAAGGCGGCAGGAGGCTGTGGCAGGGGCAACTTTATGTGCGGCTGCAGCTGAAGCTGTAAAACGAAACGTTACAGAACACCTCGAATGGACCGCTTGATGGTGCTGATTGAGATAAGAAACGGCAGTAGAGAGTTTAAGAGTTGGCAAATCCGAATGAGAAATGGCGAGAGAGTCTAGCTGAAACAGTTAATATTTGAACGCAGCGAGGGAGGATGCATTGGAAGAGTATAAATTTGAAGAACTTATCATCTAAAAAGATATTCAATTAGAAGTTCTTCTATAATTTGAATTATGATATGGAGAAACATAAATTTAGAATTACAGCTGAGTTTATGAGAACATGTAGAATATTGGAATATCTATTATAATTTATGCTGGAGTTATACTTAGGTGAGTTTATCCAAGTTAAGCTGAGTTGAGTTAAGTTGAGCTGAAGCAGGTAAACTTTGCAATCGAGACTGAGAGAAGAGTATGGAATAAACTTATTCAATATTTACAATGAAAAATATATACAGTCGAGTTCCAATATATATATATATATATATATATATATATATATATATATTTTTTTTTTTTTTTTTTTTGTTCGATTTACACAGAAATTCAAATTATCGATAATTATAGAGAACGATTGTTTTTTTTTTTTTTTATTCATTACGATTTTCGATTTAGTGGAGTACTAATTATCGAGACTCGACTGTAATTGCAGCAAAACCTATTTTGATTCACACATACATATATAATAAATTAATAAATTAAGTGTTTAAAGAACACATTTACAAAATTAGTTTCAATTCAGTGAAATGTTTATTTTCTTCCACTTTATTTCCTGCTGCTCCTCTCTTTATGCAGTCTACTCACCTTAAAGAGCTATATATATATTAAATATGTTTGCTTACCACAAACGGCTGCTTTGAGTTAATAAATACATTTCGTAAATACGCATTATTCTTAATATGTATCATAAAACAGAGCTTCCATATAATATTTAAAATCTAGTTGAGCCTCTGGGCAATAACTTGATAAGAACTGCAGTTAAATTGTAAGTCAGCCCAGCCCCAGGCCAGCTCAGTTCAGTTCAACTTGATGCCTGATGCCAGCAAACCTGCCCAATGCCAGCGACTGGCCTCACCGAGCAACGTGACCAGCAAAGCAATGCACAGATTTTGTATTTATTTCCATGCGCTTGCTAACAAAAGGAATCGCGCACTTTTATGACGGCGACATGCAACAAAATTGAATTTTATGAATACCTACTTCTCCCTCAATCCCCCTCTCTCTCTATTCCACTCTATCTCTTTCTCTGTGGATATTTATGAATTGTATTCTTCGCAAGTTATAATAGCGCGGAGTAAAAAAACGGAGAAGCTCTTGGGGTGCCCAAACAACTGATGACAAGTAAAATGAAATTGAACATGACAACTGTAATGAAACTTGTTTCGAAAGCTGTGGGAAATCAAACCAGGCACAGTGGTGCGCAGGGTCGAAAATTACTTAGTATAAGCAAATACGTAATTACTAAATTATGTTAAGAATAACTCAAATATTTTCTGCTATATTTATTAATAATTATAATTTAATTGAATTTAGTAAAATATATAATACAATACAATGTGCAAATCAATTAGAATTAATCTTTGTCCCACTGTATTGCCCAGAGCTAAAAATAATTTTTTTTAACTAGATGAGAAATTTTTCAAAAAAAAAAAGCTAAAAATAGAATTAATTAATTCTATAAATTAATAAATAATCTTTAATAATTAACAGAATCTGTTACTTGATGTGTAAAATAAAATATTAGCTGAATATTATTATTTAAAAATAAATTTTTTTTTTAAATAAGAAAAAATTTTTAAAATTAAAAAGAGTTTATTTTATATGCAATTCAATTTTGGATGATAAATTCTTGCCCTTTGTTCCACTATGCAAAAACTAACATTCTGTTAAACTCAACTCTTTCTTCGTCTTCTCTCTCTCTCTCTCTCTCTCTCTTTCTCTGACATACACTTGCTGAAATTCACTTACCCAAATTACCTTTCATATATTAAACAGGTTGTCTATCTCTTTTGCCCCACTGTGCGACCCCCCTTCATTTGGCGGCTATTAAAAACGCCAAATGCGACATCTTTTCAATTCATTTGAAAAGCTTCGCGTAGAGCTCAGCTCCGCTTAGTAGCGCTGGCTCTACGTAATTTTTGGGGCATTTAACTGCAAGGCAAACAATCGTAAGAAATGCTTTTATGTCCAATGCATAGAATATATAATCCATATAAAAAATGTTTAAGACCTTTTTCGCCTAGCTTTCGTTCGGAAATTAATTTCGCTAACAATCGACGGCAGCGACGAGGCCAGGCATTAAAATTAAAATGTTTTTGGCTTAAAGCCCTGCCCAGGCGGACCGCACACGCACCGCACACGCACCACACACACACACATGTACAGACACAACGACACCACTCCAAAGCTCAATGAAGCGCTTAACCATTAAAATCAATCAAAGCAAATTTATTAGGCAACATTGTCGAAAATTTTATATCGAGCAGCGAAGTAGCCATAAAAAGAAAGAAGAGAACTTTGAGTAGAGAGGCAATGAAGGAAATCAAATCAGCCAAAAACGATCCAAAAAATTATGACCAACTGTCAAAAGATAAACCCCTTGAAAGGAAAACAACAAAAAGACAAAGGAAATCAAGAGAGAACATTGCAGACGGGCATTACTGACTGCAGTATACATGCTGCCCGAACTATTTTCCCATTCGCCACACTTCCAATGTATATGATGTATATGATTTATGTGAATATCTATAAGGGAACTCAACAGTGAGTTAGTCCTTCAATTTTAAGATTTTAGCTTTAAAGCTGTATAAAGTAAACTTTTTCCCGATTTGCCAAATAGATATATCCGTCATATGTTATTGACTTTATGCTGTCAGCCCGAGTATACATTAAAAATGTCAACTCTCTAACAGTTCAACTGGCATGGTTTCTGATATACCGGAAAATGCATTTCCGTTATGGCTATCCCATAGAGAATGAATCGAAATACTAGGGTATTCCAATGTCAGTCCAGTCCAGTCTCTAGCCGACAGATGAAAAGACGGATAGCATGACGAACATTGCACGAAAACCAATATACTCATTTCACTCTCGTGCATGAGCATAAAAACTGTACAATCGTTCGCTATTATGAATATTACTATAAAGAGAAGTTTCCGCCCAAGCACTGAAAAAAAACCCGACTGCAAAAGCCATTCGAAATCAGTTGGTCATCTCGGATTTTTATGAACTTGGTTTCAATTGTTTGGCATGAGATCAGATGCTTCTTCTTATTTCAAGTTTTTACTGCTGGTAATTAAAATTCATTTGTCATACTTTGTAGCTGGGCAGACAATGAGCTCGCTTTGTTGAGCATTAAAATCAATTTAGCATAAATTTTGATCAACTTTGTTGCCAAGAAATTGTCAAAGTCTATGTGCTTATAGCTAGTTTTCGCATGTGCCAGGGTTCACTGTAACAGTAGCGTCTGCCTGTCACGGCATTGATTTTGCATACACAAGTATATCCTGCTTGATAAATTTCACGGAACACGCCCCTTTTTTTTTTTTTGTAACCCTCGCGGCAAGCATGATTTTAATAATTTTAATGGCTTTGGCAATTTACAATTTTTGATAAATTCCTTTTTTTTTAGCGCTGTCTCTCACTCTCTCTCTCTCTCTCTCTCTCTCTTTGTCAGCTTAAGCGTTCAAAGAGTTAATTTGATTGCGAAAATGTTTGCAACTGCGAGGTGCGTCAGGGCGCAGGACGAGGGACGCAGGACGAGCAGCGACAGTTGACGGCTGCGTGCAATCAATCATTTTATCAATGCGCTGGCAAAAATGGCAATGGCAACAATTCCTTCATGTCCTTGCTCGTCCTCTTCCACTTCCACTTCCACTTCCTCGCCAGCCGTAATCAGCAAATTGTCTGCCCAGATCGTGACTTTGCCAAAAACAAATTTGCATATTTTTCTGATTTTTCTCGCAGTTGTGCGCAGTTGGCGCTAATGAATAGTATTTATATATGTATATAAATTTGTATATACATAGCATGTCACTTGACAAAAATGTCATATTTTATATATGTATGTGTGTATGTATGTATATTGATAGCAGTGTTGTTATGTGCCCAAAGTTTTTGGCAACATTTGGCAGACAAGTTTATATACAGCTTCTCAGCTGGAATATCTATGTATAAAGTTGTTACATAATTTGGTTTAGTCAATATGAATTTCACTGCAAGTGATAAGCAGGCAGCAATTGCTATTAAAAGTATGTTATATTGCTTTAAACATATTTGTAGTTATAGTTATAAAAGAGTGAGAGTTATTGAAAAATTGATAGAACCATTTTAGACTTTTATGCGTGTAATGTAGATTTAATCAATTTTAGATAATCTTGCATGAGATGATATGGGCATATGTATAATATTAAATCATTTGTTCCTATAAAATTGCACATAATTCATAAATATATATACCATAATCTACGGCTGTGCTCAAAGCGTCTGTCTACAGACATTCCCTAGATCAAGTTTATAAAACGCTTTTGATGTGCGATATTAAAATCAAGAATTAATATGGGAAAGTCATTATTTGTAAATGCCTTAGAAAATCTACATTTTTATACATTTTATGTAAATCTCTTAGTTTTTACTAAGAATTGAATACAATTTGCATTTACATAGCCTTTCTATCTCTCTCACTCTCTCTCTCTTCTCTCTCTCTATCTCGCTTGGTAAGCCTTTCTCTCTCTCTCTCACTCTCTCTCTCTCTCCCTGTCTCCCCCTCTCTTGCTTGCTAAGCCTTCTCTCTCGCTCCCACTGCCTCGCTTGCTAAGCCTTCTCCCTCGCTCCCACTGCCTCGCTTGCTAAGCATTCTCTGTCTATTTCTCTCGTTTACGAAGCCTTTCTCTCTCTCTCTCTCGCTCTCGCTTGAAAAGCTTTTCTATCTATTTGTCTCTCTCTCTCTCTCTTTCTATAACTCGCCACTCAATTCTCACATTTGTATTCTCAAACTAAACCAACTTTTGTCTTTCAACAAAAGAATTCCTGTCAAATCCTTTTGCTAATTTGCTTGCTTAGTACTAGCAAATAAATTGCCTGCTAATATTTGTCTATGTTATATTTGTATGTCTGTTTTTTTTTTTTTTTTGGTTTAGCCTGGCATTAATAATAGCTGACTCAATGTTGTAGCTCTGCTGTGTTGGCCAAAATGCAATGATTAATGAGTGAATTATGCGCGAATAAACAGCCAAAACAAGTTCAAAAAGGCAACTGCCAGCCAAACAGCCAAAGCGCCCACACTCCGCCCACTAGACTACCTATACAAAGTGCTCTTTGTCCTCACTGAGTGTGTGTGTGTGTGTGTGTATTTTGGTTGGCTGGTAACATGCCGGCAGCGTATTACCCAGCAACAGACGGCGGCCGCGTACGTAGTTCAAATGATTATGCACAGAAATGTGAGCAATTTTTTATGCACTGAGCGAGAGAGAGGAAGAGGAAGAGAGGGGAGAGTGAGAGAAGGAAGTGTGGGAGTGTGAGAGCGGGAAGTAGCTGTGTAGACATAGAAAGGAAATTTCGCTATAACTACGATAGCAACAACCTTTTGACGTGCAACACGCGGCGTATGCGCAACGTTCGCCATAAATCTTGAATTGAACAAAGGCTGGAATGAGCTGAAGCGCTACACGAACAGCAGCTGTCATACGCTGGAGGCGAAATACAACAACAACAACAACAACAACAACAACAACAAAAAGTTCTCATCTTTTATTTATTTTAGATTTTTAATAATCATTTCCTTTAGCTTTTGCAGGCAGCTGTAATTTTTTTTCTATTTATTTTTTTTAACTGCTGCTTTGCATTTTGTTTCATGTTTCAGCTGCGTCTGTCTGCTTCTTGTTAACAATATTCACGTTATTATTATTTTTTTTTTTACCGTGCGCATTTTAATGAATTTGTTGTTAATATGTGTGTGAATATAGAGAGTATATATAGCTATGTATGTAAGTGTGTATTTGTATATTTATGTTTTTAGCAGGCTCCACTGGCCACATGGCGCCAGTTCTCCACGCTCATCTGCATTGGGCACGCGCGACTCTTTTGTTGCTGACATTTGCCGTTGCTTTTCGAAATTTGCGCATCGCTGCTAATTAAAAATTTTGTTTCTATTTGCATATTTGTAGCGCATGAACCCAACGACTCCCTCTCCCCCTCCCACACACACTCTCTCCCTCTCTCTCTCTTCGTCTCTGTCTCTAGTCGAACGCCTGCATTTGAGTTCGGACAACGCCCGTTTGTTTGTTGTCTGTTGCAAGGTCCTTAAATATGTCGCCCCACCCCCCCGCGCAGTCGACGAAATTTGCTGCGCTTGTCCTTTGCCTTTACCGTTGCCACTCATGTCTAAGGGTAACTGTTTTTCAATGTCTGATTGAGCCCACAAGAACGAAATTTAATTAGCTTCGACCTTAATGAGAGTGCGTAACTCATATTGCGTCTAATTTAACCAACTAACTCGTAAGCCAAAGCAACTGACCCTTGAACCGGTGCTGCTGCTGCTGCTGCTGCTATAGACCCCGGCGGGGTCTAATGACCTTTCTGATTGCGTCCAGGCAGGTCCTGCGAGACGTTGTCAACGCCTCGCTTAATAGTCCCGTTAGTTGCGCCTGTCAATACTGCTGATAATAATAATGAACACAGCTGCCATGTACGGCCCACCTGTGCGACACGCCCACCTCTCCCCTCTCGCCCGCTGCACCTTTGTGGTTTGTAAAAGTTTTTGGTCCTGGCAACTGTCAGTTTGACAATTTACGTTTAATTTACAGCTGCGGTCAGTTTGACTGCATTCGCCTTGCCCAAAGTCAAGTGGCTGGGGTCAGTTTTAGATTAGTTTTTCATATCAAAACAACTATTCAATGTATGTGAGTGTGTGTGAGTTTGTGTGTGTGTGTGTGTGTGTGTGTGTGTGTGTAATTAGCGTGTTTTATGACTGCGTTCGGTTTTCAACTCCTTGGGGCGCAATTAGCTCTCAGTTGGAAAGTTTTTTATTTCAATTTAACCACGGGGAGTTTTGATCGTGTTGAAACTGTTATAAATGCAGTTTAATGAGTTTCTAAAACACTAAAATTTCTCGGATTTTAACTAGATCGAGTGGCAACTTTTTGCCTATATTTTTTTTACTTTTTGCTTTGATTTTGAATTTTTTGATGTGCTTATATATGGTAGTAACCCAAGCACGCATATACCATACCTCCACAACATTTTTAAGCAATATCTCTGTTTTGATTTCGCCTAATTTTCTATACAATTTTAATTTTTTATTTTTTTATTTTATTTTTTTTTTATATTTAGGTATAGATTTAATATGAAAGTAGTTAAATAAAAGTTTCTCATTTTATGTTAAATTACATTTCAAATACAAAAGTTAATTTTATTTACTGCACTCTAAACTTATTTATATATATATTTTATGCGATTTTTTAAAATAAAATATTTTAAACTTACAATTAAATTAACTATTTTTAGATTGAAAATTTTAATATATAATTTATGTATATAAATAATTTAGTTGTAATATATAAATAAGTATTTTATCATAAAAAAAATAAATAAAATCACATTAAATATATGAATAAATTTTTAAGTCAAATAAAAAAAAAATAAACATTTGTAAGCAAAATATATTAAAAATTGATTATAAATTACTGATTTGAATATAAATTAAATATTGAGATTGTTAGGTATACTATTTAGATTTATATTGTATATTAAGATTTTAGATTTAATTAATAATTTATAATAACATATAAAATAATTTATTTTTAGACTAAATTAATTTTCATTTAAAATGAAATCCGCATGGCCAACTGATCTCACTCTGAGGCTGAATATTATATCTATGTCCTAAACGTTATGGTAGCTAAAAGCTAGACCCTGATAATCATTTTATTAACATGTGCAGCTAAGCGGCTTATAAATAAACCAATACCCCCGAATGCGTGATATATTCAAAATTGGTAGAGCGACAGTCACGTATACATATAAATATAGTATATATGTATATATATCAGAGAGCTATGACGTCGCAATATTTAAACACCAACATATTCAAATCCGACTTTATGGCCAATGCAAATAAACCAAAGAGAGAAAGAGAGAGAGGGAGGAACAGAGTGAGTGGGTACAGAGTCAAGTGGAATCTGGGCAAAGACTATGGAGAACACCCGTCGCCCTGGGACCCATAATAATAATTAAGCCGATAACACTCACAGATTTTGCACTTGCCCTCAGTGCTGGCATGGAATGGGGTGTACGTACATATATGGCTTATAGACCGGGTGCGGTGTTAATGATAGTGCGGCGGACTGGCTGGCTGGCATACCTATAAAAAATGTCTGCAGCGAGTAAAATGTTTAATTGTTACACATATGCAAACAATAAGCCAAAGAGGCCAACAACCCCCAGACAGCCCTTAAATAAAGTTGGAAAAAAAGAAGAAACACGAAGTGAAAACAAAACCTAATGCGCTTATTGCGGGCTAAAAAAATTGCACGTGCTGTGTACCCAAAAAAAAAAAAAAAAAAAAAAAGGAGAAAAGCAAAAGGCAAAAGGAAAACCTTCTGACTTGGCATTTTTAGTTAATTTTATGAAAATAGTCAACAACTGGCGGGACTAGTCGGGGTTAGTTTTAGGTCTTTAAGCCTCACGGAAATTTCGACACTTTGGGTGGGTTCTCATTTTTTTATGACTAGCTATGGTTAAATGTAACAGATGTTAACATGAGGGATGCTAATCATCAAGGGCTGTGCTTGGCCTCTGCGTGCCTAGCTTCGAGTACAAAATAATGTTGTATCATGGCAATAAATAGTGTGATTAGGTTTTTCCAAACAGATCAGCGAGCTGCATGTAGTGCGAGTCTATTGTGTGTCGGAGGTCATTAATAATAATATTTGGAATAATGCATATAAGCTTATTTACAGTTGTCTGAAGCGTGGAGTATATTTCAGAAAAGTTTCAGTAGGTAATGTATTTATTTTGGTATTTAGGATTATTAGAATATGTATAATATTATATATATTATATAGTATATATATAGTATTTCAATATATCTAATAACACTTGTGGTGGATGTGACAAAGACAAAACATGAAACTTGCGTTAGGGCCGCTGCATGACAAAAGCTGAATGCTATAAGACTCGATCAATGCCATAGACTGAATAATATGAATTGATTGCGCATGAAATATAAATCATATTCATGATTCACAAAAATATAACTGCTCTTAGTTTAGATCTTCTAGCGAATTTATGGCAGAAGCAAAATGCTCTGAGACTGCATGACAGAAGCTGAATAATATGACACTCCATGGATGCTTCATCTATGAAACTTGTGGAAATATTGATCGGAATTTGCTCGCTAAATAAAAGGCATAGCCTTATGAATGATTAAGAAACTGTGCACAACTCTTCCAGTGAATGTTACAAAAGCAAAACTTGAAACTTGAATTAGGGCAGCTGCATGACAAAAGCTGAATGCTACAAGACTCGATGCCAAAGATTGAATAATATGAATTCATTGCTCATGAAATAAAAAAACATATTCATGATTCACAGAAATATAAATACTCTTAGTTTAGATCTTCTAGCGAATTTATGGCAGAAGCTAAATACTCTGAGACTGCAAACAGCAGCTGCATGACAAAGGCTGAATGCTACAATACTCGATGTAAGGTACATCAATGCCAGTGATGTACATCAGTGAAGCTTATGGAAAACATAATCATATGATTCACAGAAATATAAATGCTCTTAATTTAGGTCTTCTAACGAATTTATAGCAGAAGCTAAATGCAATGAGACTGCATGACAGTAGCTGAATAAAATAATCAATGATTAATATAAAAAATATCTGTTTTGTCATGTCTTTCAATAGGCCTAGTCCATTGCAAAATCTGAGTAGGCAAAGTTACTATTACTTTTACTATTAAGAAAGAAAATTCTTATACTCTAAACAATATAAATCTACACAAACAAAAGACTCTTCCAGCTGGCTTAAACTCCCACGGCCGAAGCAGTTGCCAAAGCTGTTCCATTGTCTTATCAATGGTCTGGCGATCAAATGTTAGGCGCCATTAGCACATACTTTTAGCCCCAGCGCCAGGCGAACGTCGAGGCTAACAATAGGCGCTAATGTTGGTCAATTAATAAGCAGAGCGACGGAAAGAGCCTATGGAACAAGGAACTAGTAAATGAACGCCGGCACTTTGCGCTAATATTTCCTGCCCAGCGGCGCGATAAGGATCAGGCAAAAGGATTGCTGCTGGGGTAGCGGAAGCGCACATTAGTTTGGCTCGTACGAAATACATCATTGTGTCAGGAATGAATCCTTTTTTACTCACGCGTCGCTGCACCTGTCTCTCTCTCTTTCTCTTTATCTCTATCTGTGTGTGTGTGTGTGCGCGCCACGCCTACGCCAATTTGCGGGGCGTTTTTTGTGCATTGTGCTCGCCGTTGGTGGAAAAGTCGGCCCAAACAAACGCTGACATGACATTCCATTAGCACACAATTTATCAAAGAAAACAGCGGTTGGCCAGCGATTGGAGGGTCTGCCACTTGTTACCTTCGCTGGGTGATCTTATCGAGGCGCGCTTCCTTGAGGGAAATGCCTCACTCTCCCTCCCTCGCTCGGACTTTGGCCTGCATAAGGCAAGGCAATTAGTCAAACTCGCTGACATTAATGTGCGCACTTTTGTGCATTTTGTAACAGCCAAAAAATGAACAAGTGAGACAAATTTATGGGGTGTAACTGACTGCCTAATACCTGTTCATGACATACATATAGCTAAGCTTAATAATTGATCTTTGGCATTTTTACATGCCTAAAATTTATGGGTGAATGCATAAGGCAACTAAATATAGAATGTTTATATTTTTTAATTGTAGAATATATATTGGCAAAACAGAATGAATATCAACTGAGACATAATTATATTTGCATATATGATCAATATTGTAGCAGGCTACTAGCCTATGTATACTGTAGCTGGTTACTAGCCTATGTTATATTAGATTTAAGTTAACAGCATTATGGTTAACCATCGATAGATACACATCTATCGATAGTTAACCATATCGGTGGCTGAGGAGGCTGTCGATATGCAACATGCCATTTTGAGTAATAGAAAGAGGAGGATCGATACATTTTAAGCTTGAATGTGAACAATAGCAGACGTGTGTATATCAAGAAATTATGAAATAAAGAAATTAAATAAAAGGCCTACTACAATCTCAGAAGTGGGATAAAGTACACTAATTTTTCAAATTAAAAAAATGAATTTAAGCATAAATGAAATTAAGCATAGACGAAGTATCTGTGGTGCAGTTAAAGAAGTGGCTAGCTGCATTGGGCTTGTCGACTCAAGGGTGCAAGACTGAACTTGTCGCTCGCCTCAATGGCGTGCCCGCAAATTTGCGCGGCAGCGCCCCGAAGTGGAACAGGGAGAGGAGGAGTCAGATCAAACTGGAGTATCGCAGACAGTGCAAATGCAACAGGAGGAAATAGACAGGAATGAAAATATTTTGCGAGAGCTAAGTGAGCAGATCGACGCAGCAAAGAAGCAGCTAAAAAATTTTCACACACGACAATTGGACAGAGACGGCAATAGCAAGCGTGCCGAAATTAGCGCAAATGGCGTCGATGCAGAAGTTGAATTCGAAGAACGCGCGACTGACGCGCGCCAAAAGGGCGCCAGTGAAAATTGTGTAATAAATACAACGCACAATGATGAAGTGATGTCAATGATGTTTAAACTAGCTAAAGAAATTATGGTGGAATTCACTGGGGAGGAGTCTATTAGCAACTGGATAGCGCAATTGAATAATGTATCTCAATTATATCAACTAACGGACATGCAAAAAAGTTGCTATGCATGGCCAAATTAAAAGGGAAAGCCATGCAATGGATACATGATGATTCATCGAGGATTGTGCAACCGTTGGGCACATTATTGGATGGATTGGCAGCAGCATTCGGAAGCAAGATATCCAAGGCCGAAATGCGTCGCAAGTTTGGGGGCACGTATATGGAGTGTCGATGAGAAGTTCACCCAGTATTATGAAGAGAAAATACGTTTAGCAAGGGAAATTCGTTTAGATGTAGACGAGCTACTGGATGGTCTCATTGAAGGAATCCCAAATGCAGTTTTACGCGCGCAGGCCAGGATACAGTGCTTTGAAGACCCCAGCAAATTGGTAAGGGCTTTTGCAGAGGTGCGTTTGCCACTGCAACGATCTACTGGAGGAAAAGGGACAACAGCAGTGGGACCAGGGCTCGATATTGCAATGAAGGAGACACGTTGCTTCAATTGCAACTATAAGGGACATTGGGCAAGAGATTGTCGGAAACCTAAGAGGGAGAAGGGTACGTGCTACCACTGCGGCGCTAAGGATCATATGGTGGCACAATGCACGAAGAGGAAGGATGATATTGGAAACAATTTCGTAAGGTTTATCAGTATACATTTTAAGTCCAAAGATAATGCCTCCATTATTGCAGAATGCCTCATAGATTCAGGAAGTCCTATTTCGTTTATTAAAAAATCGTGTGTCCCAGTTGGAATAAAACTTAAAGCACACGCAGAAAATTACTTTGGGCTAAATGAAAGCCAGTTAAATGTGATTGGAAAAACATTTGTTCATATTTTCAAGAAGTTTGAGAAAATAAATTTTTGGTTAATAGTTGTCCCTGATGAATCTATGAGGTCTGAAGTAATTTTAGGGAGAGATTTCATGGAAGCTTGCAATTTATATGTTGACCCAATCGCCTTGAGAATGATTTCAGTGGAAAGAGCAGCTGGCACGTTAGATAAATCGTTAGAAAATACATTGTTAGGAAACACATCGTTAGATAAATCGTTAGAAAATACATTGTTAGGAAACACATCGTTAGATAAATCGTTAGAAAATACATTGTTAGGAAACACATCGTTAGATAAATCGTTAGAAAATACATTGTTAGGAAACACATCGTTAGATAAATCGTTAGAAAATACATTGTTAGGAAACACATCGTTAGATAAATCGTTAGAAAATACATTCTTAGGAAACACATCATTAGATAAATCGTTAGAAAATACATTCTTAGGAACCACATCATTAGATAAATCGTTAGAAAATACATTAGTAAATAAAGAAAATGAAGAATTAGGAAAGAAGTTAGTAAATAAAGTGTTAGAAAATGAAGAATTAGGAAAGAAGTTAGTAAATAAAGTGTTAGAAAATGAAGAATTAGGAAAGAAGTTAGTAAATAAAGTGTTAGAAAATGAAGAATTAGGAAAGAAGTTAGTAAGTAAAGTGTTAGAAAATGAAGAATTAGGAAAGAAGTTAGTAAGTAAAGTGTTAGAAAATGAAGAATTAGGAGAGAAGTTAGTAAGTAAATTGTTAGAAAATAAAGAATTAGGAAGGAAGTTAGTAAATAAAGTGTTAGGAAATAAAGAATTAGAAGAAAAATTATTAGACAAAGAAGAGATCGATAGGTCAAAAGAGTGTTTAGAAAAGTCAATGGAAATAAATAGCAAAAGCGTTTTTGACGATAATTTTGAAAACAGCATGCTTCAAATTAATGTGGTAGAAGGAGACAATGAAAAAGAGATATATATTATCGGTGAAAACATTAGTTATGATGTACGGAAAAAACTAATTAGATTGCTGAAAGTGGAATATGTAGATGCTGAAAGGCCAGTGAAACCTAAAAAGAAATGCGAAATGAATATACGAATTGAGAAAGCAAAACCGTTTAGCTGTTCACCAAGAAGGTTATCATACACTGAAAAGGAAAAATTACAGATAATGTTAGACGAATACCTTAGAAATGGCATCATACAACCTAGTTGCTCAGAGTATGCTTCACCAATAGTATTAGTAAAGAAAAAAACAGGAGATTTAAGAATGTGCGTTGATTTTAGAAAACTCAACAAGATCATGATCAAAGACAATTATCCTTTGCCGTTGATTGATGATTTGTTAGACAGACTAGTGGGGAAGTCTATTTTTACGAAGCTTGACCTTAAGAATGGATATTTTCATGTTTTTGTAGAGAAAGAGTCCGTAAAATACACATCGTTTGTTACGCCGTTAGGACAGTTTGAGTTCTTGAGAATGCCTATGGGATTAAAAACAGCTCCGCAAATTTTTCAGAGGTTCGTTAATGATATATTTGCAGATTTAATAAAGGAAAGCAAGGTAATTGTATATATGGATGATATAATGATTGCCAGCAAAGATGTGTCCGAGCATCTTAAGATACTAGAAGAGGTTTTAAAACGATTAGTAGAGAACAAATTAGAGTTGAGGCTGGATAAATGTGAATTTTTGCAGAACAAGGTTAAATATTTAGGATTTGTAATATCAGAAGATGGCATTAGAGCAGATGATAAGGGATTAGAAGCGGTAAAGAATTTCCCAATACCTAATAAAGTTCAGGCGGTGCAAAGTTTTCTCGGGTTGTGCTCATATTTTAGAAGATTTATAAAAGACTTTTCAACTCTGGCAAAACCGTTGTATGACTTATTGCGGAAAGATAGAAAATTTCAATTTGAAGAAAAGGAACTGAATTGTTTTTTATGCTTGAAGGAGAAATTGTTAGAGGCACCAGTATTAGCGTTGTATAATCATAAAGATGACGTAGAATTGCATTGTGATGCCAGTGCAATGGGATTTGGAGCAGTGCTTTTACAAAAGAAAGAAGACGGAAAGCTGCATCCTGTATTTTATTTTTCAAAGCGAACGACAGAAACGGAAGCAAAATATCATAGTTTTGAACTGGAAACTTTAGCCATTATTAATGCACTTAGGAGATTTAGAATATATTTGCAAGGCAGAAAATTTAAAATAGTAACGGATTGTAATTCCTTAACTTTAACTTTGAATAAAATAGATCTTAACCCTAGAATTGCAAGATGGGCATTGGAAATGCAAGAATTTGATTATGAATTAGTGCACAGGGCTGGAAGTCAAATGCAGCATGTAGATGCATTAAGTAGATATAATAATACCATTATGGTAACAGAAGCAAATAGTTTTGAGACTAATTTAATTATTTGCCAGACGAAAGATGCAAAGTTACAAGAAATTAGAAAATTGTTAGAGAAACAAGAGCATAAATTATTTGAAATGAGAAATGGTGTTATATTTAGGAAGACAAATGATGATAGACTACTATTTTATGTACCAGAAAAGATGGAAGAACATGTATTGTACAAATATCACAATGAATTAGGGCACGTTGGAAGGGACAAGATGCTTAATGCAATAAGTAAATCATATTGGTTTCCCAATATGAAAAAGAAAATTTTAGAACATATTGAAAATTGTTTGCAATGCATAGCATTCTCGCCTAGAACGGGCAAAGCAGAAGGGTGGCTGCATAGCATTCCAAAGGGGAATAAACCGTTCCAAATAATTCATATTGACCATTATGGACCAGTGGATAACGGCAGATCAAAGAAATACATTTTTGCAGTAGTAGATGGGTTTACAAAGTTTGTCAGATTATTCACTACTAAAACAACAAGCACTAGGGAAGTTGTAAAGGCATTGAGAGAATATTTTAGAACATACAGTAAGCCAGAATGTATTATATCAGATAGAGGAAGTTGTTTTACGTCAACGGAGTTTGACCAATTTTTAGAAGAAGCAAAGGTAAAGCATATTAGGATTGCAACGGGATCGCCACAAGCGAATGGTCAGGTGGAGCGAATAAACAGAAGTTTAGGTCCGATGATAGCTAAACTAATAGAAGGTGATAATGGACAGCATTGGGATTCAATAATTGAGAGGGTGGAATATGTTTTGAATAACACTCAACATTGTAGCACCAAGCAATTGCCAAGCGTAATGTTATTCGGAATAGCGCAAAAAGGGGAAATTAGTGATAGTTTAGGAGAGCAATTAGAGAAAATAATAGGATTAGATATATGCAGTTCACAGAATTTAGAAGATATTAGAGAACAAGCACAACATTATCAATCTGCAGCACAAACACGGAATGAAGAGAACTTTAATAATGCTAGGAAAGCTGCAAAAGTATACAAGCCAGGAGATTATGTAATGGTTAAGAATTTTGACAACACGGTGGGAATATCAAGGAAATTAATACCTAAATCAAAGGACCATATGTCATAGATAAAGTACTGAAGAACGATAGGTATTTGATAAAAGACGTTGACGGTTTCCAATTATCCAGGAATCCTTATCAAGGTGTTTGGAGTGCAAGCAATATAAGACATTGGATAAAAGCATAAGAGAGATAATAACTTATATTTTAGATATTAATTTCATAACTAGTGTGTAACATTTAATTAATAATTTAATTTTTATAACATGTAAATAGAATATCTGTAAGATTTTTTTTTGTATCAAACATGTAAACACAATATTATTTTTAGGAAGTTAAGTATCAAATATTATATAAAATTAACAGAGATAGAGGGCTATCTCAGAGTCAGGATGGCCGAATTGTAGCAGGCTACTAGCCTATGTATACTGTAGCTGGTTACTAGCCTATGTTATATTAGATTTAAGTTAACAGCATTATGGTTAACCATCGATAGATACACATCTATCGATAGTTAACCATATCGGTGGCTGAGGAGGCTGTCGATATGCAACATGCCATTTTGAGTAATAGAAAGAGGAGGATCGATACATTTTAAGCTTGAATGTGAACAATAGCAGACGTGTGTATATCAAGAAATTATGAAATAAAGAAATTAAATAAAAGGCCTACTACAATATTATTATATATTATTTAAAGAAAAGTCTGCTTGTATAACATGGGCTTTTATTATTATTATTATTTTCAATTTTATTTTATTTTTTTTTTAATTATCTTGAAAGCGTACTAATCATAGTACTAAACAAATAACAAAAACCTAGCCAGTCTAGTCATAACTGCAGCTATATCCCATCCACAATACACAAAAAACAAAACACACATCCAAGCAAAACCAATATACTCTCTTCACTCTAAAAGCAAGTATTCAAAAGAAATAAGCAAAACAAAAAAAAACAACTTTTTCACGTCAGCTCACCTCAGCGCATTTTGCAGCTCAACGCCTTCACATGGACCTTCGTCAGCATAAATACATCTAAATATTCTTGAAAATTTATGCAACTGATCGCTGATAATTTTTAATTTGCTTCGCACCCTGGCTCAAGTCAGGTGCCAGCCAGGCTAGGGCCCAGTTAGTATGCTAATTTGAATGGCTCAGTTGTTCTACTCCCTGTTTAGGTTTTTTTTTATGGTCAGCCATGTGTCGAGCTGTGTTCCGGGCGTAATTAAGTGTTTAGGCTGCATCATTGGCCGGAACTGAGAAGTTTCGGGCGCTTAAATAGGCGTAAACTCCGACACTCCGACACAGCAAACAACTCAATTTGCATTTTGTACAACTTTCAATTTTGGTGTCGGAAAATGAAACGTTCGCCAGTTGTAAAAATTTTAAAGGTTTACGATTTTTTAATAGTTGGCTCCTTGGCGCGATTTTTACGAGTTGTCGCATAGTGTGTCAAGGTGTATAAATACAGGTGCATTTGGCCCAGAGGATTACGACAGACGACTGACTGTTGATTTAATTAGTTCATTTATATGCCGTTGCTGCTGCTGTTGTTTTTGTTGTTGCTGCTGTGGCATAGGGATAGCTATAAAACAACCTATAGGTGTTCTAATTTATGGCCAACATTTTATATAATTATTGTCAAATTGGTTGTAAAAAAAAGAAAGTTTTACGAGCGGAAGCAATATGTGAACTGTTTTACTAGCCCAAAGTCTTGAGCTACAACTTAATTGACTTTAAGTTTGTAAAAGTTCTGAAAAATTCAATATTCATTTATGGATATTTTAGAATCGTAAGGAAATACTTCATTAAATGCAAATACTATATTATTGTATTTGAGTTATGCTTAAAAAACTCCTAACGGCTCCTCAAAATGGTATTTATATAATCATAAACTTCATAATGTCACGCACTTTAGAGTCTAAAAAAAAGCATTATAATTTAATATTTTTCGATCTTATACATACCACAGGAAAAGTATTTTATTGACTTTGGGAATAGGATCTTTATTATCACTTTTAGATGACACTTAACTATTTAAGGTATACAAAAATTTAAGGATATCTGCTTGATTGATAAGATGAAATATCCTGATTTCCTAAGATAAATATCGTAAGCTAGAATATAACTTGAAGAAGATGAGTATATATGTAAAGACTTAGACTTATACTTTAAATATTATTTTTATATAGTTTTTTTTTTAAATCAATATTATTAATTCAATGATATTGAAATTATTATTTTTCTTATTATATTAAATTATAAAAATATATTAAATAACATAATTATATTTATAATGTTAATACAATCTATATTCATATAATATTTATGTATATTTGCATAATTTTATTAATAATACATATAATTATGGGATTTTTTTTTTTTTTTTTATATGTAAGCATATATTTTATTTATTTTTTATATAACAATAACTGTTGACCCTTTGTCGATGTCTGCAAATAAATTTCTTTTACTGACAAACCTAGAAAAAACCCAGAGAACTACGGAATATGTCGGTTCTTCTCGTTTGAGTCCGGAAAGAAACATTTATAATTTTCTCCGATTGTTCGACTGAAATGAAGCAAAAGCAAATATTTGAAATGAAATTTGTGTTCCCTGAACACATCAAGTGTGACCGTGAATTGAGTCTGTGAATGCATTGTCTGAGTTGTTATGTGAATCGTAGGTATTACATACTTGTATTATATGTAAAGCACTACATTATTTTAGCCTAAGGCTTCCCCTTATTAGTGCTTAATTTTCAATTAAATATAAAATCTACTATCTAGTAAATAAATCAAATTTGAGCCTGTCAATATCAATGCTTCCAGAGTTAAACATTCTGCTATGATACAGTTTGAGTAGCATCAAATCATGCTATCCCATATATATATGGCCATAAAGAAATATAAAATTGTATCTCAAACTCAAATCCATTTGCTTCCACTTGCAACAATTGCGGGGCACACCTCTGCAATTGTATGTCCTTGCGGTGCTCAACAATAGATCAACAGATCTACGCCTTGACAATGACGACTACAAATCGGAAAACACGCCGCCAGGCGCGTGGACACGTGACCAACAACATCAGCTACAACAACAACAACAACTTCTCTAGAGAAATGTGCGTAAGAGAAATGTCACTTCCGTCGGCTTAACACATTTAAACATGGTCGCTGCTTGGATGAGTGTCACCCTCGACGGACGGACGGACGGGCGGACGGGCGGTCTTCCACATAGATGGGCTACTTTCTAATTTATGTGCTGTCAATTCTTTTGTCATTGCGGACGCTGGATGCTGGAGAGACGGAGAGAGCGAGAGATGGGCGGGCGGGGCGTGGCATTCTCATCAAGTACGACGCCTGTTTGCCGGCCACACTTAATGAGACTTAAGAAAAATTATTTGCAATTAATAATTATGCTCATATTGTTTTCGGCCTAGCGGCTAAGCAGCATTCCGCACCCACACTCAATTAGAGCGTGAGAGGGGGAGAGAGAGAGAGGATGGGGTTGGGTTTGTCCAAGGGAGAGGGAGGATTTCGATTTCGATTTGTATTGAGCTGATGTCGGGCTACTTGTTATTGCAGTTTATTTGATGTTTGTCGCTTAATCACTCTGAAGTAGACTTATTTGTTGTCATTTGAAGTGTGCTGAGAATGGGCATTGATTGTGGAAAAATATATCTGCTATGTCTATTGATTCTTTAACGGGATGCTGAGAAGGCTAAGAAAAATGTGATTCCTTTCAAATGCAGCAGAGCGTTCAAAGCGAGTCTATGTCAAATAGATGTATATCTGTATATAGGTATATACGAGTATATTTGTATATGTATATATAAGAGTATTGGTGTATATTTTTAGAATTTCAAGTACTTTTATTTTAAGTATTTCATTAATGCTTATACATATTTATTTATATATATATTTTTTTTTTAATTTTTTAAATTTTTTAAAAATTGTTTTAACAATAATTAAGTATTTTCATATACAATAAATAAAAAAATACTTAATATATTTTATAATATATATTTTTATATTACAATATATTTTATTATTATTATTATTACGAGATAAAGTTTTATTTTAATTTGTATAATGATAAAATATGAATATATTTATTGTATTTTTATTATATTATTATTATTATTATTATTATTATTACTATTATTATTATATTTTTATTTTTATATTATTATTATTACGTGGAGTCTTTTGGCGAGAAAATATAGCTACGAGTAAGGTAATTATAGAGCTCCTATGTCTATAAGCAGCTGGAACTAACATCATGAAGCAGCTAAATGCGGATTAATTATAATATAGGACAAAGAGTTTTTTTTATCACAGAAGCATTTTAAGCCGTAAAGGTGTATCACACCATAATCAAAAAATTTTCAGAAATTACTAAATCCTATTCACAATACACAACTATAATAAGATTTTTTTTTTTTCAGAAATTACTAAATCTTATCCACGTTGCCCAGCTATAAACTATAGCTGTACGAAATGAATCTATTTTGAAATAAAGTTCGCTCACTACTTAAACTGCAGCTCCAATATAATCCACTCGGACTACTATAGACACAATGATGTGATAAAGCTGAAGACCTTCCCTTTACGGTTACGGTGACATCAGCCTTAATTAGCAATTCGGCACGAGTTAATGACGATGAGGAACAAAAGGAATTCGTCGAATGTTTCCGACTCGCAGGCATTTCAAGAGCTGCTGCAACACAATGTTGACTATGTAGGCTCTCCTACTGCTGATCCTACTCCTGCTGCTGCTGCTGCTGCTGCTGCTGCTCCTACTCCTGCTGCTGCTGCTTCTGCTGCCCTCGTGATAATGTTAAATCAACATTATTTGGCCAGCCATGCATGCGTAATGCGTCTCGAAATTGCAGCCAGAGTGCGTAAAGTGGGTGTGGTCGTAGGCGGGGGGCTGGCAAAGACAATTTGCGCCTCAGTTTGCAAAGTTTGCATTTAAATTAAACGAAAAAGCCGGCCAAAGCCGTGATAAAACTTTAGCACTAGCCGTTGGCCCAGCACCAGCCACACATTGTGTCGCCTTTTATGCAATTCCCATAAGGACACGCATCCTGCGAGAGGGAGACGGTGCAGCAGCTATAACAACAATGGCCGAGCACTTGACTTGACTTGGGCTGTCATTCAAAGTGACAGGGACCTCGGCTCTAACCACCTGATAGGCCACAAAATGTGCAACGCTCAACGTGTCCTGCGTTCAATCGACACTCGAAAGTCTATTTTCACAAAATTTCCATGTTTATTCAGCCACGCACGAAGACCCTCTGCATGTGTGTGTCTGTGTGCGTGTGTGTGTGTGTGTGTTTACATAATTGTATATTGTATCTTGTAGTTTGCTTAGCGTCAAGTGCAAGGTAAATACGAGATATTTTACGCAAATTTACCAAGTGTTTACCCAGTGCTCGCTATAGGGCTATAGGGCGGGGCTGTGGTTCGGCTCCACTGGGCACGGCCGCCTGTGCAATTGGAATTTATTGTAATTTGCATTTTAACGCTCAAATGCGTTTTTTGCGTAATGCACGTGAATTAATCATGGCATTTACAATAGTTGTATTTGTAGTAGTTGTAGTAGTATTAGTGTGTGACCAGAGTAGATATTTTGGCCCTTAAGGACGAGAGAAAAGAGAGGAGAGTAGTTTACGCAAACCATTAATATTATCAATAAATTGAAATTTAAATATTCCATGTAATGAAACACAAATATTATACACTAAAACTACTTTTTTTTTTAATCTAAAAATAAAATAAAATCTAAAATAAATAAAAATAATAATTAACTAAAACTAAAATATTAAAAAATAATTTTATTAATTAATAAATTGAAATTTAAATATTCTATGTAATGAAACACAAATATTATACACTAACAATACTTTTCAAAAAAAAAATAAAAATAAAATAAAATGTGAAATAAATAAAAATAATAATAAATAACTAAAACAATATATTAAAAAATTATTTGAAAATATTTCTTATTTTAATTGTCAACATCTTCAGCTAAAATGTTATATTATATAAAGATATAGTTAACTATTTATATAATAAATATTTCTTTCGTATATGTGTAGATATATAGATAGATTAAATAACCATATCATAAATAGTAATATTATATTTGTATTAAGAAATATATAAGTACACTGCGCATCATCAGGATCTTCATGACTTTCTATTTATTTATTTTTCTAATTCTATTTTCTATTTATTTTTCTAATTCGACTCTCTTTTATTCTACTTAAAATAAAATAAAACTGAACTTTGTAACATTTCACCAAATATTTTATTTAATATTTTGATATAAAAGTTACGAATAAAGTTTCCATAAGAAAATATCTTTAAATAGATTATTATAATAATTTTTTAATAACTAATAATAAATAGTTGCAGGTCACTAATTTAGTTCTTATGCTTTATTTTAATAATTTTTTTTTAATTTAATTTTATTTTATTCGTAAATTGAAATGAGGAGGATTATTTATATATATTAAAATTGAGGATTATTATAATTAGGTCCAACAATATCTACCATGAATTCTTGAATACTTTAATGAAAATTCTATAGGGTATCATGAAGTCGTTCTCTCTGCACACCTGTTCATACCTGCTCACACCACGCACAGCTCGCCATTTGAATAGCTCACGTATTTATTTAATTGCTTAGTTAATTCAGGCAAAGTGTTTCTAATTAGATGTGAGGAATGCGAATTGCATTTTCTCTAGAGTAAAACTTAAAGTTGAATGCATATAATATGCTTGGAGGGATAAAGGATTTTAATTAAATTTATATATGGCATGGTATATTGGCTGCGGCCGGGCCGGAACTGTCCCGGCTTTGTCTCAATTTGCACGCAAATTGACCAAAGCATTTAAAAAAAATAAATAAAAATAAATAAATTAATATATCAATATACAAAGTGTATTGAATGGATTTTCAATCAAATTGAACAGAGTGAGAGTGAAAGAGAAAGAGAGAGAGAGAAACCGCCCGCTGCGCTCTGCCAGACGCACATAAAATTGACATGTTTCGAGGCGCCGAACAGATTCTATATAATTTCGCATGTAAAAAGAAAATTCTCAAACGAAAATCAGTTAAAACGTGTATTGCATAATGGGCGTGGCATGTGAGGAGGCGGCTGCTGTTGCTGCTGCTGTTGCTGCTGCCTTTTCAATGAACTCACGGCGCGACGAATTGTTGCTGCTGTTGTTGTTGTTGTTGCTGTTGTCGCATGCAACAAATTGTTTCAATTAACTAAATTAAATTTACACTCCTGCAGCTTCGCAAGCGAACAACAATTGCACATATTGAATGCATTTTGCTGAACGTGACATGACACTGACAGATAGAAAATGAAAATGAAACGAAGAACCAACAGCAGCGGCAGCGGCAGCAGTACAAAAAGTTACGCCCCCGCCTCCCGCCCCTACTGTTGGCCAGTTGACGAAAATGAAATCCGAGATACTCGGGAGGCAAATGAAAATGGCAAACATGTTGCATGCGGAAAATGCTACGGAAAACACATTCATGACATGGAAATTTATAAAAATTAACTGCCAAGTATACGGCGAGTACAGTTTATAAGGGATGTTCAATAAAGAGGCTGTGCACTGAGAGAAAAAATTAAAATAAAGTAAAGTACATGTTATATACAAAGATTTAAATATGAAAAATATATTTCAGAGATTAGTAATTTTTTATCTTTAAAAACTAATTACAAAATTAAAAATGAACAAAAAAAATCCCGCTTTGTCAGAGCTGGCTGACCTTAATAAAAAAATATAACAATAAATAACAAATTTGTATTCTATACATACAAAAGCGATTTTAAATCCTTATTTGAATTGTGAATAACTCTATGAATTTCTATTTATTTCAAACTAGCATTTTTTTAAAACTGCCCATAATATAATGAGTTAGTTATTTACATTTAAATTAATTAAATAGTAATTATACATTTAAATATGTTTAAGATAATAGAGAGCTGAGCAGAATTTTAACTATTTGCAAGACAAGTTTTTAAAAAATTAATATATAAATTATTTAATTAATTTATATATTAATTTTTTAAAATCTTGATATAATAGGTACATATATTTATAAAATTAAAAATTAAAATAAATAGTTAATATATAAATTAATTAAATACGATACAATAAATACAATCAAAATTAAATCTACAAATGAAAATTAAATATGTAATATATGAATTAATTAAATACATACAAATATTTATATAATAAAACAAGATTTTAAAAAATAAATATATAAATTAATTAAATACGATATAATACATACACATATTTATAAAATCAACATTAATTAGTTAATATATAAATTAATTAAATACGATGTAATAAATACAATCAAAATTCATACTCCATTCAAAATTACATATGTATATTTATTTTCAAAAAAAGATTTAAAAAAATTAATATATAAATTAATTAAATACGAAATAATACATACATATATCTATAAAATGAAAATTAAATAGGATATAATAAATACACATGTTTTTAAAAATCAAAATTAAATATGTAATATATAAATGAATTAAGTACATACACATATAAATATCTTAATGCAGGCTTAGCGCATTCTCCCAGTGCACTTGAAACATTGTAGCGACACGGCAACATTGTTCGTCAATATCAATTATGCGTTCAAATGAATATTGAAGTGTAGCCGCATGCCAGCCCAACTCAATGTCCACCCACTCACGGCAAGAACAGGCTTTCAGCCGAGGACAACACCACAAAAGCCACCGCTGGCCAGCAACCAGGCAAACCAACCAACCACCCACACACAGTCAGGCCAGGCGGGCTGCTCGGCTGTTGAGGATAGCTCATCAGCAGGCGCTGGCGAAAAATTGGCAATTGTACAAAAGTGTTAACACGGCGCCGCATCCTGCAGACTGACCACAGAACAGGCTGCCAACCCAGCAGCCTGGCAGCCCGGCAGCCAGTCAGCCCGCTAGCCACGCAGCCGCCTTGGACACATCCATCAATGCCAACAGATTTAATCGCCATTTAAATTGTACGAACTCGAACTGGGAGCTGGGTGACGTCCACGACGACGGCGTGTGTGTGTCTGTGTGTGCGCTGCATTTACTTAAGCGTGTTATCAGCGTAAAATAAATCTCTATAGAATGGTCGGACAGCTGCTGTCTGGCCGCCCGCTCGACTAGCCTATCTGTTTAGTGTTTTCCAATCAGTGGCCCCGGGGCAAGCAGATTGGTCACGTGTCGGCCTCCTGGTCAATGGTCAGCAGTGAGTGTGACATGCGTCACATAATTGCAATAAATTAGAATTTGTTGAAGGCCTGCAACAATGTGGAATTGTATTGTTTGCTTAAATTCGCTGCCTGACTTAATTTACCTGGCTCGCTTTATATGGATACAGCTATTCTTCTCTGGTGAATGGAGACCATGGGATTTACTTCGAAATTAATGTAGCATCTCGAACGGAAGCGCCAACAATTAAGATGTAGCAAGATCTGCAATATAAATACATAAATTAATACAATGCAAAGCAAGCGACGAAAGGAAGTTATAATAATCAAATTTTACGATTTTCCTGCAAGTGCACGCGGCTGGAAATTATGCGTATTGCAAGACAATGCGTAGAACTCTCGGCCTCGATACAATTCCAATTTCAGTTCCACGTTGCCACGCCTCTGCGCCCAACAAGGAAACAGGGCGCGGCAATAACAGTAAAAACCAATTGCCAATCATTAGTTTTTATAACACAAGACATTTTTCGTTGACTTTCGATCTGTGGGCCTTCTCTCCTTTTCTTTTTTTTTTTTTTTTTGCGTATTCCGGAATGAAAATTCATTTTCACTTGTCCCAGTCGCACATAAAAGCGTAGCGCAAGTCAATCACCAGCTCTGAAATTTGGTCAAAACGGAAATGTGGCGCAGTCGCAACGTAATTGTGGGTGGACACTGCCTCAAATTGGATGTCGAAAAGTCCTGTTGCCCTAGGAGTTACGACTGTCTACGAGGGCGAAACAACAACTCAGCTATTGCGTCACAAGTGTTTTAGTTTTGCTTTTACTTTAATGTTTTCAAATTGTCGGAAGACCAGCAGCTCGCTCAATTGGAGCAGTTTGAATTGCGATGGCACTTTCATACAAAAGTATCGATGGTAGCTAAAGTCTCTTATTGGAAAAGTTAAATGTCAGTGATTAGTCTTGATGTAAATTGTAATCGATATTTATGTATATTCGTATTGGAATTCGACTCTCACGATTTTCAAAAGTCAGCGAACAGCGAACATGAAAGTTTAAAATTGTATAATTTCTCATTAAAAGTGCTACAACTCAGCCTGCCTTTTTTTAATTTTATAAGAATTTCAGCAAATTGAATTGAAATTTTTCTGATTCAAATGAAACGAAATTTTTAACGAAAGCGTCAAGTTTTCTAAATTCAGATTGCGCTATTATCGCTATGATATACTTTCGTTAATTATATTACTATCGATACCTAAGCTCATTTTATTCATTCCACTAGTGTTCATTCTCAGTGATCATAAATCGTTGTCTCACTAATACTATCGATACTTATTGTCACTTGGCATTCAAACTTGATGTCACACGTGATCAAGTCAAAATATTTACGTAAATAACTAAAAATCGAACAACCAAAATTAAATGAAAATGGAAATTTGCCGTGCTTGTATGAGCGAGTCGCATACCTTGGTGGATATATTTTGCGATCGGCCATTGGCTGATTATGAATACAGTGTGGCGGAGATGCTCAACGAGCTGGTGGACTTTAAGATCGCTCGTGACGACAAGCTGCCTCAGAAGATTTGCGTCTCCTGTGGCTTAAATGCTCAAATCGCATTTCGATTCAAGCGCAGACTCCAGCAGAGCCATCAGTTGCTCTGCATGAAAGTAAGCATGGAATATCCAGAGGAAGTCACTGTGCTGGACACAGATTCGGATGACGAAGTGAAGGACAATGAAGCTGAATCCAAATGGAATTTGGAAAAAAGGCAGCCATATAAGAGAAAAATGACCAGCTGCGAGAGGTTGATCATGGAAAACATATTCAATGACTGTGATCGACCAGACTCCACAACATTAGATATTGCTGACGCGGACTCAGGCACGACTCATCGATATCCCCTGCGCCGATCCACACGGATGCTAAACCTCAGCTATTGCGAGAACGTCAGCAGTCCCACCGCACTGCGCAGTAATCTGCGTATGTTCAAGTGCGAGCGGTGCGTAATTTCGTTTACCACAATTGATAACTTCTTGAAACACCAAAAGTCTCATGTCGGAAAACGCATCTACAAATGTCTACATTGCCCGAAAGTCTATCGGAAACAGTCGAGGCTGCAGAAACACATCAAGAGCCATAGCAACGAGCATCGGTATATGTGTGGCCAGTGCTCCAGAGCGTTCAAGTACAAGTCGGACCTGGACGAACACACTCTGGCCCACAGCGAGGAGCGCCCTTTCGTCTGTCCCTACTGCCAATTCACCTTCAAAAAGTACTTTCACCTCTGCAGACATGTACGCAATCATATGAGTCCACGCTCGTTCCAGTGCGAGGCTTGCAACAAAACCTTCACCACCAAATGGAACTTGAAATGTCACATAAATACTCCCAATAGATGTCCAGCTATAAGGGGAGGCCATTATAATGCAAATTTAAACAATCAGAATAAGTCTATTTGAAAAGCCTAGAATTATTGTTATACTATAAAAGCTTAAGGCAGATGAAATAGTTGATTTACATTGCAAAATTTATTTTATTTTTAATTAATATTAACAAGTATATATATAGATCTATAGATCTGATATCTAGTGAGTAATTACTCAGCGAAACTATTAAATGGGAATTATTGTTTTAAAAACGTTTTAAGTTTTCATTGTTTTTTATAAGAAAAGAACATAATTGGAATTTTTGTTTTCAAAAAAATATTACTTTAAAACTATAAATTAATAATAGAGCAAAAAATGGATTTTATATGTACAATATTATAAACTCATATTAATAATATTTACTTAAGAGAAAAATTTCAGAAACACTAATCATTACATTGTTTAATAATGTATTAAGTTTTAGATAACAAGTTTTTTTGTTAAGTTTTGACAGTTCTAATATTTAGAAAAAAGTCTCAGCAAAATATGATAAACAAGTTATTGAAATTGGGAAGCTGAGCTTGAAGCTTAAACTAGGATTTACTTTGTTAAAATTATTATAATATTTTGCTTTAAAACCAAGAAATAAAAAAAAAAAAAAAAAAAAAAAAAAAATTATCGAATAACTCTTAGACATTTTTTTCAAAAAAGACCTATGGGAACTGAGATATATAATTGCCTCTATAACCTTTAAATTAAAAATTTTAAATATAATTTAAACAAGTAAAATTTCAATAGATAATGTTTAGAGGAAATGTAATAATATTTAAATTTGAAATTTCACTCAAATAAAAATAATAATGGATCTATAAAAGATAATATTTATAGCATACACAAACATTAGAAAACAATTCTGTTAAACTGTATGTGTATGTCATTCAAGATATACACTGAAATAGAGCGATATATACATCCGTTAATAATGTAACAGATCGCTGTCCAGCCTATCCTTAACGAACACTCCTAATAACCAAGCAAAACCACATTAAGTTACCAAAAACGATTTGATTATCGAAACATTCATCGACATCTGAATGCCAATCAATCAAATTCGTGGCGTATACAAACGAGATTTGCGGAACCAAGGCCAGAGATATATACGTTCGTCATGCCAGGCTGGTTCTGGTTTGCACCCTTTGCCTGATCGGGTGTCACACACTCACATGTCAATCTGTGGATTGGGGGGGGGCCTTGGGCGAGGAAGACAACTTTCTTCTTGACAGGCCCATGCGCTCTTGGCAACGAGCTGCAACGCCCAATGTGTTAAACCTATCCATTAATATTAATAGTCTATTGCCGGTTAGCGGTGCGTGCTGTACGTGACTTTTTCGTAACCCTTTCCAAAGACTTATCCACATACGTTTGTATACCTATATCTTTGGCAAGCTTCGGAGTCGCTGTTAACCTTATCGTTTGATTTGTAGACATTTTATTGCTTTATTGATGCATTCTTATGAAAAGCGCAGCGTTTTCTTTGATGGATTGTTTAAGTCTTTGGGTCGACCCGGAGCTCGGTCGTACCTGAGGCCTCGACCCTGGGGAAAATCCGTCAGCAATTTTATGCTGGTAGACCACCGCACACGCAATTTGCCTTGGGAAACTTTTTCCTATTGTCAAAATTCTTATTTTGATTGGCACTTAGCAGATCCGAAAAGGGGTGAGAATACAAAACGAGATGTTGGTTATGGGAAAGTCTAATCAGCGTAGCGGTAAACTCCTCAAGACACGCAATGCTTGCGTAGGCTTTAAAGAACATTTTTGAAGAGTGCTTCAGCTGGACGATACCCTGTAATGTGGGTCGAGATATTAGAGAAGAGTGGAGCGATTACATTTAGAAAGTCTCCTGCTCTGAAACTGTGATAACATACGCTGGATTTGTGAGGACTGGAGATTTGTTTGTTATAGACAGAGGAATATCCAAAGCTTAATGGACTTGGCTAATAAAAAATTGTTAGATAAGTAGAGCTTGCTCGAAATATTCGATTTTTGGCGTATAGATAGGCAGTTCATTCTATCATGTTAGAATGCTTTGAAACGGAATATAGATAATTATCGATTCAGTTTAATAAAGATATACTCAAACGACTCCTAGAAATATATTTACTGCTAATAAAATATACTTCATATATTTCCCCATTTTTCAAAACGATAATACTCTATTCCATCTTTAAAGTATACCCAAGAAAAAAGTCACACAAAATTATGAAATTTACAATTTATTAAATTATGTAAATAGAGTTTTGTTGCAAAATAAAAAAAGTAAAAAAGAAAAAAACTTCGAACAGTAGTTAAATTTTATGTTATTCTTTTCTAAAGTATCTCAAGTATCCTAAGAACCAAGGACAAATTATGCATAGCAAAGTCCAGGGCGTAAACTCCACAGCGCTCTCTAAGCCACTAATAAATTACTAATACTCACCTCCTCGGCAAAGTTTTGCGCAAAAATATTAAATTTTACGAGCTTAATTTGTGTGTGTTCGTGCCGGGCTTAAGGACGGCTGTTGTCCTGGACAACAGGAGCTACGAAAACAATGTCAATTACAGCCCGATTGAAAAGTGGGCTGGCAAAAAGTTGTTGCTGTTGTTGTTGTTGTTGTTCTTGTACTGGCAGATCGCATAAACCAATTTTATTGGTGGAGCTACCGAAAAAGCCGACAACGTCGAGTACGACGTCGCTGACGATGCCATTGAACTAATCTCCTTAGCATTAGATGGCGAGCTCCTTGTGTCTATGCCCAACCTGAGGGTCTATTCATATTTCAAAAGGCAACTTTGCGCGACTCGAAAATGGCGTCATTAAACTTTACGATTCTCTCTCACTCTCTCTTTCTCTGTGTGTGTGTGGATGTGTATTTTTGTGTGTGCGAGCCGTAAAGCATGCTCAGCTATTTTGTAATAAAGGGTATTTCGAGAGCATGCACTTTGAAATGCCCGTTATTGTTTTAATACCCTGTATAAGGCGATAAATTAGGGTGTTTAGTGCTTCAAGTCTTTGTGCATATATATGAGAGGGGCAGCGGTAGGCGTGGCAGACTTTATATGTAACAACAGGCTATGTATAGAATTAGTACTTTTTGGAATCAGATGGTTCAAGGTGGTTTACATTGGACCATTTGTAGGAGTGTAAAACCAGATAGACTTTTCAGTGCAACTATTTATTATAATATTATTATTTATTGTATGTATTATAAATTATTATATTTGAAATTCAGCCTACTTCCGCTCTCCATCTATCTATCCTTAAGATTAATATTCCGTTTGTCCGGCTCTCCGTCTGTTCCTATCTCTTTCACACCACGCTTCAGCTTATTTTCTGAGAAATGAATTAAAAATTAATTCAATTTATGAACATACCAGATTAAGCTTTACTTATTTTGAGAATATTCCACAAGTTTATTGAGCTAAACTCATCTACAATAGAAGCAAATAATGAGTAACCCACTTTAATGCGACTTCCTCTAATAAATCTACATAAACCCAAAGGTGTTGCGCACAACAGGGTATCTGGTTAGTCAGTCAAAGACTATGATATGTTATGCTGTTTAGAGGCCCAGACAAGTGCATCGTAGATCTATAGATCTTATGTGTGTGTGTGTCTGTGTGCGGCTGTCGCTGTTGGTGCTAAAATCAACAAAAGTCAAGCCAAAAGATAAAGCGCGCATTTCGGGGGCTGCCGAAAACTTTGCATATTAAATGTCATTTGGTAAAGTGGAATTACGGACGCCCAGGCAAATGCTGTCACAGCAAATTATGCTCGAAATGCGTCTGTCAAGGATGCGGATGCGGATGCGTGTAGGTTGCATGCATTGAGCCATAAATGAAAACTAAACAAGATTTTGCTGCAAATTTTATGAGCTAATTTTAATGAAGTTGCACAAGAACCAGAACTGAAGAAGAAGAAGAGCTGCAAATTTTTGATGAATGTCGACACGAAACAGACAAGTTTATAAATTATGCCAAAGCAGTTAAGAGGGTGCATGAAATACGAGATAGATGTGTGTGTGTGTGTGTGCATCTATAGAGACAGACAGTCAAGTTTTTTGATTACGAATTCTCTAATTATAGCAAGTAAGAGTGCAGTGTTAGGGAGTGCTGGACTAGCAGATACCCTAAACCTTCACACATAAATATATAATATATATAGTGATCGCCCTCGATTTATGTCGATAATAAACAGATCTAACAGGGATTTCGAATGAAGATATTTCTTTTATATGTCATAAGCATTATATAAATATACGTTTAAAATTTGAGGTCTCTAGCTTTCTTAGTTTACGAGATCGCTGAGTTCATATATATGAACAAAGGGGTGAAACTAGCTGATCAACCAGATGAAAGATATATAGAAGTTGACAAGTCACCTGTGCCTGCATAAACACTAAATACCTTTTATAAGAATTTCTTCTGGCTTCCAGGGTATAAACATATTTTTACTTTCATTATGAATACGATTGATTTCACAGGACTCCGACCTTTATCACGGTTGTTAGGACCACACAGCTTATTGTAACCAATTAGAGGCATCATTAGCGGTCGGTTTTCTATTTTTTTGGTTGAATCAAACGTTCTAGATTTCATGCTCCATTAAAAGATCAAGTACAATTTCAATAGCTATTGAGAATCAGTTGGAGTCTAATTAAATTAGAAAACAAAAGAAACTTCACATGGAGCTCTCTACCCAAGTAGCACGAAGAGCTGCCTACGCAGCCAAATGATGTGTCTAGGGACTGCCTGAATAGAATAGAGAATAGAGCTCTATCATTTGCTTGGGCTGCTTAGAAGCGTGACGAAATCCATTTGATGTTCAGCCGTGGCGAGAGAGTGTCAAATCAACATCATTATTCATTATCAAATAAATTACGAGATCTGTGGCGAGCCGAGCCGTGCCGAGGTCTTCGCTTAGATATTCCTATAATCGTATTTCATTAAATTGAACTTCTCGTTGTTTGAGATGGGGTTCATATAATATGTTTTAACAAAGCAATCAATATCGCAGCCATAATTAAATAAAACTAATGATGCCACTGACAGAGTGCAATGGGGCCTAATGATCTAAGTCAGCTTGTGAGCAGCTAAGGTTATGCTTTCTTATCACATTGGGCATTACAAGATCTTTAGCAGTCAAATCATAAAAGTAGCTTTCATTAACTAAATTATTAGATTGGTAGAAAGAATGGTTATTCTGTATGGTATATAAATGAGATTATATTGAGACTGAGGTTATGTGTAATGTTATAAACTTGATGAGATTTGTTAGAAATTGAGGTTATGGTTTTATAATTAGAAAGTGAGGGTGTATATGTGGCTAATAGGGGGGATAACCATATGATTAATAAATTAAAGGGATATATTTAATTTTAGCAATATATATATAGACTTTGGGCTTAAATATTAATACTTAAATTAGTGAGATTAAATAATTCGAAATACTCAATAATATTAAGGATATATGTATATCCTATATATTTGAAAAGTACAGATATAGAGCGTATACATTCAATAGAATTGTACAATAAGTAAGGTTATGTATGCTACTCCTTGAGTTTAAAGCGTGCAAGTAAAATTTACTCACACACACACACATACATACACACCCACACTTACACCGACTCATTCCCCTTGTTTCGGACAGGTTTTTATGTAGCGTAACTAAACGTTAATTTATAGCCAAAAACTGCTCAACTTTCTCTGTCTTTAGGCCTTCTGCTTGAGTCCGCCCAGTTTGGGAATTAAAAACAAATTAACACGCTACCAAAAAAATAGAAATAGAAGAAAAATTGTAGTAGAGAATTGGAGGAGTTGCTTGGTGGGTGCGTCGCTCGCTTTGCGTGTGTAGCCAAGTGAATTTTACAACTCCGTCGTCTTTTATCTAATTGAGTTTATACATTTCTGTTGGGCTTCGCATCGGCTGGTTTGTCTTATTGTTAATGCGCTCGTAAAACATGCGCAAAAATTGAAAGCAATAAAACGCCGGCGGACAGACATTGAAAATTAAAATAAACACATTAAACGAGATGCCTTCCAGGCGATAACAAGTGTAGGCGGCCGAAATACACACATGCACACACGCACAGCGACACAGTAAATCAAACGAAGCGTAAAGCGTATTTTATACTCGGTTTATAATTTACATGCCGTATTACATATGCACAGGTCCTTTAGCTAAAAACAAATTTTAATGGCTTCTAGCGAGAAATTGCATTTGAAAGTTTTAAGCTTTAATTAAACCTAAATATCGATGTCAGCTATGCGATATTTAAATGTCGCTAAACTCGATTGTTGCCATTCACAACGAACTTTCGTTAAGTTTGCTTAATTAACAAATTTGAATTTTAAATATCATGCTCCAAAAACAAATGTGCATATTATAAAAATCTATAGCTATATTAATTTTTGGATAAATTTGGCACTTTATATTATACGATAGTGTTTGTAAATATATACATATATCGATAAGTGTGATCGCTGTCGATTCGACATTCGCATATATGCGAATACTTTTTGACATTCGCCACAAAACGTCAACTCGCGTCAATAAGACTTATTGCGTATTATAAAATTAAAGTGAAAAATGCAAAGCTGCTTTTGTGAAATGTGCTTTAAGAAAGTGAATGTGTACATTAATACAAAACGCATATTACGCAATCATTTGCCGTGCCCATCCATGCCAATGCACGTGAGTCTTTATGCATTTGTACTCTACCATCCAAACATACCGAGCGCTTGACATTAAGAAAACAAACAGAACTACTCGAGCGTCAAGAGAAATATGTCATTACGAGAATTATGAAATAGCAGGGAAAAACACTTAGCAGTAAATGAAAAATTATACGTATGTTGACAACAGGACACGCCGCTAAACAAATACACACACACACAGGCGCACATATTGCCAGCAGGCCATAAATTAGCCCGCATGCAGGCATCAGGTGGGTACGCAATGATTGCAGGACAGCAGACAGATGGGCGCTGGAGGCAGCGAGTGGGTGGGAGCAGGGGGGCGTTGTCGTCCCCCATAGACAAGTAGTTTCCGTCCGGGTAGGTGGTAAAAAATGCGTAGAGCGGTAGTTGCTGTCAAGTCATAAAACAAAGTGCTGTTGTGTGTCTACAAATGATTTGGCTTATTCGTGCAGAACAAATCGTACGTCATTTGTTGGGCCACTAAAAAGTTAAAGTTGGCCCTCTGGCTTTAGCTCCTGCTCCGGCCACTGCCCCTCCCATTGCTCAGGCTGTGCACATTTCTATCTGTGAACAATTGCGCAATTAATGTTCGAGAATTATGTGCGTGACAGCCACACACAGAGAGGCAGGCAGAGAGACAGACAGACAGACAAGACGTCGTCGCCGGCGTCACTGATAGAGCCATAAAAGGTTGCCTTCAATATCGAATGCGCTGGGCTTTTCGTGCCACATTTTACGGCTTTACACATGAGCCATATTGCTGCTGTAGCCCTCCAACTCGCCTCCTCCTCCTCCTGCTCCTGCTAGTTTATGATCCATGCAGACAGCGCCTAAGTCGCCGCTTTCCGCCCAATTCTCGCATGTGGCAATCGTCACTGGCATCGCTTTGCCAAAATGAAATCATAAATTTATAATTAATTTGCATATGCATGCATTTCTTCGCTCCATACGCACATCTATTGCCATGCCAAATTGGCATCATGGCTCAATTTTAATGGGCTTTTGGGGCTCGACATGTAGAAATTGAAATTAATTTACGAGCGCTCAAAACTAATGAGTTCCCCCTTTTCATACCCTCGAATGTATTGAAAATGGGAGTATTATGTCTTTAGCTAAATATAATTATGATATATGCTTGATCAAGAATAGATTAAATTTATATAAATCCGACGGTTGATCTGAGTTTTATATAAAAATATAATGTTTTTTTATAAAATAATATAAAATAAAATAAAAACTAAGTACTCAGGGTATCTGCTGGTCGAGCATTTCTTTCTTACTTGTTATCTCTAATATCATTAAAATTGTTGGCCTCAATTTCCAGCATTTATGTGCATTTTATAGGGATTTTAATTATGCACAAAAATAGTTATATTCATGTCTTAAAAGGCAGTAAAACTTATATATCTTTTCGGTATGTATATCATTTAATTATGCTATATAGTATTACCTATGCTAACTCCAAAAATTTCGCTGATATAGAGATGCAGACATGCAGAGTTATCGGAGATATGAAGCGGATTTGGCAGTTGTCAAAAGTCGGCAACAAAACACGTCAAGTGCAGCTCCAGAGCTGAGAGCCCTTTTATTGTTGTTCATTAATTTTAATGCTTGCGCAACCTGCGTGCAATTTCGAAGCCGAATTGAATTGAATTTGAAGTGGGCAACGTCGAGAGCTCGGGAACATCAGCTAAACAGCTACTAAAATGCTACGTCTGGGCCGCACGATAAAGCCAGAAGCCAATGAAGCTAAGTGCGGTTATGAACCCTTTTCGCATTTGGCTAAAACAACAAAGGGCCACAACCAAATGGGTGGCAAATGGAATTGGAGCTGCACAAGGCGCTGACAATAGAAGCTGACTGGATGGCATTTGCGTATAGAGCTGAAGAGCTGAACAGCTTTAAGACTTTAAGCGCTAGTTCAATAAACCCGCTGGCCGAAACAAAACAATGGCCATGCATTTACTCCAATTGATGTGCCGCACACATGCAACAAAAGCAACTGTCGCAATTAAAATGCAACGTTTATTTATTTGATTATTAGTATTAATGCTAAATAACGACAATTGTCGCTACAAATGCAATTGGCCACCCTCGAATGAGCGAGCGAGCGGACGATGCTGCTGCCCGCATGTCGTTCCAGCAAATGGGACAATATTTTCATACATCATCAATATAGATCCCTAGCCAACCTTCCCGGTACAGTTGTGCCACCTGAATCAGCAGGCCTCAATAAGGCAATGTCTTGTCAGCGAGTACCTGTATCAATGTCAGCCCAAATATTCCAGCCCAGCAGCCCAACATATGTGCGTGAGCATTAGGAGGGGGAGGAGGAGGAGGAGGAGGAAGAGGAGCTGGGGCGTTAAACTAATGTACGTTCGTCCATCTGTATGTCTAACTGTCTGGCTGTCCGTCCGTCTGTCCTGCGCGCAGCCATGTAATTTGTTATCCAACAATTTATAATTGCATCAAAATATACACGCACCACATGCCAGCCCTCGGTCTGGGCCTGGGCGAGGGCCTGGACTAAGCTAGCCGAGATGCCGACGACTATTTGAAAGAAGAAAAAAAAAATGTATTATGAAAGCAAACATACATGCTTCTGCTCGACTCTTGTGGCTCCCCCCTCTCTCTCTATCTCTCTTTGGAACTGTCCGATACAATTTGATGCTATGTTTAACATTTTGTACATTTTTCGGTTGTGGTTGTGCCGCCCTTGGTTTTCCTGCTGGTTCTAATTTAATTTTGTACTTGACTTGCGTCGGTGTTGCTTGCGCTTCACTTTTAGTTGATTTATGAATTTTGAAATCAATTTGACAACTAACTCGAAAGCCGAAAAGTGCACATTAGTTACGCTAGTTGTTAGATTTGACTGGACATGAAATTTCTTAAATTTTCAATAGTTGTAAATTGCTTAAAATTATATTATTGGCGAGGAGCTCTTAAGTTTTGCCAAAAGTTTCAGAAAATTGCACTTACAAATTTTACAAAAATTTTAAATTGTGTAAATATTATTAGCAAGGAGTTCTAAAATTGTAAATTTGAAAAATATAATATTGTAAACATTTTTAAAATTATATAATTTTAGCGTAGCTTACAAGTTTTTTGCGATTCCCAGAAAATTGAACTTAAAAATTTGCTGAAATTGCAACTGTTTCGGTGCGTTATGCTCTTTGACGTTTACACGTTTTGACAGCCATTTAAAATGTATTTAAAATGCAACCCCTAGCTGAAAATTTAGATTATCAAAGAAATCCATCCACCCGCCATCAAAACAAAACAAACACAAAGCAATTCACTTAACTCCGGAACTTAGGCGCTACTTAAAAAATGCTCAAATCAAATCGAGATGTAAGCAGCAAATAATTTCAAGGCGTGACGAAACATGTTGAAATGCACAACTCGGTAACCGCCTCTGATCGACAGCAACTTGTGCGGAAACCAGCGACGGCCGGGACGCGTGCAACACACTCAGCTCGAATCACTCTCTCTCTCTCTCTCTCTCTCTCTCTGGTTCTCCGGCTGGTCTTGTACACGTTTTTCTACTCGCTGCGCTGGCGGGTGCCGCGCTCTGCTCTGCTCTGGTTTTTTTTTCCTTTCGTCTTTTTTGACAACTCAACTGACGCATTGCCCAATGGGGGAAGTGGCGTGCTGTGGGTGTGGGTGCGCGTTGCGCCTTTGGCTATGCCTGCCACAACTAGCACAAATGCAGCGACTCACACGGCGACATCATCAATCTAAAAAATGTTGAAAAATCTCAGTGGCTGTGCAGGAGGAAGAGAAAGAGCAGGAGGAGGTGGAGGGGACACGGGTCTCTGGTATTTGGTATTTTTAAAATGCATGTTAAATGTCCATGCCTTTCGCTTTTCAACTGGATATTTGATGGAGTGGCGGCGCTACGAAAGCATTTCATGGGAAAGTGTTATAATTCAAATGATTCGTTCAGTCATTGTAATTGATTTTTATAATCTGAGTGAGTGAAGGGTATGTTGTGGCTTAAATTTAATTTTACTATATCGCTGGCGTGTTGACCTGAAAACTCGTGACGGATAATTAATAAGAGATTAAAACTCGTTGTCTCTGTGATTAATGTCTTTCTCATGACCTGAGAGAAAGGAGATATATGATTACATAGCTTATGAGAATCGCAAAGAAAGGCAGTGGGTCTGAGATATGGAGATCGAACAAGCAATGAGTAAGTATGCACTATTTCTCTCTATACATCGCTTTAATAAATGCTTTATTCATCATACAGATTAGTGATGGAATGGGAACTATATAGCGAATGTGTGTAGGATATTCATGTCAAGTCATCAAACAATAAGTATAAATAATATTTCTCTTGCTTGACATCTCTTTAATAAAAATATTCATACTTCTAGATGATCAATGGAACAAGCTGAACTGTATATAGTATATACCCTCCACTCAGTGATTCGCCCAGCAAAACTAATTACAAAGCTGAACCACAAAGCAAGAATTTACCCAAAATGATTTTGGCACAACCGAAAAGCTGAAACCAGCAGCCGCAATCAACAGCGCAGGAGTAAACGCTGCATAAAAAGCAGGCGGCAACTACAACAAGAACTGGTGGAAACCAACAAAACCACTCGACATGTCAACTGAAATAGAAATGGAGACGCCAGCACACGGATCCGTAGACAAGGTCTAACTTTTTGGCTCTGGCTGGAGTGACATGAAAAGGACATGTCACACCGTATGCGCACATTAAGTGTAGCCACAATTTATCAAGCCGCATAAATCTAAATAGAGTCTGGGAGAGTTGGCAGTCGCTTGCATGGGCGCATCAAAAAGTCAAAAAGCTAATTTGCATTTAAAAGGACAGCAGCAAGAGCAGCAACGGAGCGGACCAACAATGATGCTGACGTAGCCGCCATCACAGCCATCAGAGCCATCGCCTGGCCATGCATGCAAAATATTTTAAGCAATATTTTCAATTTAATAAGCCAAGATAAATGAAGGGCAGAGCAGAAAGTGGAGAGAGGACCACACCACAGGCGGCAAACGAGCCAAAATTTATATATATATAAATATATATATTTTGCTATATGTAGATTTGAGCACACACTCGGAGAGTGAGTTGGCATATGTGTGGCCCGTGTCCATGTGCTTATTTGCATAGTTTGGTATGCTTTGGCAATTTTTGTCAATATGCCATGCACTTCATCAAACTAGACGACTCTGGGGCTCACTGCTCTGCTGTGCTGCGTCGATAAGACGTCTTTTGTGTGCCAACTCTTTGGTGGCTTACAGCTGAAATGAGATAAGTTAAATGACTTTGCATATTTAGTCACAATTCATGGGACACGCTTTAAAATTGAATTTGACTCTGATGCATAAATAAGCCGGCCGAGAATTCATAACATTATATTTTACAATTTATCAAGTAATTCGATTTGAGAGAGCCAAAATCGCTTGAATTGCAGCCTGATGCCATATAGATAGCCAGCTCAGGCAAATTAGCCTGTAATCAAATAAGTTAACGAGCAGTAAACAACTGACAATTGATGCATATAATTGCACTTGCTGACAAAATTCAACAATTGGCAAAATTTTCAAACCTAATTACGTTACGACGACGAGGAGTTGTATCAATGCCCGTTGCTTCCATTGTCGAATGACAATCTCAGAATCGCCGGAGTCATCCAGTGTGAGTTTGAGTTTGCGGGCCAAGCTTGCGGTCGCAACTGAAATGCAATGGGGCGTGCCACGAATGGGTAGCCAATAGAGCAGAAAGCACAACTCAAGTGGCCACAGGACAGGACACAGTCCATAAGAAAATCGCTGAGGCGTAAAGTCATTTCGTAGGCGTCGACCAAGACAGGACTAACACGCACACACACACACACACTTACACACATTAGTTGTATGCGCAAGGACCTCTACTGTGTACGACGACGGCTGGCAATTTGATTTTTCAATCGCTGCTAATTAGCATTGAGTCCGAATGCCATTGACAATTTGTCAACCATGGCCAATATTATCGTTTCGCTGTACAGTTTGCGTAATAACTGTGATAATCACAGCGATGACAACGATAATTTGCACACTCTCGTGTGTAGTTACTGCAATTTGCTGTGCAAATTATTCATGAATCGTGAGCTCGGCCAACACGTTGCTTTAAAGGCTTTAAGGCAACCCTTTCGGCCAAGTTGGCAGTCGTCTGGAAGCCTATTAACAAGTTACTCAGCCAGCCACGGCACCTTCTGCTGTCAAACCGTCGTGTGTCTGTTTTTTTTCTGGTTTCTTTTCTCTTTCGTTTGCCTTTCGCCTGTGCAAATGACAGCTGTCAGTGGCACTTCACGTTCAGCCGGCAGGAGTAGCTCCTGTCAGGCTGACGGCCTGCCTGTTGCTCAACGTGGCTTTTACGTCTGCCGTTTGGATTTTTGCACTTCTCAGCAATCGAACCATGCGGACATCTTGATCAAATCAGTGTGTTATATATGTATATGTATACATGTGTATATAGTCATTCATATAGCATCTCTCTATTCATATGGACATGCCTATGACATACTATTTTCTTTCCTTCTTTTTTCTATTGGCACAATGCCATGTAGTAGCAGCTCTAATTTCTGCCCCCACTTTTATGTGGCGTTGCCCCCCTTTCGGAAACACAATGCCAAGTGCGAATGCAACAAATGTCATTAAAAACGTGACATAAAAAAATATTATATGCTTGCATCTATGGCAGAACTTAGTTCTCTTCATGTGCATGCATTTCCCTCTACCCTGTGGACATGTTGTGGGTGGAATGGGGTTGTTTGATGATCAGAATGGGAAATAAAATGAGCAAGTGCTTTAGCTATATATATTAACTGAAGTTGGGATAGATATGTAGGATATAATTTTATACTATATAGGTATAACTATACATATAGCTAGCATTTAGGTTAAGAGAGTCAATAATTCTCTCTCAGACTTTCAAGCTAAACTTTCCATAGTATATAGATAATATTTTCTTTAATATGATTTATGTGTATAATGTTTAATGTATTGCCGCGATTCTTATTATATATAATATATCTATTGAGATACATATAATATATGATTCTTTGTTAAATTATATATTTCCTGAAATTGTAAAGAATATTTACCTCTTTATATTCAGGATATATGTTATATTTAGTTAAATATGTATAAGATACATATGAAATAGTTAACAGTGTTTATTGAAAATCTATAATTTGTATACTATATAGAGAAAGTTTTCGTCGACTAGTTATGAGTTAATTTTGCCTCGATTGTTAGTGTATAGATTCTATATTTACATAGATCTAATCTTATTATACCATATATATACCTTCAGCTATACATTCCTTCCTCTTCTTAAACTTCTCCTTTGACCTCTTTGCTTCTAGGATATTTTCACAGTCTTCCATTTGCTTATCTTAAGTATTTCTGTTGTAATGCATTTGGCTTCCTTGTGCAGCAGCTTCGCGAATATATATGTATATGTATGAAATAAAAGCGCAAATGGCATTTCGCATGCGTTTTTAAGGTTGAGGTTTTGTTAGCTGAGGTTGAATGACCTAGGACAATAGATTTATGCTTGGGGTAGTTACACAGCTGCCCGCTGCGCTGATTAAGGGCGTTTGCTTCTTAAAGAAGGGTTATTACGACACAAGGCCCCTTTGTGCATTCGCGCTTCTGTGGCCCATTTCGATTGCCTTCATTGCCAAGTATTGTGCTTCATTAAAGAAGACGACGACGACGACGATGACGACGAATGCGAGGACGACTTTGGCCTGACTGTACCGATAGCCAATGCCGATGCCAATTTCCGAGCAATTTTAAGGCAATTTGACGTGCCAACCTGGACGCCCTAATGAGACCCGGTATTACTAGCAGTAAGTCCCCGCTATCATAACGAATTTCCCACGTAACAATGCCCCAAAGTGAAATACCGAGGCCAAATGATTGGCACAAGCCAAAGACGACGACGATGAGGATGACGTCTGCTCATTGCCAGACGCCATCAACGGGCAGCGAACGTCTTCATCGTCTTTGGGTATTCCCGAATGCAACAGCGGCACATTAAGTCGACTGGCAAACAGCTGCAATTTGACTTGGCTTCTGCTTGCCGCATGCAGTTGGCTTTTCTGGCTGCATATTAAATATAACACAAAATGCATATTAAATGGCATAAGCCATATGAACAGCCAGCGCAAAGACCAAGGCAAGCCAAGCCAAGCCGAGACTCAATTTCAGTGGCAGTTTCTGTTTCGGTTTTAGTCAGGTGCTGCTGCTCCTGCTCCTCCTCCTGCTGCTACTGCTGTTGCTGCAAGGCAAACAAGTAGATATAGCTCGTATATACTGTACTCTGCGAATGCCAATTCCCAGCAGCTTAGCTGTAAAACCTTTAAGACTTGACGGAAACGCTGCGTGTTGTAAAATTTTATAAGTTTAGCATTTTGGCTGGCAGACTAAAGAGTTTCTTGGAAAGGTTTCGCTGCTTCTTCTTTTCTTGGCTGTAATTGAGCTACATTAGAATTTAATGGAATATACGAGAAGAGAACTGTAATATTTCTATATGTATCTATATATATTTTTTTAAAGCAATTTTCATTATCTTCAGATAATTTACATGGTTTCTCTTTTTCTTGCTTTCTTGAGCTATATGAGAATTTAATGGAATATACCAAATAAGAGAACTGTAATATTTCTAGCCTTATATATGAATATATATTTCTTTAGCTATATTCATTATATTCAGGAAATTTACATGTAAAGGTTTCTCTTTTACCTGCTTTCTTGAATATACGAAGGGAGAACTGTAATATGTCTAACCTTATATATGGATATTTCTTTAGCTATATTCATTACCCTTCTTGGCCGTCATTGAGCTACATGAGAATTTAATGGAATAAATTGGTTACAGAACTGTAATATTTCTAGCCTTATATACATACATACATATATATTTCTATAGCTACATTCATTATCTTGCACTTCCTGCTTATTCTTCAGCAAATTTACGTACCAGTTTCGCGATTAAACATAAACAACTTCTGCTCACTCCCAGCTGCAAAATTTCTTTGGCTCTTTTATTTGCTGGCTCAACTCCTTTGAAATAAAATCCACACCGTCTAATTAAACAAACTCGAAAAGTCGACGTGTAACCACCATAAATGAACATTAACTTGAAAATCATAAAAAGGAGTAAATGAAAAACTCTCGCCACGGCTTCTTCGTCTTCGTCGTCGTCTTTTATACATAAACAAAACTCAGACTCAAATTTCATAGCATAATAAATGGCGCGCACTACCGATGCAGAAGTTGTGCCCCCTATCCCCCGCCTCTTGCACTCTCTCCCACTCTGCAGCTCTCAGCCTGCTCTTGTCCTGGAGTGATGAAGTAATGAAAGTGTGCGCGCGTTGGCGAAAGAAAAATTACAATTCACGAGCGCAGCGCCAGTTATGAACTTTTTGACGTGCTAAATAATGCAGAGGAGAGTGCCCCGGGCTATGGCCAGGGGCCAAGAGCCAAGAGGCAAGAGCCAAGGGGTTTTTGGGACTGCGGCAGCGTGTGGCACTTCTTCATTAACTCTGGCGGACGCCTGATGATGATGAATTTTATATAAAATGCTTAAATACCTGCAATTTAACTTTTGTCCAACACCTTCTCTCCCACTTTATCTCTCTCTCTCTCGCTCGACATTGAAAAACATTTCAATATGCAACAGCGCGTGTTTCTTTTAATTTAAATTGACTTCGCTCGGACTCCCAGCGGGCGCTTAAAGCGCTCCGAACTAATCAAAAAGCTATAAAAAAAAACTTGTGTTTTCCCGAATACTTGTTTTAGTGGCTGGCAGAGAACAGAACTCTTAGGGGATTTACTATGGTAGCCTGTACTTACTCAACTCGTTATTATTATGGACGGGAATGTGTTTACTGAGCTGAGCTGAAACTTGACTTGAAAACGGACTATGGGTTTAGAATTATAATAAATTTATTTCGTTTAATTTGATAGGATTTTCTTTTACTAATGCAAGTTTTTTCTTTACGCAGCTCCGACTAGAGAGGGATTGGCTACCAGTGCATCGTTAAAAGTATTAAATATTATGAATCATCGATTTATATGCTGGAGAATATCAGGAATATCAGAGTAAGTTTTCCAAGTGTCTTTTAAATCAGTTTTAATTTATTCTTGTTGCATTTTTAATGAACATACATATGTATGTATCTTAATAAAAAATATAAATAATTAAAATTAATAATTAACTTGTTCCTTTCCGCAGATCCAATATAAAAGGAGTAACTGCCAGTACATTCTTCAAAAGATTAAATATATCATCTACTTATATGCTGAATAATATCAGGATTATCCGGGTAAGTTTTCTGAATATCTTATTGCTTTAATTATGTTGCTGTAATTATGTTGATAAATCCAAATAATATATCCTAATATAAATATATCAATAATAATTAATTATTATATAAATTCATTAATAATTATGTTTGATCCTGTTTTCCTTTACACAGCTCCAATTATAAAAGGAGTACCTGCTAGTGCATCGTAAAAAGGATTTATAAATATTTATTTATATGCTGAAGCATATCGGGAATATCTGAGTAAGTGGCTAAGGAAAGAAATTTATAAATAATTTAGTTTGATCAAGTTTTCTTTTACTAATAAACATTCATCCTTTACGCAGCTTCAATCATATCATCGCTAAAAGGATTACTGCTGGACATTTATTTATGTGCTCATCGGGAATCTCTGAGTAAGTTGTCTCAATCTCATATTGCTCTTTGTTAATTACACTCTGTATGCATTCCAAATGGACGTCTATCTATATATGTATATATATGAATGCATCTGCTGTAACTGAGAATCAGTGGTTGGCCCTTTGGCAAAAGAAGCTCCGTGCACTTAGCCCGACTGTCATTCCGACTGCATCCACATAATTAATTAATGGCTGACAGCGCTACCAGCCAGATCCCATATCCAAATAAACCCAGCCCAAGCGCCTCACTTCTCGTGTTGCCCTTTAACTAACAGAAATGTCAAAAATGCAAGTGACAAGTGTGAAAAAAGGACGAGCACAAGCAGAAGAAGAGGAAGAAGAAGCAGAACGACACACGGCCAGGCGAGAAAGAAACACAAAAGCCAAGTCAGGACACACGCTCTCATATGAGAGACAGCTGTGCCTGGATTGGGTTTGGGTTTGGGTTTGTTTGGGTAGCTTTTGCTGCCTGGGAGAGGTTGTCTGTGTGTGTGTGGGTGTGCCTTGTCTGCTTGAAGACGTCGCGCATTCGTGCGCAGCAAAATAAATTGAAATTTTAAAATGTATGAAATTAATTTTTTGGCGCGCTTGGCTTGGAGTCGCTCCAACGCCTCGTCATGCTGATGATATCACATGATTATTTATCTTTTACGCACACTTAGACACAACAGTCGAAACACACTCACACACACATATGCACATATGCAAACGTGCTTCTTGGTCTGGTCCTCTTCGTCCTGGGCATGACACTTGCCAACACTTTGTCAAGTTTTTAGTATGTTGTCAGCTTTTTTTGTCTTAGCCCTTTTAAGCCATTTGTCAAACACTTTGCATGACGTCATCTGCAGGCGAAGGCTGCGACGCTTGCGACTGTTGCTAAGTGTGTCCTTAATAAGGATATGGATGAGGGTAGGATAAGGGATATGTCATACGAGTTCATTTGCTTCTTTGGTCAGCCGAATTTCTAGACTCCAATCTCATAGCAACCCGCTGTTGAGCTGTTACAGGGTATTAACGATGCGATCTGTTGACAGGCTTCTGCCTTCGACTGTTGGTTTACACTTGTTATCTGGCCCCTAAGTATCTTGCTCTGTGCTGGGCAAAATTTACATATAGATTAGCAAAAGGATAGCATGGCTCGAGTGGAACGGGAGACACTTGATGGGCCGGCCTGGATGCACTTTGGCAAATGGCTAACCATCATCGAATATGAGAGTCGAGTCGCAATCGAAATCGGAATGGGGACATGGGCATGGGCGTGGGCATGGTCATGATGTCTGCAATGTGCATAAGTGGAAATCATTAAGTGCCGAGCGCATCTTGTAAACTGATGCGTAATCCTCGACTCAACCTCCTGGTCAATTGTTTTCCATTCGGACAGGCTGGCGCGCATTGTTGCCATATCCGTTTGGCTCTCGGCCAGGTTCTGCTTCTCTCTCTCTCTCTCTCTCTCTCATTCCCATTCCCATTGTCTTTCCCTTTCTACTTCTCCTGTTGCGTTGGCCTCTTCATTGTGAGCGCGTAAATCCCCTGACAACACTTTGCCTTCCACGTTATACAAAGAAAATTTTTGCAAAAAGCAGTCGAACAATCCTTGAACAATGCATGAAATAATTGCACAGCACTGTGAGAGTGTGTATGTGTGTGTGTGTATCTGTTGTGGAAAGTTGTGGTCCTTATAGAGCAAGAGCTGGGCACACAATGAACTTGTTGTTGTTGCTGTTGTTGTTGCTGACTGCTAGCTGATGGGCATTAAAACGCGGATGATGAGGCTTAAGTAGTTACACACAGCGGCACAATTGGGACTCTTTAGGTCTCGAGCCGAGGGGCTCAAGTGCTGCCTGTAGCATATGTGTGGAGTAAGGGATATTATTGCCCTGCCAGACCGAGAGCTAACGGTGTAACTGAAGGAAATTTCTTAATAACTGAAATTATAAAGCATGCAACAATATTGCGGAACAATAAATTAAAAGCCCCGATGAGAATAAGCTAATAGACATCTGTCTCAAATTCAAATTGCTAGGCAACCCAATAGATAGAGTTATCTGTGTGTGTGAATCATTATGGGAAGTTATTGTTGTAGAAGTTTTTGATATAATGCCTGAGCCGACCTTGATTGGTAACTAACTCTAGTGCACTATTCTCTTAGACTAGAAATCACATCAAATTGTATAACTCTCCCAGAAGTCTGGTATTGAAATAATCTCTCTTATATTCATTTCCTCTCTCAATCCCATTTAATCTTCAGCCCTTAATCTTTACTTCAACTTCAACTGTCTTTAAAACTCTTGCAAATTTTTGGAAAGTGTCAAAGTTTCCACTTCTCACCTTATCAAGGAAGACCTCGCTCACTCCCACACCTGCGCACGCTGGCAAAGCACATTAAAAGCAACAAATGCAATATGAAACAGACAGAGCAATAACAAAAGCAACACCAGAAGCAGGAGTCGGAGCAGGAGCAGCAGCAGCAGCAGGAGCAGCAGCAGAAGACAGGATCATTAACATAAAATTTTATGTTTATGGCAATGATGAAAAGTCTATACAACGGCTGTCCAAAATAAATAATTACCATTAACAGCAGTCAGCATATGAAAAGAGACAGAGAGACAGAGAGAGAGAGAAAGAGCGAGTGAGTGAGTGAGAGGGGGAGAGACAGAGGGCTTTGGAGTAAAGAATCCCTCTAGCAGCAGTTGGCATGGAGTTCATGTCAGCAGCCGCAACATTTTGTGTGACAATCAGGCTCGAGCCACGCCCCCTGATTGGGGGCCGAAAAGTATTGAAGCCTTCGCAGCAGCAGGGCAGGCAATGCCATTGGCATTTATCAAATGCCTGAGCCGAGCTGGTGCGATAGGAGTGCCTGAGTGGGTGGCTGGGTGGTTTGGTTGGGTTGGGTGTGGCGCGTGTTGTTTTAAACATTGGCATTCTTGTAATTACGTTTATACTCTTCACTCCGCTGTTAATTCAAATTTACGTTAATGGAAAATCATTACGCACAAATGTGTAGAGTGCACTTTTGCATTTCATTGCCGTCGACTGAGTGTGCGTGTGCGTGTGTGTGTGTGTGTGTGCATCAGCTTTTGATATGCCGTGCGGCGCTTTTAATGCAACCTGCCAACTTGGCTGCTGCAAATTTTTAATGAGCTTCAAGTGCAGTTGTGCAGCTGCGGCAGCTGCTTATTGCTGATAAGCATGGCCAGAGCCAAGCTGAGCCAAGTTTTTGGTTGCATGATGTCGATGGGATGAGAGTTGAGAGTAGAGCAGGAGCTGTAGGTATATTGTATATGCATGCATGTATATATAGAAATGTGTTCTTTAAGTAGACAAGATATTTGTTTTAAGTCGAAGAAGTCTCTGAGCTTGTCTCAGATGTCTAGATATATCGATCTATAACTCATATGGATAATATCTAAATGGCATTCTTTTTTAAAGTTCCTTGAATTTGTTTGTTAATTCTTAGGTAATTCAAGATGTTCAAGATGCTTGTTCTCTAATCTCTGATTAATCTGAATGATATCCATAACGTCTTACCAAAAATTTCTTTTAAATTTTTAGTTGAAATTCAAATCATGTTAAAATATATTCTTAAATACTTTCAGACATCTTCTCTAGAACTTTCATATTTCTCTAGAATCTCTCATTTAAATTTCTAAATTTCTAGTGAAATTGCTGTTTATATAAAAAATATTATTATAAGGCATATATTTTTATAGACCCAATCTCCCTTTCTTTCACTTTCTATTTCCCTCTATCCACCATACTCTCCCATACTTTCTCAAACCCCTTCAGCTAACATCCCATCTGCACACACTATATAAATTGACATTTACCTAAAGTTCTTAAATACTTTCAACTGCAAGCTGAAACTTTTCCTCAGTTTTTTTTGTTGTTGTTGCCATTTCCCACGCACAATTGTCTGCAATCGATATCCAGCGACCTTGAAAGCTTCTCATAATAGCCGCATAAAAAGCACGTGCTGTCAACTGTGTCAAATGCTCAGAGCTTGCCGCCCACGCACAAAGGCAATAGGGAGCGCTCCCTAAACGATTTTCATTGTCAAGGTCACACGCACAGGATGGGAAGGCAGCGACGCTTACAGCCGGCCGGCGTGTCCTTGAAGCCCAATTCAGCACAGCTTTGGAGGAAGCAAATTTGTGTGGGTGTGTGTGTGTGAGTGTGTGTTTGTGTGTGGCAAATGGCAGCTACTTGGCCTTGGCACCGACATTGAAACATGGAGCGCCCCTAGCAACAAGCAACAAGCTGCAAGAAAAAAAGCTCGGTTGGCATTTTAAATATATACTAACTTTTAGTGCGGCAACTGTGATTTAGTTGTGAAGTTTGCGTATGTGGATAATGGAGGGCAGCAGGAGTAGTAGATGCAGTTAATGTTTCAGTTATGGAATTTAGTTTTACTTGGTTTATAGTAATAGAAGTCTCTCAGGCAAAGGATTGTGATTAAAAATTATAAAAATTATTCTTCAGGGTAAAAATGATGCAAATTATCTTTTAAAATGTAAATTTGTATTTTTTTTAATAATTGGGAATATTCTTTAAAATTTGGAAGTATGTATTACACTCTATTTATATCAATTTCATTTATCTGGAAATATGTATTATAATAAAATTATATTAATTTTAAGATTCTATACCGTATTTTATAATAATTTGTATATTATTTTGGCTTTTATATTATTGTTTATATTTTATTATTTTAATTTTATTACTTTTATTTTATTATTATTATTTATTACATTTTATAGTTACAAAGTGTATTAAATCTTCGTCAATATTTTCATTTATTTGCTCAAAATTGTTGCAAGTCGAAATGCCATTTACTTAAGTGTGTGGACTGCAAAAACTAGCAGGAAGTGGTTTATCATAATGGATGAGCTAGCTCTCGCTCTTTCGCTGTGTTGCATAATGGGGGACTTCAAGGTCAGGCAGTTGGGGAATGTTTGCTGTTGCTCTGGAGCCGGAACTGTTTGTTTCAAGGCTAAAGCTGGTGCTCCCGTTGGTTTGAGTTGGTTGTGCCGGACAAGTTGAAGGTTTGGGAAACAGCATCTTAAATTGAAAATAGAAAATTATTAAGCATTGATAAGAAAATGAGATGCTCTTTAATCTCAGTTGTCTAAAGAAAATAAATTTGTTTTATATAACTATAAATTTTGATTATATAAAAGAGTACAAGCAGGAGATTTTATTTTTAAGGCTGCCAAGGTTGTTATTGTTTCAACTCTTTATTTAAGTTGGTAAAGGGCAATTCCTAAATTCCTCAGTTTATCGTCTTTAATAATGATATGGATCATTTGCACTTTTTTTCTACTTATTTCATAGCATAATCCTTATATCTATTGTAATCATTACATATAAGGTCTAACAATGGATGCCAAGTTTACAAAGGCTGATTGTTTGCTTTCCAACCTTCAAATGAGCAGAATGAATAGAATGAATGAACTGTTAAACGATATGAAAATACTGTTAAGGAATGGTAGTGAAATATGTACAAAAAAAAATATATATAAAGGTCTAATTATATATATTATATTATTATAATAACACCACAACACACTAATTGACTCTCAATTTCTCAAATGAGGGGAATTTGCTAGCTACAACCAAACAATTGTTGATTCCCAGTCGAGCAAAGAGCTCGAACTGAATTCGAAGTTCGAAAAGATTCCCCTCGCTTTAGTGGTTGCCCTCACAGACAAACCCATAGAGCACGCACTGTATGAAGGAATACCCCTAGTTCGAAAGTTGCATTAGCTACCCTCTCAGTCGCTTGCTTACGTTACTTTACGTCGTAACGTAACGCGCTCTGGTTTCTGTGTGAGCTCGTTCGCTCATTGTGCGCCCTCGCTCGTTCGTTCGCGCTCTTGCTCTCCCTCTCGCTCGCTCTCTCTGTCTTTCTTGCTCAGTGCAGTTAACGCTCTCGCGGCAAGGTAACAAAGCCAAAGCCCAGCCGTGACTGTGACTTTTTTTTCTGGGGTGGCAAATGGGAACTGCGCCCGCTGCTTACCGTCCACTGCTTGTGGTGTGAGTGGCTGTGGTTGGTGGTTCAATTGGTTGGTTGTTGGCATAAACAAAGCACACACACTCCATCCACTCCACCACTGCCACTATGACCGTGTGTATGTGTGTGTGTGTGTGTGTTTGCCAAGGGGGGTGACATTTCGTTGAGCGAGCGCCGTGTTGCTTCCTAGGAAGCACGAACGACGTCGTCGCCGTCGTCGTCGTTGTCGCTGGCAGCGCAGCGATTTGATAAAAGTGACTGCGGCAAGGATATTTACAGTCAGTCCACGCAGAACCTTTGAAAAGGCAGCAACAGACGCTAGAGCAGCACTCTCTCTTTCTCTCTCTCGCAAGCGGAAATATTATTTCACGTAAAAACCCAAATACTGAAAACGCAAAGTTTCCGTTTTGGCGCCAAATAAAGACAAGTTCTTGGGCGCATACAAATAACTCACAAAAGTGACAAACTCAAGTGAATAAGTGCAATAAGTGACATTTATTTAAATTATTAAACTATAAGAAAAAAAAAAAACATTTATACAAAAAGCAATTTGAGCAATGGCAATCGCTTACTTTATACCCGATCAGGCGCAGCTGTTGGCCAGAAGCAGGCAACAACAGGCAAGTGCGCAACAAGCAGGAGGCGGCGTCGGCTCCAGTCCAACGAATCCCAGGCAAAACGAGACCCGACAACAGCAACAGCAACCACAACAACAACAACAACAAAGGCAACAACAACAACAACGCACCGGCAGCTCACAGTTTCGCGCCAACATTTCAGTGCCGCTGGGCCGCGAACAGGGCGCCATGTCCATGTCGGAGTTTGGCTGCTGGGAGCTGTTGGCCCAGATCTTCTGCTACGCCTTGCGACTGTACAGCTACAATCCAGCACAGCGCCGGCCGACGGTCATACAGATCTCGTTCGAGATTAGCAGCAGCGGTGCAGGCGAGGCGAATGCGGATGGTGGAGCAGCCGATGCGGCCGGAGATGTGACAGATGCGAAGCAGGAGTAGATGTGGCCAAGAGACACAAAGACTAAACACAAACTGACTATTATTGTACAGTTAATTTTTTGGTGGCAGCTCAATCAAAGCGCATTGTGATTTTTCCGAGGATGGAGACGAAGGAGTTGGATGGATTTGAATGGAGTTTTATTTTTGATTCTTTTTGTAAAGTTGAAAGTGCTAAATGTAATTTATATTTTTTTAGTATTTAAACGATTTTTAAGAAAATTCAAAATTCAAAAATTTGAAATTTGTCATCAATTTGCTGAAAGTGATATAATATAATATTGGTACTTTTTGGTGTCCAAATTTCGTTTGGGTAGTGTAGGAGCGAGTGGGTACGAAAGGTTGAGCATTTTGTATGCCTAAGTTTCAAAATGTCGTAAAGGTTTCGGGTTGTAATAGTTGGTTCAAATAGGCGTAGCAGCTGCAAAACATATTCATTTCAATATTTTCATTTAAAAGAACGAATAAAAAATATATATATTATATATGTATATCATTCAACTAATTAGAATCTGTGTCTACAACTAAACAGTCGTCAAAACACTAAGCACACACTATCATACATATACATATGCCACATACACACATACTACATACTAAGTATATATACAACTAAATGTCAAATTTTAGCATTTCTACTAGAATAAAAAAATATAAATGTATTCCAACCCCCCCAACCAACCAAAACTACAAATTATGATATTCTTACCGAACCAACAAATGTAACAAATGAAATACAACAAAGACAACAACTACATTGTACAAAATAGTTTATAAGCAGACAATTTTATATATACAAAACAAAAACATTTAATGTGTGTCAATAAAAAAATATTTAAACAAAAAAACACTACAGTAAAACCGCCGAACCAAAAAGTAAAAATAAAAACTCAAAAGAATTAAAATAAATTAAAAATACAAATTTCATATTTTAAGCAGTTTTGATACACTTACAACAACTAAAAGAACAAAATATATAAATATAAAAATTTTAAGCATATTTTATGATTATTATTGACTTTAGCAAAATTACAAATATTTTTGTTTTTCTTTCGGACATTTTGTGTACGCAGCAAAAAAAAAAAGAAGAAAATTATTATAAATTAATCCAATGCTTACATGAAATAATGCAAGCCAATTACAACATTTTTATAAGACATTTGAAAATAAATACAATTTTATACAAAAACAATATTATCATAAAATGAAACTGTTTTCATATTTTTTTTTTTTTTATTAATTTATAATTAATTGGGTTTTGGATTTAAGTATAGAAATTGCTAGGAAAATTTTATTTATTTTTTGTGCCAAGAAATTTGTTGCCGAAAAAGTAAATTTTCTTACTTATAGATATTTTTTTCAGATTTGCTGCTGATAAAGCAGCATCGTGAATTAAAATATTTTTTTTTTTTTTTTAGGCGTTATGTTGGTACTCATGACTTAATTAATGAATTAATTGTTGGCAGCTTTTTGAAGTTGAATTAATTATGCTCTCTTTCGATCTTTTAACTATTTTTGCCCTGCTTAGAAAATTTCGGATATGCGAAAATAAACTAAATTATTAGGCAACTACCATATTTTATATTTCCGACGGCTTTTGGAAGTATCACAATTTGGTTTCTGTGTCTACGAAATTTAGTGCCGGAGAATAAAGCTTGTCTGCCAGTATTTATTTTTTAAAAAATATTCGTAAAATACATCTATGAAAAAAAAAAGAAAATATTTTATTTATTATGGTTCATTTATTTGCTTTGTTATTCATATTGCTTAAATCAATTTATTTAGTTGAATAATATTTATGCGCACAATCAATTAAAAATAGAAAATCGGGGAATATTTTATTTTAAAATAGAAATAGAAATTGCACATTGCACTATTCATATCTTTATGTAGATAAAATTAAATACAAATTTTTAGAGGATTCTTCCTATTTATTTGTTGAACTCATTTGAAATTTACATACGCTCTGAACTGTCTGAAATAAAGCTTAGTAAATGATTAATTTTCAGCTTTCACAAATAATCAAGCTTAACAATTATCTGTTCATCTGCAACTATTTCATTTGGCACTTTGTGCAGTCCGACACAGGTTGAGAGTTTATACGCATGTATGTGTAGCTCTCTTGTCCCGGTAATAGTTCCTCACCTTCATAATAATCGGTGGGACATAATGAATTCTCATCGTAATACGAAAACGCTTCGTTCGTGCCTCCAGGCAAAAATGCATCCATAAGCGTTCCATTTGGGAAATGATTAAAATAATTTCCCTTCCCATACGAATACTGATAGTTGGAGATAAAATCTGTTTGATTTTGCATCGAATTCGTATTTTGATAATAATTTTCATTTAATTGTTGGGGACTTATATGCCATTGATCTGCATTGACATTCATACTCTGATACCAGTTCTCATATGCATGCCTCTCCATGTTTGAGACACCATCTTGACTCTCTTGTGGATCATAGGCATCCAATCCAGCAGTATTACGATCCATGTTGGTGTAGTTTCCTATATTACCAAGATCTGAGTATTGATACGCGGCTTGATTCATGTATGAAACACCATCTTGACTCTCTTGTGGATCATATCCATCCAATCCAGCAGTATTACGATCCATGTTGGTGTAGTTTACTGTACTGCCTAAATTTGTATATTCGGTTTGGTTTGGTTGCGCCCATGCGTTGGCATCAACTGCATAATTTTGATTGGCTGCCTCATTGCTGGTTATCAGACAGTTGTTTTCATTGGAATAGCAGCCATGTAAATTAGGAGAACCACAATTTTCATTAAAAGCTTGGGATGGAGCATAGCTACAGTAGCCGAATGCATCTTCGTAATTCAGTTTCTTACTCGGGTCTGGCGTTGAAACTTTAAGAAATGGGAATTAGTGAAGGAATTAAATATAAATTGTTCCCAGCTCTTCACTTACACACATTGCCACCGAACGGTGAACCTTCATTACTATTGGAAGAAGTGGAAATAAATCAAATATATTAGAATAAAATATATAGAATCATATTATTTTATACCTACCCCTCCACACATATATCTGTTTGTACAGCTGATGCTGGAAACTGTTCTGTATATTCAGAAGCATTGGTGTTATCCTCCACATCATCTTGTATGTTGGAAAACATTGGAGGGCTGAGGTATTCTGTTTTCAAACTAGACTCCATCCCGTGGCTTGTTAGATTATGCTACAAATGGTGGAAGAGTTTAAAAACAGGAAATCTTTTCAGTAAGGAGTTATTTACCTAGGTGTGCTTTGACTCAACTAAAGAAATCACAGCTCTAGACTTTTCTCAGAGTATTTATAATATTTTTCGGCAAAAGTTCTTTAGAAGAAGCAGAAGAGCTTCATTGGCAAGCATTACAATTGAATATTACGAGTCACGCTTGACTAAGATCTTTGATCTGCCATTAAAGACTAGCTCAAACCCTTGCTGATCTGCCACGACCTTAAAGGGAACTCCTCATTTCTTTATTAAATAAAACAAATCTCACCTTTGTTTGCCAGCTGCCACTGTCTGTTATCTGTCTGTCCTGGGCGGGCTGTTAACCCTTTCGCTAGCCGGGCGCAACCCTTTCGCCCACATGCATTTACCGATGCTTATCGCAAAACCAATATGTCACCTTGAAGGGAAAACAGTTTTTGGCATGGCATATTTCTGTGGTGTCATGCCACAAGTTGCGGCAAGGGTTAAATTAAAAGGTTACGCTGCTTAAAAGCCACCGCAGTTCACACTCACACTTGCACATGAAAAAACAAAGTCAACTGGGGAAATGCTCAAGTCATCGCGCTGTCGCCCCTAGAGCATAATTGTGACCCAAAATGCAACATCTGTGACAAATGATCGACGCTCGCTGATAACTCGGACAGTCGAAAATGTTTGTAGTTGATAATTATGCAAACATTTCGGGTCGCTAATTTGCCGCATTATCTTAATTTAAATCGCGCAAAAGCGCATTGAACATATTTAATTGTCGTGACATGACAACAAGCGACCTGGAAATTAGGGTCCTTCGGCGGCTGACCCAGCCTGGCTGGCTGACTGGCTGGGCCCATTCCATATTCATAGGGTTAAGTGTTCAGTTTTTTGTTTGGTTTTCGCGTGTGGCTTGATTTTTGGCAACGATAAGCGACTCGGAAATTGTAGGGTATGCAAATGCTAGCACTTTTAGTCGCGTGTCCTGCCCGTGCACAGGGATTGCCTGCCAGTAGAGAGGCCGGCAGGCAGCCAATTATGCTAGGAATTCGAGGGTCAATTAATGATAAAATATTTGCAGTTAATTGAGAAATGCATGTTTTAAATTTCATTTTGTATATAATAAATCAAACAATTTAAGGGAGTTGAATGGATAGAATGAATATGTATGTATATTTATATATTTAAAATAAGTAGATAAATAAAATAATGTAAAATATATTTATATTTATTTATTCTTTTATTTACTTATTAATTAATTTATTTACTTATCTTAATTAATTAATTTATTTATTCATTTATTTATGTATTTATTTATTCATACATTTATTTATTTTTACATATATTTATTTATTTATTCATTTAGTTATGTATTTATTTATTTATACATTTATTTATCTTTTAATTTATTCATTTATTTATTTATTTAGAACAACAAAAACAATTTGACTTTAAATGATGAGCTCCGAATTAAGTTGAGATCTCTGGCACAGCCTTAGCCTGCTCTAGAATATATAAGGTGGCATTAAGTGCCTAGCTATTCCAATGAACCTCTTAAGAAATCAAGTCCTCTTCCATATATTAAAGAGATTTGTTCTATTTCTCTTTATCAATTGTATTGTTAATATAATAAATTGTATTGGTATAGTTAATAATATTAACAAATCTTTCTTTAAGGATATTCTGCATTGGCATTGGTCTAACTAATGCTCAAGTATTAGGGCAATCCAATTGTATTTATATCAATCATAACTCTAAAATTTCCAAAGACCCAGTCAATACCTGTTCGAATGCACCTTTTAAAGAGTGTCTTATATTCGCCTAAGCCCAAGCGAATAAATACATTGCCCCAAGTCTAAGCCAAAACAATAGGTATTATAATAATGGGTTTCTCGTATGGCCAAATGAGTCACTTGACTTGACTGCGGCTAAGTTGAAGCGGAACTTCGCATGCAGTTTGAGGCAAAAGCTAATTACAAGCGGAGGGTCTATTGATTTTTATTTTCTAGATTTCTTGTTGTTGCTGTTGTTGTTACTGTTGTTGTAGTTGGTGTTTTTGCTGTTGTTGCCGGGAAAGTACAGTAACCCAGGCACTTGTACGCCCCCGAGCCACAGCAGTGACCCAGTTTCTTGGCTTTAGCAAACAACGCCCCCAACGCAAATTGACGCAAAAACTGAAAGTGGAGCAAAAGTGAAACGCAATATGACCACAAACGAAGCTCTCTATATGGATACGGCACATACGCAAGTCGGAAAAGGCAAATCAAATATCAAAGGCGAAGAAAACTTAGCTGGGCAAATGGTACTGGGAGTTGGGGTTCTCAATAGGTGGAGCCGAGTTAATTGTTTGTGGTGCTTAAAGAGAGCTAGGAAGGGTGAGAGATTCAGAGTGAGTGAAGGCTTCTTCAGATAGCTAGATTGACATTTAGTGCTCAAGCCCTATCGTTTCATTAATCTTGTGATTCATTGCCCAGTTTCCAGAGACTAGTTTCCCAGCGCTTAAACGTGTGTCAACACCCACAAAACCGCAGGCGGTCCCCAAAGCAAAATCTAAAAAAAACAAACCAAAAACAAAATATATAATAGAAATAGAAAAAAAAAGGAACTTACATATGCGTTTGCCACAAAATGCATTTGTAAAAAGTCTCCAAGTGTTTGGCCAAGGAAAATTAATGATTTATTTACGTCTGGCATTGGGGGCAACACCTTAAATTAGTTGAAAATAACCCAGGGTATACGGTCAATGGTTTATGAGTGGCCATAAAAGAAGTCATTGGTAGACCGGCCCCGGAATATGATTAATTGCCGCCCCTCTCGCTGCAGTTGCACTTTGTATGCTGCTTCCCAAAAATTTGTTGCCACGTTCAACAATTGCGCTTCATTATCGGCGTTTGGTCAGCGACCAGAGCCAAAGCCAAAGCCAAAGCCAGGCCATCGACCATCAACTGCAACGGCAGTCAATTACTGACCAGTTGCCATAGACTCGCCGTCTGTCGTCTGTCCTCTCTGTCTCTGCCTCTCGTTTGCCCATTTTCATGAGTTTTCCTCGGGCAGGCAGCTCTCGTTTCATCGGGTGTTGTTGTCAATGTCCTGCTGCGCTATTATTTGTCTTGTGTCAGTGAGCTGGGCTCAGCTCTGGGTTCCACCTCCTTCTGGCCGTGTATAAATTGCTTTACGGCACTTTTGGGTCATTAACGAAATTGAAAATGCTTGACAAAGAGTTGAGTTGCGTTTGAGTAGATTCCAGTTTGAGTCGCTCTCCCTCTCTCTCTCTCTCTCTCTCTCTCTCTTTCTATTTCTCTCTCTGTTCAGTTGATTGCGGCTGTTAGCTGCCGGCTTTGGCATTATATCAATGCCGCCTACTTTGGTAGTTGGCTAATCATTAGACACCAACAGAGCTGACGCTGTGTGAGCCGGATTGGCTGATGTTTACTGCTACTCTGATTCCCTTCGAGCCCTCATAGGAGATACTTTTAATTGAGAGTCTATTATTTTATTGAGATTATTATGATTTATCCATCAAATACATAAATAATAGCTGCACTCTCTCAGCACTACGATAAATTATATTGATTATTTTGTATATTATGCTACTATTATTATTATTATTATTATTCTGTAGTTTTTATTTATTTGCTCTAGTTTTTATTTATCATTATTATTACTCATAATATATTCAAAATCTGCTCGCTTATCCCTTAACTTATTTCTCGTTTTTTCTCACATATTTATTCGCTTTAGTCCCGCTCGCTCATTGCCTTTCTGACAGCCATGCATCATGGCATTTAGTTAGATCTTCCCAGGCTTTGCGCTCTTGACATTGATTAAGTAGCACTCATTGACCTCTGTCCAAGCACATTTATTGACAGGCTGACTTCGATTTGCATAGTCGGCCGTACTTTTTCCGCTCATCCCCCGCCTCTGCCGGATGTCGCTTTGATCAGCGCCGAGTCGGACGCGTGTCAGTAGCATGCAAATTGGCCACACCCCTCACATGTCAATAAGACGGCCCAATGCATATTAATAGATATGGCTATAGATAACGACAAATCGATTTGCACGGCCTCAACAAAAAGAAAAAAAAAATTAATAAATTCGCTCAAAGTGACATAATTAAGTAGCCAGACCAGCTGACCAGTTGACCATTGTCCTTTGGCAACATCATCATATGCTCATAATGAAGTGTAAATACTCGTCTATATAATCGGCTTTCAATAGTCGAAGCGGACAAACAAAGGCTCCTTCGGTGCCGAGCGTTTCGCATTGGAAAAAAGTCACGTGCCTGCTAATCCGTGCAGTGAAAGTTGTTTGGCCCTCTCCTGCTGCTGCTGTTGCTGCTACGGCTGCTCCTGCTCCTGCTGTTGCCTGTGCCCGCAATTTGTTACGCTTTGATTTCAGTTGTTTCGAGTGAAAGGCGAACGCGTAAATCTCACACATGAGCTGACTGCCTGCTGCCTGACCTGACTGTGTCTGCCTGCTCGTCCTCACTCGCATTTTCTCATGCCCATTCACATCCTCATCTCTTGCTCCCTTTCTTATTGTAGTATTATTGTGGACAGCATTACCTACTTGAAGTAGCGCTGATTAAATTATCTCTAGGGTTAAAAGTGAGCCACGCTCGTGACGTAATTGTTAATAATGCCTGTACAAGAGAGTTGTTGTGTGTGTGTGTGTGCGTGTGTGACTTACTTGGGTGGCTTACTGGGCGTGTGTGTGACTCGATTAAGTTATTAAATTTCCATGCATGATCAACAAAGGGTTAAGGAAAATCAGTTAAATCAGCTGGGAGAAATTCACTAGAAAACAAAAAATTATTGAAATTTAGGAGGAATCGGTTTTTGGTGTGATGAATATAGGATTATGAATATATGCATATATGAGCTAAATATTTGTTGCAAAATTGAATACATTTGAATTTATGAACTAATTTCTTTATATAGAGTTTTCTGATATGGTAAATTATTTCTAATAATCTGTTTTTGAGTGGAATGAGCATAAATAACTCTCTTTTTCCTAGTTTGATAAATTGATTTAGTGAAATAGTATGTTATATTTGGTTTGTCTTTTCTCATATATGCATAGATTTATTTTTTGTCATATAGGTATAAACATAGTTATATATAGTTCCATATATAGAGACAGATTATATATATTTAGATACAGATAACAGATTGAGATATTAGTTTGCATATTCGAAAAAGAAATGATAAAAGCTCTATAGACTGAGCTGTTAATACTAATTAGCTCAACAGACTTGCTATAATCACAGAAATCTCACAGTTGACAGAGGGATAATTCCTTCACCTACTCGCACCCCTATCCCTTCTATAATTTTCTGATGTTCTTTTCCTTTATAAACTGCATTTTTACTGCTAAAACTCTCTCACGCTGTTCGTCTGGGCAATCCTTTCTTTTCTTTTTTTTTTTCTTACACACTTCCACTACATAAATTCGCTCAGTATTGCTTCTTATTAGTTTATGGCCTCAAGTATTTACCCTTCGTGGAAATGACTGCTTTGGGCGTTGCAAATGATGGCAAATTACACAGACCAACTGTGCGCTTCGTAGACGAAGGGTATTTACAGAAATTTGCAAACAATATTGATTTCAAAACGATCAAAATAAAAATTAATCAATGCACTTAAAAATGCTCGAGACATAAGTGCCAATTGTTACGCACAAAGCGAGAGGCAACAATTTAAAAATCAAAAAATCATAAAAAACAACCAGGGGAAAATCAATGACGTGGAAATGTCATTGGGATAGAGTGAGACAGAAAGAGACGGAGAGAGTGAGGGTTTTTCCTTCGAGAACTCTAACCCCTTTGGCGACTTTAAAGCACTTGAAAAGTCGACTAATTTATAACTTATGACCGAGTTGGTGCGGCGTGCATAAAAAACAATTTTCCATGCCACTACAAAGCGGAGCAAAAGCCAAAATTTGACATGAGTAGCGGCCGTTTAGCCGTTCACCCTCTCGCAGCGCTAAGCCCCGTAACCCTTTACCCGTAACCATACACACATGTGAGTGTGTGTGTGTGTGTGTGCGCGCACTCTCCACATGTCAGCAAGCGAATTAATCGAAGAGAAATGATTTATTTAGCGCTTGGACGCAACGCTTCAGCGCGGTCCAGTCGCGCTTCACTTGAAAGGGTTGCGCCCAACCCAACCCTTACCCAAAAAAAAAAAAGAAGAAAACAGAGAAGGTAACTTCTGCACCCAAATCAAATTTAAACTGTTTTCAAAACTGCATTCAACGAAGGTTCGACTCTGCTCATTGATGGGCATTTATTGGCTCTGCCCACTTCATACGCCGTCAAACAAAACCCTAAGGCCCAACCCAACCCAAAACCAAACCCAACCCCAGGTTGCAAAAACTTATATCAATTGCATTTTGGGTTGTTTTCAGCACATTTTTTCTTTAGACTGTGTGAATTTCGCACTGCATTTCAATTTTTTATTACTTTATTTTTTTCTGTGAATTTCACACTGCATTTTTATGGTTTTGCGTCTTTCAAAATATTTATGACGGCGCGTTTTTTATATGTTTTCTTATAGATTTCGTTGTTTTTTATTTATTTTTTTTTTTATTCCACTTTTATTTTATTGTTTTGATATATTTTGGGATTTGATTTTGACGTGTGCATTTTGATTGATTCGAAAGAGGGCTGCGTTAAATTGCAGTAAATTTGCAGCAATTAATAAAACACGAAACCATAAACATCCAAATACAAAATATCGACGGAGAATTGTGAGAATATTTTCTTCGTTTTATTTTATTTTATTTTATTCTTTTTTTTTTTGCAGCTGTGCAGAATTGAAGCAAGGGTTTGACTTTAGAGCATTGGGATTTGCGGAAGATTTATATGGGAATAGTTGTAGAGTTTCGCACTAAGGATTCATAGTTGAGTAAGTTGGAGTATTTTCTATAGGCTTATATTTATGAAAAGTGAATTGGTATAACTATGCCTAAATTATGTTTGAATTAGTGGCTATTACAAATATGAATATAATATGTATAGGTGAATAGCTCACCAGAATCTTGATATTTTTCACACAATTTAAGTTCAATATACATAAGAAGAGTTTATGGCTTTACTGTATAAGTGCATTGAGTGTAAATGAAAGCTAGTTTGTGTATGGGTGCAATCAGACTAAATGAGTGTGATAGCTCAAAGCAGAAGATCAACTTAATATAATGGAAGAGTGTTTGATATTTGATGATATTTAGTGAGTAGAGTAAAAATATAAATATAATAAAAAAAATATTTTAATAAAAAAAATATAAAATTATAAATAAAAAATTAAAATAAATAACAATTAGTAAATAAATATAATAAAAATAATAAAAAATTAAATAAATAAAATGAAATAAAATATGTTCAAATAAATTAATTTAAAAAAAATAGCTTAAAGAATAAAATAAAAACTAAAAAGTACAGAAAGCACCATAAACATATAAGCCTAAATTCTCAAGTCAAAGTGCTCAAATCAACTTCCTGCATTAGTCTTCGGTTTGTCTGCCTGGCCTTCTTAACCTTGTAAGCCCAAGTTACACTAAAGAGCTTTAAATTTTGCCGTATGTTTTCAAAATCTCTATATCGAGTCGTAATGAGGAGTATAAACTTATGTATGCCTTATATTCTATCCTACCCCACAAACGTGTTGTGTATGAATCTCGATTGAAATCCCAACTAACCTTCAGCTATATGATTCTCTGCACCTTTGTAAACTGCAAATGTGCCATACTTTCTGTAGCTGTGACGATTTAGCATTTGCTAACCCCTTTGCAACTTCATTCATACAGTTTAAAGGTGCGACGCCGGAACGTAGCCAACGGCGGCAGCAGCTTCTACTACATGCCACAGTGAGGTCCGAAAATGGCATTTTAAAGAATCAATTGAGCGGCACTAATTGAAAGCGAGTCGGGATCGAGTTTTATCGGCTGCGTCGGCGGCCCAAAAATTGATTTTGACATTTATTTAGGCGCTAGCCGCGCATTGTGACAAAATCTCTGACCCCGAGGCAGAGGCGCAACGAATTGCAATTGGATTGTCAGTCTGGCTGATAAATTGGCTCCAGCATAGAGCGAGGGGTAGGGGTAGGGGTAGTGGTAGCAGTGGTAGGGATTGTGTTTACGATTTCCGCTGCCGTATATACTTTGTATAATTTGCCTGCGGCCAAAACTACTTTAAATAGGCCTAATGACATCCGTTCTAGTTGGCGCAGTAGCCAGCGAGAGAGAGAGAGAGAGAGAAGGAGAAAGAGAGAGTGTCTGAAATGTGGGTAGCCTTTTATTGTTTTCCACATCCTAATCAGAGATAGTTCATTGTCTGCGTAGCAAACAGGATGTGTGCGAGTGTGCGAGTGTGTGTGTGGTTAAGGGTTGTCCGATATTGAGCACTGACCGAGGGGCTGCTCCACACACACGCACACACATGCTATTTGTTTGATGTGTCCACGTTATCAGTTTTTATGGCAGCAGCGATCAGAATTTACGATAAATGCTTTAAATTTTATACACCTAAGCACAAAAAGTTGAGGCATTGTTTTGTTAAGTGAGCATAGCCAACTTGATTTGTTAGAGATCATAAATTAACAACTTCAAAATAAAATAGATGACATCTCATATGTGACTGTATGAGTGTGTGTGTGTGTGCGGGGGTTGTGCCAAGGGAAAATCTGCACCTGCAGGCATCGGAGAAGGGGTTTTCCTTTAATAAAACACACATCAAAACCTACATCAGTTGAGCTAATGAGCAAAAGCTTTTTGATTGCCCCAGCCCCATGCATGACTCTATTTGTAAGCAATTATATGGGAGATGTTTTCCGAAAACTTGGCCAATTTAAAAACAATCATCAATCTCTGTCTGCAACTGTTAAAAGCGCATGCATTTAAATTAGACATTTAAGCTACTGCCACTGAGGGCGAATTCAGGCAGCCAAACCAGAGTGGAAAGCTCTCCCCCCCGGCTCCCTCTGTGCGCACAATGGTGTGAAAAGCGAAAAAAGAAATGGAAAAAAGCGAAACTGTCGATACCTTCAGCAACAGACGTGCAACGCGCCCAGGAAACGCTTAATAGGATTTTCAACAATTTTTACTATTTTGCTGTGGCAGCTACTGGTTACCCGTCAAACTCTGTTCTCTCCTTTCTTTTTTTTTTTTTTTGGGAATTTTTCAAATAATTTTTTGCTGCCTTTTACAAGGGTTAGAAAAATACCAGCGCACCCTTTGGCTGGCTGTCGCATTGTGAATTCTTGTACACTCTCTCTTTTTTTTTTTTTTTTTTTGTTGGATATTCAGGCAGGATATGGTTTATTTTTGTTGTATTCCTGTTTGGTTTCATGCACCGCATAACATTAAAATTCAGATTTTGATTGATCATCCAGTGTGTGTGTGTGTGGCGTGCCGAGCTGGGTTGAGTATGCCAGCGCAGACTGGCTGGCAGTCTTTAATGCGTTGTTTTACAACAGTGTTGAGCAATTTACAAACAGCGCCTGATGGATCGGATTAGAATATCTATAAGGAATGCTTGAAGGTTTAACAGTTTCTTCAAGTTGAGTTTATGCTAATGTCGGCGTCACGCTAGCTAGACTTTCCCAGGCACATTTACAAAAAACCAATATGCCAAAACACCATTTCAACTGAAAAAAAAAAATAAAATAAAAAATAAACAGATAACCCTGTGGCATATTTAAATATTCATGAATTTTGGACGCGCCGCGCAGCGCACAAAAATTCGATTAACAACAATGCATATTGATGGAATAATTGAGCAATTCTAATGAGCCGCAATAGCCGGAGCAACAAATTGTGAACTGCCACAGAACCACAATATTTGCATTTGATTGACAACAAAGTTAATTGAGTGTGGAGCTGGGAATTTGACAATTTGCATATTAGCCAAAAAAAAAAAAAAAAATCAAAATAAATAGAAATGAAAGAAACTGAAATAAACATTTATTATATTTAACTATGATAGGGATTTCTAGAGGGAGAGGGAGAGGCAGAGGGAGAGCATAGCTACCCTAAGCAGTGACTGATGAACTTTCGCCTAAATGTCATTTCAATGAATTTATAATTGGAAATTTTGTTATTTTTCTAGCTTTGCCTTAGAAAATTAAAATTTGCATACGAATTTTTTTTTTATTTTTGCTTTTAATTAATGATTTGCTGCAGCTCTTTTATTTTGCGTATGTGTGAAGACAGCGCGAGTTTTTAGCTTAGATCATTAATCAGGACTTTGAGTAGCGCTTCCTTGCTGAACTCATTAACCCTTTTGTTCGCATTTGACATTTGGAAAGAGAAAAAAGTAGCAACAAAAAGTAACTTATATAAATATTTGCATTGCTACCGATTTCGACTTTTGTCTCATTGCACACACACACACACCCAAACACACACTGAAACTCTTTGAGAACACGTGAGAACTTTGTTGTACGACGCAAAAGACACGTCGCGAAATCCTTATTAATGATCCTGATTTCAGACCGAGAGCGAGAGAGGGAGAGGGAGACCTCTGCAAGACTTTTAATTAGCTGGCATTTGACTTGTGTGGCGCAGCTGCCTAACCCCGATTCACCCAGCCGACCCGCTGTGCACTTTCACTGAAATCTTGAGCAAGCATCTCAGCTTACACATATATATATATATATATATACATGTATATAAGTTCTTATTGCCAACATTTGCTATCTAGATGCACATTAAGTCAATAAGTGGGCAATAATACAAGCCAACACGTTGAAGTAGTAAAAAAATCAAAAGCCATGCCCATGCCCATGTCCATGCCCCGCCGCGGCAGAATTATGCCATATTTTGTAAATTGCTAAAAAGTTGCAGAAAAAATTGGCAACGATAAACAACATTGTGAGGTACATTATGTCAGGCATAAGAATTATTGCTGATTGGCTGCGATAAGCTCTGAATTATGGGGGCAAAGTCAGCGGGCTGCAAACAAAAGAAGAGGAAAAACTACGCAAGCCAGAGGGCTGAAACAAATAGAAAAGTCAGAGAAAGCATTTTCTTTTCATATTATAGTTGCGTCGATATGAATTGAAAGTGATATATCAAATATTCAAGTATATAGGAAGAGAATAAGAAATATCAAGCATATTTAGATAAAATTACAATGTAAATTATTGGGTAATTTTTTTTGCCAAGGCTAGACTAGAAATGATCCCAGTTATGATCATACATAAGATTGCCGCATTAAATTAGGGCACATATTTAATAAATTACTATATTTATGGCTATTCTATTAAATTGATTTTTCATTAAAATTTTTAATGTTGATTTCAATTTTTTATTCTTACGTAATTTAATGATTTAAATTTTTTAAAATTTATATGCTTCTTCAATTTTTTATTTTTACAGAATTTATTGTATTAAAATTGTTGAAAATCTATTGATGATTGAAGTGGAAAAGTGATAGAATTCATTAAGAGGTAAGTAGATTTTTAAATATATTAAACATATATTTTAGCTACAATATTTATCAACAAAGATACACAAATTTCCTAAAATATTACTCTATTATTTAAAAAAAAAAATATTATTTTTAAATTTTTCTATGAACTCGAAATTAATAAAAATATAAAACATTTCTTATCTGTATTATAGTGTAGTATATTTATTTAAAATTATTTAATTTATTAATAAACATATATTTTATCTGTAGTATAGTTTAGTATAGTTAATATTTACAAAAAAAAAAATTCCTATTGTCCTCACTTTCAAATAAATTTATGTTCCAATTTCAATAAGATGACTCACCTTTTTCTACATTTAATAATAATTCCCAATTATAATGAAATTGTTACACTTAAAAAAGAAATACAACGCTGTTGTCTTATGCGGGCACAACAATACCTTTTTATTGGGGTTAAGTCTAACCCCATCAGAGCTCAACCCCATCCGCAGATCAGGAGTCACGCAAAAGTCAAAGCCAATAAGAAAAGCATAATTAATTGTTGTTTCGTAATGCGGTTGTGTGTCCAAACATCATTAATATCTATAAGATTTGACAATGTGCAAAGGCAGCGAACAGAATTTTTACCCCAATGCCGCGGCAGGACCCGCATAATACCCCTAGCAGGCCTCAGAGTCAGTTTCAATTAAACGCGCGGATTAAAAAATGGGCTAAACTCAAGCCGAGTTTCGCACTTTGTCTCGCAGACAAATTCGTTTATTTTATTTTTTTGGGTCACTCACGCTTTATGCATATGTAATAGCAATGCGGCATCATTAATAAAAATCATAATAAAGGCGTGGCGAATGACGTCACGTTTTTGTGATTAGCACGGAGACGGAGAGTATGGAAAGGATTGCCCAAGACTGTCTCTCTTCTCTCTGTGTGTGGGTTCTTGAAAATTCTTCTAATTAGTTTTTTCTTTCTAATCTACTTAGCTGGTCTTCAAGCAAGGCAAGTCTGTCTTATGCTTGACTGACTTTGCTGATGGTTCTGTGGCTTGGAAAGTGTGACAAATTCATATTAATTAAAGAGCTGCCACAAATGAGATATCATTTGTTTAGAGAAAATTTGTCATATTAAAAGGAAATATAAGTGAAATGTAACTAATTTTGATGTGGTTTAAGGAACAGTTTTGATAAAGACTAGAAAAACCTTCTATGGCAAAAATAAGTAAATAAAATGAATAAATAAAATATTTTTATTAGATTGATATAATTCTAGATTCCTCTAAATTAATATTTTCTACTTTTGTAGTATTACTTCGTCTGAGAATTTAATGTCTAAGATAAAATTGTGAATCAAATGAATATTAATCTCTATATTTTTTTTTCTTAATTTCATCATGGCCTCCTTAACATTTTTTCGAAAAGACTCTTATATGCGCTGCCTTTTATACATATTTTTTATCATTCCCAGTTTTTTTTATAGAAACATAATTTGATTTTTAAAATTGAGTCACACACTCAAAGTCAACAGATGTCTTTTGATATGACTCGGAAAGCCACAATATATTTTATTAAAATACATCCCTGAATTCTGAATTTCGATTGCATAAATTAGTTTGGAAATGCGCGACATTTTTCCAACTCATTAAGTTCAACTCGAATACTCGAAAATACACTTGAGAGTCCTTTAAGTTTGTATTTTTTTAACTTAATTAAGTCAAAACTCTATAGCACAAAATTTTATTTAATGAACCAAAAATAATACCAGAAAAACCACAAAAATTGTACGAAGGTAATAAATTTGTGGATCTAAGCGCGAAATTCTCTTTAACCCTAACAAATAAATCTTAAGGCAACAACTGCAAAGTAGTTGCGGCCAGACATACTGGAAAAAAGATGTCGAGGAACTCGGGTACATTAAATTAAATTGCTCAACAGTTTGTAATGCGGCACATTAGTGTCAAGCACTGACGAGAACGAGGACGAGGACGAGTCGAGGACAATCCGAAAGGACGAGCCGAAAGGGTTAGACTGGGACATTAACACGTTGTTGGGACAAGCCGCTGACAATGGCAGAGGCTGCGGCGCTGGGCACTGAGAACTGGAAACTGGCTGAAAATAATTTGTGAAATTTATAGACAGGACACAGAGTGGTCCAGCATCATCGGGACTAAATGGGCCAACCCCGAGCCTTAGCTCTATGAATTTTTGGAGATTTATGTCAACACTTCTGAATGAGCATAATTAGTGGCGAGTTTTTCCGACCGGGCAGAAATAGAAAGAGACAGAGAGAGAGAGAGAGAAAAAAAAAACAATTTACATGCAATTTGTTGCGTTTAAATGCTTTTTATATGCAAATCGTGGTCAGCCGCGGCCAGGAAGTGCCAGCCGATGCTGGAAGCTGTAAGCTGTAGTAGAAGTAACCAAATTCCTATTTATGATTTTTAATGAGCTTGTTCGAGGTTTCTGTTTCTTTTTTCCGTGATGATTGATGCCTGGGGATGCTGCTGAGCTGTGAGAGTGTGAAATTTGAATATTTATGACCAACGGTCATATATGGTGCGGAAATGTTTATGATCCCGTTGCATAAAATTATCTATATATATATATTTTTATGGAATTTGTCTATGCGCTTTTCTCAGCTGGCGTTAAACTTGTTTCTTTAGGCGGAAAATGTGCTGAATTATGTGAATTTCAAAGGGATATTGTCTTTAAATTGAGCAGATATGCAAATATGCCTGGGAAAGGCTGCAATTATTGGACAATGGCTTTTATAAGGGGGGAAAAATGAGGACAGTTTCGTTTTTTATTGTCTTAAGGAAGTTGCTGTTAGTGGAAAGAGGAAAAGACTTTTAATGATATTAAAATGAAGATATAATTGAGAGTTTAGGATAATAGTTTTAATATCTATAAAAATGTAATAGAGTGTTTAGTTTAAGATTTATTATTTATTTAATATTTTTTTTTATAAATATTATTTTAATAGTATTTTTATAGAGTGTTTAGTTGAAGATTTATTATTTTTTAATATTTTTTTTTTTTTTATTAATACTATTTTATTAAAATTTTTTTTTATAATAGATAACTCCACTAAGCTACTCTATTGATTTTTACGAAAAAGAAAAAAAAAATTATTATATTATATATTAAGCTTAAAAGTAGAACACTTTATTGAGCGCAAGTTGTTATTATGTGATGGAGCTACTGTTATTAGAAACCGAACTTCATCTCCCAAATATATTCAACTAAGAACTTAATAGAGAGCATAGTCTGGCCCTATTCAAATAAACCTTGAATAACTTAAAGCTCTATTTAAACACTCGTAACTTTGAGGTCTTTTTGGCTGTTTCCGTTCTGAGGAAAGTTCAATAGACCTGGCTAATCGCTTTACCCCGACCATTTCCCTTTATATCTGTGTTTGTTTATTTGGCTTAGCGCTCTGTCAATCACGTTTATGAGCTCTAATGACAATTCACATTTTTGGTTTTTATCGCGCGTCTGTCATCAATAAATTAACTCGATACAATGCAAAGAAACACGCGATTGAACCGCAACGCAGCGCAGCGCAGCGCAGCCGACACAAATCACAAAACGCTCAAACGAGCTGCGATTTTTTATGGCCATGCTTTAGTAGTACTGCCAATTGGCTATCGCCTTCGTCATCGTCAGCGTCAGCGTCATTTCACCTTTGTGCTGGAATCGAATCGAATGGAATCGAATGCCAATGCACAGACAGACAAATGTCGCCACACACGAAAAGTCAAAGTTAATTTCATTTCATTTTATTTATTTATTTATCCAATGCATTGGCTGTCAAAGCGATTCCGCCAAGCGGTTCAATGCTTCGCATTTAACAACATTATTTAATATTGCCCGATCGACTGGCCATATTCACCTACCCACCCAGCCAACCCAGCCAACCCATCCAACAGTATCCAAAAACTATCCAGCTATCGCTTGAGACGGCGCTCCGTGACTTTTATGCGCAATTGCCAGCTAATGGCCCCAACAAACGTCAACGTCGCCGCTGCCTTCGCTTAACGTAACGTCATTCACATCATCATCATCAGCATCAGTAGCAGCAGCAGCATCAGTAGCAGCAGCAGCAGCAACAGCATCATCATCAGCATCATCTTACCATCTCCATCGTCATCGTCTTGTCAATGGGCTGCCGGCGGGCGAGTTGCATTTTTCACTTGACTGTCAGCAGCAGCGCATAAAAGAAACTGCAAGCCAGAAGCGGACCAGGGTTGGCTTCAACAGTTTAGACGTCTTTAGTTTAAGCATTACTAAGCTAAATTTTAATTTAATATATTTAATATGTATTGAATTTATAAAAGCATTCATCAATTAATAATTATAAATTTAATGCAATGATGAATCCATGGGAATGTGTTTTGATTTTAGAAGTTTTTTGATGATTTACTAGTATCAAGAATTCTTTTTGATTTTTATACTCATTCACGAAAGTGAATCAGTATATTGGTTTTGTGCAATGTCCGTCTTGCTGTCCGTCCGTCTGTCCGTCTGTCCGTCCGTCCGTCTGTCCGTCTGTCCGTATGAACGCAATCTATTTCGGCGCTATAGAAGCTAGAGACTTGAAATTTGGAGCACATACTCGTGTATATCTCCGATTTATAAAGTGTTAAAATTTTCCCGATCCGCCCACTAGGGGCGTGGCAAATCGGAAAATGCATTTTCCGATATACCAGAAATCATGTTTGTTGAAGAGCTAGAAAGCTGAAATTTGGTATGTAGGTCCGCGTTGACCACCCAAGATCACGAGCTATGGCGGATATATCTACGCCCATTGGGGGCGTGGCAAATCGGATAAAACTGTATCTCCTAAAGTTGTTAACCTAGAATGCTGAAATTTTGCACGTCAGCTAATGGTATGATTCTATAAAGTCTGAAGATAAATTATAGGTCTACGCCTATTGGGGGCGTGGCAAATCGGACCTGAAGATATAGTGATTTTTTAAATTCTCCTATATTTTGGACACTATTGATGGCAGAGACCTCAAATTTTGTATATATACTCGGACTGATCACCCAAGACCAAAAAGTTTTGTCGGATATATGTCCGCCCACAGGGGGCGTGGCAAACCGCAAAAGTTTATATCTCCTAAAGTATAATAGCTAGAAGCTTCAAATTTGGATAGTTGAGTTACTGGTAGCCTCCTCTATCGATTCCCCAAAAATAATGTTTACGCCTCTTTAGGGGCGTGGCATATCGAAAAATACCCTGTAATTTTCACATTTTTTGAGGGTAAGCATTCAAACTTTGCAGTCAGGGTACCGTTATCTCTTGCTAAAAACTGACCAAAAATGAGGTGTCTACGCCCAGTTGGGGCGTGGCAAATCGGAAAAACCTGTATATTCTACAGTATTAGAGCGAAACTTAACTACTAAATTGTTGATGGGATGTGAATGAGTATTCCGCAGTCGGTAACGTCCGACTGCAACGTTCTTACTTGTTTATGTTGATTAATCAGAGTATTAGCTTAATTGCGAACTATATAGATTCTAAAATCTATAAAATAAATATGGCATAAACTATTCCTACAATAGTGTGCCAACTGCCATGATAATATTTATATAATATATTCCTAAAATATTTTACATACATTTTGTATAAATATATTTTATATTTATATCTTTATAAAATCAGTTTAGGTCATTTCAAAAATTCATTTATATACATATTCATTAATTTTCTATGTAGATATCTAAATTTAATCGTATAAAATTAAAAATATATATATTTTAATATCTTCTAATGCTTAACTTTATAAATCTCTAATATAAATATAAGGGACTTCTTCAAGTTCTCGTATCGATTGAGTAGGATTACAATTGATTGTAAATAATTGGTGATTTAGAAAATCAAGATATAAAATGTCTTCCTTCTTCTTCCCTTCTAAAAGAAGAAGAATATTAATTTACTAGTCAAAGATGTTATTACCTGTAAAGATTTCGCTTGGGCCTTTATTCAATTGAAGTGCTGATAAAGTAGAGTTTTCTTGACTAAAAGTTGAAAGTCTGTTAAGGAATATTTCTATAAAATTTCTGAAATATCTGTTCTTTTACATAGTCAACTCTTCACATGCGGAAAGGTGCTACTTTATTTATATTTTCCTAGCAACTGCTTAAACTACCCAACTAAAGCCAGCCAATGTCAGTGGCAATGAATGCTTTTGGCCAAGATCCAAGCGACCTCGGCATTCATCAACGAGTGGGCGGCTGGGCGGCTGGGCGAATGGCCTTTCGACTACCTGTGTGCTGATTGAATGGCATTCGAGGGGCGTGGCAATGATTTTTGTGGTAACACAAACACACACATACATATAAATCTCTCTGTCTGTATATATTAAGATGTATAGAGTGACTTGATAACCCAGCTGCGCTAATCTAATTTACTACTTAGCCAACTCGGTGGGCCAACTGTATTTTAGTTTAACGAGCGAGCAGCAGCAGCAGCAAAGTTATAAAATCTTAATATATGAAATTAAGCTGTCATAAATTTGCTTTAATGCGCTTTAATTTAATTGTCAGTGCGAGAATGCAATGAAAATAAAACTGCTTTAAGTAGCTGTGGGTGTGTGTGTATCTGTGTGTGTGTGTGTGTGACAGCAAAAGTGCAGCAGGTGTTGCCATCTATGCGAGACGCTGCCAAAAGTGTCGCCAAGAAAAGCACTAAAACGAGCCAAATAGTTGGAAGTGCATTATCCGAGGCGCTGGGTGTGAGTAGATTATTAAAATATATTATACGAGTGGCAGCCAAGGCAACAGTGGCAAACGTAGCACGTGCAGCTTCTTTGAGAGACTCTGGCAGGCAAAATTCTAATTTGGTCGCATGAAAAATTGAATTTCTAATGTCAGCCAGACGCGCGTTCTAATTCTAATTAGAGCTGCACTCGAAACTTCATTAATAACCAAGTGCAAGTGGCATTAAATCAATTAATTTGAATAGTTGTGTCAACATTTCCAGCAATTTTTCAATGGCCAAGAGGGGGAAACCCTTGACTGGAGCTCGCTCCTCCTCTCACTCTCTCTCTCCCTTTCCCCTACTCTCTTTCTCTGCTAGTCTGTCGCAAGATTTATGGGGCCTAGCAAGTGGGGGGGAGGGGGGCAGGGCAGAGAGTGCACTGGCACGCTTCAGCGCTTGCAGCCTATAATTAAGTGTCAGCTATGGTTTTTGACTTTACAAATTCCAATCAGACATTGCCCGAAATTCCACTTGGATATTCTTGTCAGACCCGTGTTGCAACCAATCGCATGATTTATGATGACGAGCCACAAATTGTGGGCGGATTAACGTGGATCTGTGGTGTATTAATAGAAAAGATATGTATGATATAATAATGTTTGTATAGTAATGATTATATGAACATATAAATTATATATTAATATATAGATATTACTTGAGTCTTAACATTCGTTCCTTATTGGACTTTGGAAACTTAAAAAAACTTTTTTAACAAATTATGTTATGTATTATTACAAAAATTGATTTGATATTCATTAGCTTATTTAATTATACTTTTACTATTATTATTATTATTATTATTATTATTACTATTATTATTACTATTATTATTATTATTATTATTATTATTATTATTTTTATTATTATTATTATTATTATTATTATTATTATTATTATTATCATTATTAATATGATTATTTTTATTTTATTTTTTTTTATTTTTTTTTTTTCATTTAAAAAATAAATTTACTGTACCTAAAATCCATTGTCAGGTTAAGGGAAAAAAATATATGAGGTTTTTGCACTAGATTACTAAATAAATAAATACAATACAAATATAAAATCTATGCATACCCTGTAAATCGACGACTAACTAGCCTGAACTGCAGTCATGCCTGACTTTCAATCACTTTCTCACGTTGCCCTTGCAGCGCAATGAATAATTTATTAATTAATCATAAAGTAAACTTGACTTTGACTACAGAAACTTGTTGGGCTGTTGGGCAGCTTTGTTGATTTTCTTGTAGTTTTATTGAAATTTTTACAACGCATTTGCTGCGCTTTTCGCTTCTTTCGTTCCTTTAGCTGCTACAGCACATGGTTGTCAGGTCGAACGGAGGTAGAATTCGGCAAGATTAATGAACTTTTATAAATCAAACAAATGGCCAACAAAAGCCAAGTCCAAGACATCCGTCAGTCAGTCAGTTCGTCAGTTCGTCAAAGAGGATGCTCGACAACTTTACCTGGTCATCTTTCAAAACAACAATGGACACTGGGTGGCTGAGTCTGCGGCTGCGGCTGCTGCGGCAGCGTGGCGTTAATAATTCATCTTTCAATTAATTGCCATTTCGTTGTCATCGTGATCGTGATGCGTGCGTGTACCTAGCTAAACCCCTTGAAGGTGCTCAGTCAACACCTTGACCAGCAGGGGCCAGCCAGACAGTTTGTCTGCAGTGTCGGCTGGACCAACTACAATTTTTGAAGTGCCAAGACGAATTTCAAGTTTTTTTTTTCTTCTTTTTGTATCTATCTCTTCTATATTGTTTTTTGTTATGTGTTGTGCCTGTGCATGCACGCATTAGATGATTAATCCTTTTCGGAGGCTGTCAGAGAACTCTCTTGCATTTCGGTGGCTTTTTCTGCGCAATTTGCTGTGATTAATTTTTGTGTGATTTTTATTATTATAGCTTCTCATTGTGCAACATTTGTGAGCTTAACAAATGGTCGAAGTTTACCAAAAGAAATTTGTTTCTAAAGCCAGGGTACAGAAGGGGTTAGGCCAAAGGTTTGTACTGCAATGTTACGGTTGTAGAGGATTTGTGTCTATTCAATTTATTACAATAAGAAATTGACGAGAACTGAGGAGAGCTCTATTTTATAGAGCAAAATTTAGTTTTAAAAGAAAGTTCATTTATGAGTAAAATTTATTTAGTAAAGTCAAGAATTCATCTAGGTGCGTCAGAGATTGATTGATTGCTTGAAGAGGTCCTCTTCATGGATATTTTCAATTCAGTCTTGACTTGATCTGGACTTTTTGTAGAAGTTAAGCAACTTTGGTTTTAGAGACACGATCTAGTTGAGGTATCCTAACTTTTTTAGAAGTTTATGCACTATCATAATTGGAAACATATTTTAAGGCGTCCAATATATTTAAAGGCTTTTATTGCTCAAAGGCTGTAGGTTATCATTCTTTGGCAAGCTATTTCAATGGTTAGCTATAAGGTACTCTTAGAGCTATACGGAATATTTCATTTGATTCGCATTCAAAAGAAGCCGTACTAGAAATTACTTACACATATTTCGAAACGAGAGTTTACAATTTTGTAGAAAATTTTCAATAAGAAAGACATTCCAAACTTCAACTAGCACAACAAGAGTAGAGATTCTTAGAGCTGTAAAAAAATTCCTTATCACAATTTGATATTATATCAATTAATTGCTCACTTTCAAGAGCAATCAGAAGTGAGTTTTGCTTTTAAAATCAAGATGCTGTCATCGCGCATATGTTTGCCATCAATTTTGGCATTGACATTCTTTTTGCGGCTTAAATTGTCCAGTTTGTCATGAATCTCAAGTGTTATAAGCTTATTACACAATCAGATTCATAAATTCGTTGGCTGCTGAAGTACATAAAAAAGGCTTTAAAAGCCATGAGACAATGCGATGAGGCAGACAGACGAGCAGACGGGCAATTCATAAAAGACATTCGACAAAGCCAATCATACACTTGAACTTGATGCTGCCACATGGTCATGTCAGAGAGAGACGACAAGAGAGTGAGAGAGAGTGAGATTCTTTGGCAAATCGTGCGTGGCGTTCTGCAGTAACTGCGTCGACAAGAAGAGACAATCTGCATATTGACAGGCGGCTGTCAAAGCTTATTGTGAGCAATTTTTCCTCGAATCGACAATAGCAGCAGAGACGAGCAGGGGGACAGGGGGAGGACAAGGGACTTGTCTTTGTCAAAAGCAGCCACAGGAATGCTTTGACGAAATGCAATTTACAAAGCAGAGATCTGTGCAGCGAGCGAGCTGCTGCTCAGCTGCTCCGATTGCATCTGTCAATTGTCAGCGTTAACATATTTCGTAAGGTAATACCGCCCCCCGCCGCTCGACGAGGGTGCTCCACCTGATTCTATGGCATTTCTCAGCAGAGCCAAATGTAATTTGTAGTGGCTCTAGTCTGTGGCTCATGCTGCAGCGGGAACAACATGTCGAAAAGTCAGACAAATGCAGTTTAACACTTGCCGCCGCCCAATCTCAGCCCCAGTGCCCGGGAATAGGACGACAACCCTTGCCCTGCCCCCGATAACAGCGGCTGCCTTCAATGTGGCGTGTAACTGAAACATGTAATCCAAACGCAATGGAACGCAGTGTGTAGCAGCCCGACAAACGGCAAACGACAAACGACTGAACACTCGCGACTTACATATCCACAACACTCAAACGGAGCACAGCAGCAAACACATCAAAGTAAAAACTTTTTCTATATAAAAACACGGCAGGGGGTCTCGATTATTCTCAATGCTCAGCTAACATGATTCTACACTAAAATTTTCCGTTGGGTCTAATCCAATTCGAATCGGCTTTGTGCTATGCTTGGCTAATTCTAATTCGATTGGAACTAGTTAAAACTTAATGATGATGTGTTATTGTTACTAATTGGTTAATGTAGATGCGTTGCTTTGAGAGACTTTATATGATAGTTATAAAGTTCTTTTAGATTAAAAATGTAATCAAAGTTGGGCTTTTAAATGAACTCTGTGTGATTGATATGGGAAAGTAGGCAGCTAGAATTATAATTGAGACAGATGATATATAACTAGATAGAAAAATATATGTTACTGAAGTTAAAAAATATTTATAAAATTCGTAATCTATCTCAATTATATGTAGTATCTAAACATATAGAACGTAAAGCACATCTCGGTATATGATAAATATGCAATATTTTAACATTTGTTTTAAATATTTATTTATTTAACGTTATTTATGAAGTACTTAATTTGATATTACTTAATTATATTCTATATATGGAACTACAAACTAAACAGAAAGTTACCTAACATAGAGAAAGATAACGTATGATACGAGATATATTTTGTATGTTAATAAATTTTTGTCTATTTATTATGGAGCTAATATTTTTTTTTTTTTTTAAACAAAAGTCCTCTGCTTTTTTTTTTTTTATAAATACATGTAAAATATATGTACATTTTTAATACAGAATCATTTTCTCTTAATGGCAAACAATTTAATATAGAATTTTATATAAAATTTTTCGTAGTATTTAAGTAAAAATTCATATTTTATATTTAATTGAAAGTCAAGAAAGTCGAGAAAAACATGTTAAGATTTTTCTGTATAGAATATAGAAATGACTTAAAAGTCTCTCAATTAAAAAATATATTTGAAACAAATTTTGAGTGTATGTATATTAAATTAATTTTAAAATATAAGAAAATATATAAATAAAAAATATAAATAAAAATAAAAATAAAATAAATTGAGTAAAATTTATAACGTTATTTTATTGAATTTATTTTATTTTATTTTTTTTTAACAAGTTATTTATTAAATTATTTTTTATTTATTACGTAATTTTCAGAATTAATTAGTTATTATTTATTAAACTATTTTTTATTTTTTACATAATTTTCATAAAACAGAACACTATTTATTTTGTAGATCAACTCATCAATTATTCAGACAATATTCTGAATTTCTCCAACTAAACCTAACCCAATTAAAGTGAAAAGTGAAGTGTATTTCATAGTCGGTGTCGACACTTAAGACACTTAAGTAGTGGCTGTTGCCCTTTTCCTGTTTGCTGCTCATGTCAATGCGTGTGTCGCTCGCTTTCTTTCAATTGAATTTGGTTGGCTGGCGAGACCCCAACAACTATCAACTCAGTGCTTCAGCTGTGTTGTCTAGTGTTCTTCCTCTTTTTGATATTTCTTAGCTCTTCTGCTCCTATTTTGGGCCGCTTCAAACGCTCGCCGCTTGCTCTGTGCCCGCTGCTCTGCCGCCTTTAATTAGCAGCGCGATTTATTTATTTATTTGTTTGTTTGAGGTTGGTTATCTTTCAATGCTGGAAAGTGACTTGCTCATTGGCTGCCCCGAAATTCCTTTTGTATTGAATTACAAATCACATTTCTTCTTTTGTTGGGCCGTAGGTAACGCAAATTATTGAGAATTGTTTGTTCGATAAACACATTTCTAAAAGCAATTCAATGTCAGCCTCCGACTCCGAGATGTTTCCCATGTCTCTAACTTGGCCTCGTCCTCGTCCTGCAGCAACAGGAAGTTCCGGCACATAAAGCCCCACACTTTGCAACGCCTCGACAATGTGATTAAAATGTTGTTCGTTTTTGGGCAATAAATGTCCAATAAAAATATAATTATTACTCGCCGCCTGACCTGGACTGCACACACCTACGAAACACCCAGCCCACACTCGAGGGCATATCGGGGTAGTCAGTCGGTTTTGGGTTCTCGGACACTTTATCTTTTTTATGTGCCCTCCGACTTATCTGTGTGGTTCATGTGTGTCCTGAGCCACTCCTGCACATAAATTTCATTAAGTGGATTTTTTGTGACTCTCGCTCTCTCACTCCCTCACACAAACTCCCTGCTCTCTCTCTATCTCATTCACATTGTTTTCCGACTATTTCTTGCGGCACTTCCTGTGTGCTCAACCAAATTGTAATTTTATGTGAAAATTTGTTTATTAAGTAGCTTTGATAGTTTCGCTAGCTCTGCTCGCTCGCTGGCCGTAGATCCATTTAATTTATTGTTTTAAGTGCATTTCAAGTGTTGTTTGGGTAATTAAATGGGTGTGGTTTGCCCATTAAATTGCGGTGCCTTAAGCTACGTGAATATACATAAATAAAGATATATATATTTATGGGCATTAGTCTTGATTTGTTTTCACTTGTAAATTTTCAAATATTCCTCATTTCCTTGTGTCAACGTCGTCGCCTAATCTCCCTCAGACTGAAAACGATGTGTAAATGTGTGAGCATCATCAGCATAAAGAAAGAAAGGCAAAAAACGAAGAAAAACACCCTCAACAAAAAATGAAATGAAAATCTAATTAATTATAAACATATTTCATTGTTTTTAAGCGCCCAGATAGAAATCCTAATAAGTCATTCGAAGACAGCAGCAAATGCGGGCGAGCCTATGGTAAGGCAAGGGAGGGGAGCAGCAGCAGCAGCCCAACACACGCTACTAAATTTATTTTAAAATTTGTACACTGTTTGTCTTTGCTCGATTTAATGCGCATTCATAATGTGAAATGAGCATATTGGTTTTGTGGAATAACTATATTGCTGTCTTTTCTGTATCTCTGGATCTATCTATCCATTTCATCTCTGTTGAAATTTAAAATTTGAAATATATATTCGTGGATCTGATGAAGTATTAGGATTTTCCCCTTACCTATTCTAGAGGCGTGGTAAATCACTTAATATTATGTCTGTATTTCAGAAATGCTATTATTTATAGTGCTATTTATGTGAAATTTGGAAAATATTCTCAATTATACCTGTGAATGTTCTTCCAATATGCGCTCGGGAGGCGTGGCAAATCAGGAAATACTTTTTCAATACTTTACTAAAATTTGGGTATATATATTCGTGTTGACAAGCCAAGATTGAATAGATATGGTGATGATATAATATAAAAAACTAAGTATTCCCATGTATTGGGATAATTTAATTACTTTTATTCGCTCCTAAATTTAGTTTTCTCTGTGAATGAGTATTATGCAGTCAATATCACCCGATAGCAGCGGTGTTACTCCTGTTTTCTTTCTTTTTATTTCACTCTTTGTTTTTGGCGCTAAAAATAACAAGAATAGGCGTCACCTTGGCAAATGCTTAGCTGCCTCAGCGGCCTCTCGAATGGGGACTGGGATTTTGGGCAGGGGGCGGCATAGTTTTTCCAATTCAAACTCAAGTTCTGTTTGCATTATCTGGTTCCCCCAATGCTCCCCAGCAGCGTTTTAATGATCTACACAAAGGTAAATGACACGCAAGCTGGCAACTGTGTGGCATTAGTTCAGCTAATGCTTATCAAAATGTTGCAAATTGTATTTACTTTAGGCATAAATCAAAATAACCGATGATGTATATAAAACCCATTTATTAGCCGCAGAGAAAGGCGACTGGTCAAGGCGAGGGTCAGAGTGAAGCAAGCTGCCAAACCACTTGGCCAAATGCGTATCAGGGCAAACCCTATCCTGATCTGAGCTGACCAAAACCGAAAAGGGTTACGCCATGGTCCAAGCTCATCCTCAAGTGTCAGTTTGCGGTCGTATTTCATTTCTTTTGGCAACTCGTTTTTGTTTCTGTTTCTCTTGTGTTGTTTTTTTTTTTTTTCTTTGTGGTTCGGAGTGAAACTCGTCTTGAAGTGGCGTCCGATGGCATTTACATTTTTATTACAAACAAATTCGATGCGGTTACGAATGCGCCAATGCAAATATATTTAAAAAACAAGCAGAAGAGAAAGACAAAAAAAAAACATTCTCTCTACCCCCAAAAAAAGGGCTGACCAACAGAGCAGGGGTTGGCAACCCGACTGGTCATACCCTAACCCCTTTGCAGCCGTCCTGAAACTGTCAGTATGTGTATGTCTGTATGTGTGTGTGTGTGTGTGTATTTACAAATTACTTACGGTTAATAAATCATGCCGCATGTCAAAATAAATGCATAAATTTGCCAACTGTTTATCGAAATGGCCAAGAGTTAGTCAATTGAATTGGTAAGCAGCAGTCCAGCAATTGGATTTGTTAAAGGCTTAAAAAGTTGGCCAAATTCTCAGAACAGAAGCACATTAGCTAAGCTATACGGTTTGAGCACAAGCTAATGCCCAGATCCTAAAGAGCATTGCAAGTTCGTCATCGACACGAATTCATCTTCCCTTTGGAGGGTGTCTTTCGAGCTCTGTCTGGCGGTCAGTGCTAAGCGTTTATAATTTTTCGATTTATAGTCACATTTAACTGCCGATAACTAACCCACTGGACCAAGCAGATTACAAAGAAAGTCAAGGCGAATGATTGATGACCAGGTTAAGAAGTGAAAGCATGTCACCCAAAGGAATAGCAGTCGACTGCCTCTGGGAAGCTGCTGTAAAAGGATGCTGCGGAACTGCCAGCAAATTTGTAACAATAAAGCGCCTTTTGGGAGATTCGCAATGCCCAGCTGGATGAAGAGAAAAGGGAGAAACTTGAAGTTCAGGCAACTCGTTCTCAGAAATTGGATAAGGAGCAGGGCTGAGCCGGCCCAATGATTGATACCAAATAGTCAGAAATTACTCAATTAGTTGAGCATTAGCCGAGTCAAATCATCAAGTTCTGGTGGAGGACTGGCTACCTACGGGTAGAAGAACTACGGCCTAATTGACCGTGGCAGCGTAAATCCAGTGGCCGCTTGGAACAATTAAGTAAACTGAATTGAGCGTCGACCGCAGAACCTCATTATAAACAATTTTCTTCCTTATCGCCACAAAACAGAGAAGTTCGAAATGCATTAGGCTCTGTGATGTGGTGTGGTGTGGTCTATTGCCGGTGCCGCATCTCTGGCCCCGGTCATAACATTAGAACCTCGCTAGACACTTTACCAAAATTGCCGCAAATCACGAACAAGAAATGGGTAAGAAAAAAGAGAGGAAAATACTCAACGTGAATTAGTCAAAGGCAAAGATGTTGAAGCCACAAATTGTTGGAGGAAAACTAAGTACCGCCGATAGAGTGGCTGGGGCAGGGGCATGGCATGGCCAGGCGACGGAGTGCCATTAACATATGAGCACCGCAACGGGCAAGAGGCGCATCAACTGATCCCAGATGAGCGTCGCGAGTCGCGACTCACCGGCCTCTGTCTATGCCCATGGCAATTAACTGGCGCTAGTCTATGGCATATGTCTGCGCGCTTGTGGAGTGGGGGCCCCTGTTTAATGGACTCTGGGCTCAGCTAACAAAAAGCATGCCAAGTGTTTGGCCTGATCAGATCGATTTCCGTTGCATAAAACTCTTGCTGTGCTTCTGCTTCACACCTCTTTTTTGGCTAATTTTGGGCACATTTTGCACCCAATTATATGTAAATTCAGCAGCAATCAATGGCTTCTCGTTTACAGCTCATTATCTGTGTGCTTGCCTGCCTTTCACCTACTGACCAAATCCCAAGCCCGAGCCCCAAAGGCGCCCATTGGCAATCAGCACGCAAAACCCCAAACTCAAACCCAATCCGGGCCAACTGAATATCCACAAAAATTACCATTTTGACCGCAGACAAATTAGTGTTATTAACACTTTTTCCCTCTCCAGCTCTCGAGCCCTCACTCTCTGTCTCTCTCTCTCTTTCTCCCTCTCGCTCGGCTCTGCTGTTGCTGCACTTATTTATGGCATTTTTGGCAATGTCTGTTGCATTTTTCACGCTTCAGCCACGCGCAGCCGTCGACCAAATCCTCAGTCGTCATCACCTGGCCGAGAGTCGCCTCCGAGTGCCTTTTTAATGGCTGCGTGTAAAAATCTGCAACTGCAACACGCCCTGACCGCAGGTTTTAATATAAACAAAAAACAACAACAAAATCAACATGGAAATGTCGTTGCTGTTGTTGTTGTTTGTTTGCTTGCCTGGTGTCAGGGCATTCTGTGAAAACAAACAACAATAATGCCGCATAATGCCAGCAATACCATACCCAACCCGCCCCCTCCCCCTCAAAAAAAATATACTCCACATCAACAGCCCAAGTCCCGCAACCCATGAAGAGAGCGAGAAAAAAATCCATTAAAAATGCGTTGCGTTTCGGTGTTATTTTTTTTGTCTGCTTGATGATGGCTTTTTACAAATTTTTTTTTCGTTTTTGTTTAAGAGGGCTAATTGATGAGTTTATTGCCAAAATGATGTATTTATTTGGTGCATAAAAATCAATTTTTAATTTCTCAAGAAAAGAAAATTATATATATAAATTTTTTTCAATACATTTTAACAAGGCATTAAAAAAAACATTTAAATTAAAAAAAATTATAAATATAACAATTTAAAAATATAAATAAATAAAGAAACTATGAATTAAATGAATAAAGTTAAAATAAAAAAACCAAAATAAATGAGAATCTACCAATAAAATAAAATAAAAATGGAGGAAGAACAACAAAGAACTAATCTAACAAACTTATTTTTTAAATAAATAAATAAATTTAAATTTAAATAAAAAAAAATTAAAAAAATACAAATTCTAAAGAAAGTATTTACATAAAATGTTGAAGAGAATATAAGACAACAAATTGAAAAAATATATTTAAATAATCAAATTAAAAATAAAATAAAAAATAAATAAATAAAACAGCAAATACGAAATTAAAAATTAAAGAAAAAATACAAAAATAAATATAAAATAAAATACATAAAATTAGTTTACTTTGTATGAATAAGTAAATAAAATTCCTTTTGCATTTAATATGTAATTCGCAAACTTTTGTGTCTGCCCCCGCTTTGAGCTCTTTTGTGTCTTTTGCATAATGCGTTAATACTAACCGGTAGCTGTTGCAAATGATTTTTTATTTTTTGTATTATTTTTTTCTCCGATTTTTTGCTGTTGCAATTTTCATAATAATGCCAAAGGCTGCTGTTTAAGCTGAGCAGAGTGCAGTCCATGCAGCGTGGCATCTACCGAACACGCATCCAAATCGTAGCTAATTAACTTAATTAGTTTATTTTAAAAGCGCCAACCACACGTCCATATAAATCAGAAGGGCTGCGCCATGCCAGAGCCGACCTACTTAGCCATCGTCTCGGCTCAATTTTCGGAAATTCATTCTACAAGCTCTAACCAATTGATGCTTGTTTACGCTGCTAATTGCAACTGTTGTCTGCTGTTTTCGGTTTCAGCAGTCTCAAGTGTTTTGTCTCGGATTTTGCATACTCTCCCTCTCCTCTGAAGTGAACTGAACTGAATTGAGAGTGTTTGGCCTGGGCTGTCATTGGCATAAAGCGAGACACGAGAAGAGCTTTGCTAATTTGATGCCAAGTTCAAATTGAAATCTGGGCGAGCCACACTTGAGCGCCTTATCATGCTGCGTTTGACACAACAGCGCCAAAAATGCTAAACAAAGGTCGCCTTGTGGCAGTGTGGCATTGACAGTGGCAACATTTTCAAGTGTCTCTATTGTTGTTCTTATGCTGCTGCTTCATCTGTCACTTACCAATGTTGTTGTTATTTTGTTTTTGTTGCTGTTGTTTTTGTCACGCTAATTGCCAGGGCTCAGTCAATGTTTGTTTTTTATCGAAATGTTTGCGCTGAAAAAGTTGTAAGTGGAAATGAATTTTACTTTTAAATTGTCATTACACTCACAGCGTTTGTCCAGAGCTGCCGAAGTGAGTCATAAAGTGGAAGGAGTAAGATCTATTAGAGCTCGTCCATGTAGAGAAACAGCAGTGCCTGAAGTGATACATAAATAGGTTGGCTTATTGTGAAATTAATAAAAATATATAAACATATAAATATATTTTTTTAAAATATATACAAAAAATATATATTTTTAAATATATAAAAAAAAAATATATATATATATATAAAATTCTAAAATCAATATTTCCTATATTCATAAGTCATTTGCGTCGTTTGTATTTGTTTAGGTTTAAAGTAATCATTTGATAGATTTAATAAATAAATTATTATAGAACTATCATATAGTTTAGGAGGTAGTCAAGAGTTGCTTTAATTCCTCTATTAATAAATTTAAAATTATATATAAAAGATATAACAAATTTGATGTATAAATTTTGCAGTCTGAGTTTTAAAATAAACAAGTTTGAAATAAAACAACAAATTTTATTAAATAAAATTAGTAAATTTATTATGGATGATGATTAATATATTGCAGTCTATATTGCAGTATATTGCAGAAAAAAATATATAAAAAAATAAAATAAATAAATAAAAAAATAAATAAATAAATAAATTTAAAAAAATAACTAAAAATAAATAATATTTCACTATTCATTTTCTAATACTCTTAACCCATTAAAAATTTTTTTTAAATTATTATTATTATTTTTTTTAAATCGATTTTTTCTATTCATGAATTGTGTTTTTCCTATAAAGTTTTAGTCACTGCTCTTTGGACATAGACAATTATTTGAAGTAATGCATATATATTATATACATATAGACCAGGAAAAAACCCGTTAAAAAAGTTAAATATGCATGGTGACATTACGTTGCAGTTCGTAGAACTATAGCTGCGAATGTCAAGGATAATTGCACTAGAGGGTGACTAAGCGCCAGGTGGAAGCAATGCGAAAGGAGTAGTAGAAGCCCGCAAAGCGCTTAAGCCAGCAGGCAACCCGAACTTAGAGTAAGCCAGCAATTCACTAAACTATTTACCTTAATTTCCATTTCAAAGCGTATGTTCATTAAGTCGCAAAAAGCTGAGGAAAATTCAATGCGGGTGCGGGCCATAACCGAACGGGTTGGCCCACAGGTTAGAGTGTGAGTGTCAGTGTGAATGTGAATGTGCTCTTAGCCAAGTCAAGCTAAAGGTTATTATCATAGTTCGCCACTCGAAGTTGCGCCAATTTATTTAATTGGTTTGCCGGAGTGACATTGGTAGCGCATGTTTAATTGAGCATAAATTTCGCCACTCTTGTAAAACTATTAGGATAAATGGCCAAAAAGGGGGCCAGCCACAGCCCGTTGCGGAATGCGCTTAATTGGTCCAGAGGTTGTGGTGGGACTTCCATTTGAGCATAAAACTCTTTTTAATTATGGTCATATTAAAAAGTAAGAGGTATTTACAGTTAGCTGAGGGTGATTGGGTTTACAGGTTGCATATATTATGATATGCATTTGGTTTGCCTTAATGTGAGACTAAGATATCTCTTGATCTCTGATTGGATATCGTTGCTCATCTTTAACTCTCTCGAGAGATATGCACAATAATTTTCAATAAATACATATCTAAAAAATGTATATATAAAAATCTCTATCAGTTTATTGATATTAAGTATAATGTTCCTATATCCTAATGCTAAAAAAAATATATCAAATTCTCTATTATTTTACATATTGATATTGTGTATAATGTTCCTATATCCAGTTATGATTAGTTAAATTTAATTAATAAATTAAATTTATTAATTAGGGAGAACAAGATTTTGTATTCTTCGCTACACTATGTTGACCTATATATACCCAATGCGGCTCTTTACTTTTATTTATTATCAAATATAAATACAGAAAATTATTCATAGAACATTTTTTTCCTTTTCTTTCTCAATATTATCGAATAGAAATACAGAAAATTATTCGCAAAACTTTTCTTTATATATTAGTTGAGAAATATAATGTTGGTTAAGAACAATGACTAAGATAATTTCGCCAATAAGATATATTCTGATTGGATATACATACTTTTGCTTAAGTTTACCATTATCGAAAAAGTCAAACAGGCTTAAAGAATAATTATTTAATTATTTTTAGTAAAGATCAATAAAGTTGAGTCTGCAACTTGGAATTTTGTATACCCTGAACCCTGAACCCATTGAAAAAGAAATCCAGGGATCAGGGTTATTCTATATATCTTTGGTTTCGCTTACATTTTAGTTGTTTAACCTGACATACGAAAAGAGCATTAGGAGAGTGTATAAGTGAAGAACAGATTGGCATGATTGCTTTTATAAATTCCCACTCAAATTACTTTAAAAATTGTGGAGAGAGAATGATATTCTTATATGTATAAATATGTCAGATCATTTGTATTAGCTAGTTTGAGATTGCTAGTCATACATCTAGATTTAATTTGCCTTGCTGGCTCTTGAGACTCCGCTCAATACAATCCAAAATCTAATTGCTATTCTGGCATTCAAATGCACAAATGCAGCTCATTTATTTATAAACTCTCTCAAAACTGTCGATTCTCGTTTTAAAGTTCTTAAAGCCCAGACCGCATGAGCGTTCATCACAATATGCATAAAACGCAGCCCGACTCAAGTTTTCCGGTAATCATCATCATCATCATCATCGTCATCGTCCATAAATGCGAATGCACTCAAGCATATAGCGCAATAAACACAGCGAACTCGAGTCGCCGTCGCCGTCGCCGTTGCCGTTGCAAGAGATGACCACACAGTGCCCAGTGCTTGGCCAGGCAGCCCACAATGTGTCCAGCTTGTTGTTGTTGTACAAAAAAAAGAAGAGAAGAAGAAGAGACTGTATATATATAGAGGAAGGAACGTTCCACGCACACTTCTTTGCTCAATCAAATGGAAATAATTGTGGTGGACGATGGGCCCATCGTCCCATTGTGCCCACACTTGAGGCCTAGTTCCGATTGGAGTAGAGCCGTCGGTACGTCGCACTCGTTGAAGTGTTGATGCATCCAGGCAAAACCTGGAGCGCATTGATGTGGTCAACAGCTCCGACTGCCAATGATTTCTTTATGCTCCTGTGGGAGCTGGCAGCCATTGTAAGTAGCCTGGACTTGGCCAATTAATTGGCTGCTGTTCGAGAGTAGAGTTCGAGAGTTGAACAAAGGCATTTTGTGGTTAGTTAGTGGCTGCGCTTAGACAAATGCCATATAGGTGGTCTTACTGAGATGGAGTTGGATATAAACGTGGCTAAAGGTGAACTACACCCCGAAAAAGCAGAAGTCCTCTGTTCCTCTCCCTCTCTCACTCTCTCTCTCTCTTTCTCTTTCTCTAAGCAAAATTGTCTTAACTGAAGAAATCTTTCCAAACAATTAAGTTCAGCTTCAGTTTCTTTGGCGAACCTAGAACCCTTTTGTCAGCCGAAACCCTTAGGAACTTAGCGCTCTGAAATGCCGGCACACTCGAGTCAAGAAATATACAAATGATACGAGGGGAGTTTCTAAAGGAATTCCTCAAGTGCTTAGCCGCGCGCTCTTTTACAAGTTATGCAAATTTCAGCTCACAGAAAAAAAAAAAAAAAAAAAAAAAAAATAAAATTTGTTTAGCTACAACAGCAACAAGCACTTGGCAGTCTTTGGATAGTACACTTGCCGTGGGTACAGTTGTCACTCCAGTGCACGATTTGAATGCTCTAAACGGAACGGTAGGGCACCAATGCGCTGAAAAATATGCCGTACTTTTTTTGTTGTTGTTGTATTTAACCGCTCTGTGCAGTTGTTACCCATGACAGATGGTCAGTTGGTAAGTCACATCAACCACCGCACTCATGTGTCGTTCCTCTGTACGTCCGTACGCCCGTCAGTCTCTCAGTCAGTCAGTCAGTTTGTCAGTTTGTCAGTCAAAGCAAATATGACAGTTCACTGTCGTCGTTCTCGTCGACGTCGTCGTCGTCGTCGTCGTCGCCGTCATCGTCATCATCGTCTCAAACTTTAACCCTCCATGGCGTTTGGGGGTTGCTGGCTGAGTAGAGTACCCCTGCTACCGTCTGCTCGGCCTGCCTGGGTACAGTTTGTGCATTGATACTGTTGTGGTCGCTGTGCCGGCACTTGGCTGATGCGGCTGACAACAAGGGGCCATGCACAAGGTAGTAGACCCACATATACATATATACATACATCTATACATCTATAGGTAGTATGTAGTAGTCATGTAGTCGCTCGACAGATAACACTGTGTGAGCGCGGCGGGGTAAGGGTAACCAAGGCCTACTACTACTACTACTACCCCTGATGAGGGTTGTGTTTTGTGTCTTGTCGTGTGTGGTGCAGTGCGGTGCGGTGCGGGATTTAAGCGTTAAGTGGTTATATTGAAAATATTGTATTTACATCAGTAGGTGATTATGCCTGTGTGTGTGCTATGGATGCATCGGACTCATCGCCCTTGCTTTGGGCTGATGACACATACTCAGTGGACTCGAGCTGGATATTGATAATTTCATTAAACTATTGAGCCAGATATTTAGCCGAGTGGTGTTTGTGTCTACACGTAATTGCTGCTGAAATTTTGGGATAAGTGAAAGGTGTATGGAGAGAGGGAGTGTGAGAGAAGTAGTGTGGGTGGGTGGATGACTGAGTGATTGGGTGGGCAGCTAAAGGGCAAGTGCTTTAGGGCAGATCCCAGAGTGGGCTTGGCTGCCTTGAAGTGTTTGCTCTATCGGCAAATCGCTGACTTTGATCAGTGCTAAGACTATAGACTAGAGATGCTTGACTTGTCTCTGCTCCTTATCGGCTAGATAAACAAAAAAAAAAAAAAAAGTCTGTGCAAGTTCATTAAGTGACCCGAGGTGCTGGCAACAATGGGCCAAACATGTGGAAGCCTCATAAAAAAGAAGTCGCGCGGGCAACCACAGTAAAAAATGCGAAAAGGGGCCGCATCGCTGGGGTTCGTTGAGGCCAAAGGATATTAATGATTTTGCGCTTGAATTGCAATTGCAACGGGCAACGAGCAACAGCAACGGCAGCAACAATAGCGACAGCAATGTAATAACAATAACAATATATCCACACACAAGCACTGCGGTCAAGCTGTCAATTTTTCAAAAAGTGAACTACATAAAAAACATAACAAAAAGTAAGTGAAGCCCTCGGCCCAGCCACAGGGGGGGTCCCTCTTATTTTTTTTTTTTTTTTTTTTGTGCCCACCCAAAGGCCCAGTGGAAGTTGCGTTGGCAACGCAATGACATGCAGTTTTTTGCATATCACTGCACTCGACGAGGTGCAGGGGATTTAGCTGAGAGGAAACCCTTGATATTTGATGTTGGGCCTTGGTCAGCTCTGGGTCGGTCTCTCTCTAGCTCCCTCTCTCTCTCACTCTCTGTGTGCACTTTTGCATCCCTCAATTTGTTGCATTGTTGTAATTTTATGCACATTTGTGTTTGTTTGCCGAATGATTTGCAAAAAACGAAATTTGTTTTTCGGATATATGTATACAGATATATATATGTATATATATGCTCTATAGTATTTCCTTCCTTTTTGTTGCATTTATGGGGGCGCTTGACGCGTTTTTTACGTCGAAATTAATTGAGTTTTTTCTAGTTGACTGCATTTTTAATGAAATCGTTAGTGGGTTGCATTTGCGTTTGCTTTGTCCAGCCAGCATCGCGTATTGCCGTGGAGATAATACCAAAGGGATTTAATGGCTGCTGATTTTTTGGGTTGAAATGTTGAATATTTGTCATGCTATTTGTACAACTGCTGACTGAGCTCTGAAGTGGCTTTTAGGCTGTGCCAAGAGCTCGGCCATTAGGCAGGAGCTTTGTTTGTTTCGTTTGGTGCAAGCAAGGCCATAACTTGGCACTATAAAGCTGGAATACCCAACCTGTCAAATCTAACAAAAGCCTGGTGATAATATTATCCAAGGCACTTTAAAGAAATCCGAAAAAAAATAAAATAACTTCTAACAATTAAGAGGAGCAAAGAAATTTTGTAGTAATTATTTCGAGGAAATAAAAATCAAATGAACTACGACATTAAAGAGAGATCGTAAAGCGCGCCTTTTAGAGCCATATATGAGCACTTTATGCGGCTAAGCGACCCATTTATGAGGAATTGCCGGGGGAGACAAAAGGCTCTTGTTGTTACTAAAAAGACATAAACATGAATTTTTAATAAAAAATTGTCTATCTTCTTCTTCTTCTTATTTTTAATGATTTATCTGTGAATTCGTTGGTGGTGTTTCGAAATTAGTGCAACATAATGAAACTGTTCCCGGGAAAGCTGTGGCGTCTATTCAATCAAAATGTGAAGAACGTGTTCTTTATTGTTGTGTTTAAAAACTTATAATTAATGTGAAAGGCCTTTTGTCGCACCAACTTGATCTACATTTCTCAATTGCCATGATCCATGGCCGTTGGCTCTGGTTTGCCTGAAAAAGGTGCCATAAAACGGCATTGCTCATTGGTGGCTTGTTGGGCCTCGGCATTTACGGAATTTGAGTAATTTATTAGCTTTTTTTTTTTTTGTTGAGCTCGGACTCTGCGTAGTTAATCTTGCTCAGTTTACTGATCATCAAATCGAAATGGTGAGCTCTCTGCGTGTTGGCATTTTTCATTTAAGCCTGGCCTAATGTCTTCCCAGACTTCATTAGGCATAGAAAATTCCTTTAGCTTTGTAAGAACTTTTGTTGATAAAATTCCAATTATTGATTAGAAGAGGGTTTGAAGATGTTTAGAGTGACGAATGCTTGGACTCGGGCAAGTTATGTCAATGCAACGCTGAGTGTCAAACCACGTGCCATGGTTCAAGTAGTTTTTTAAATCAATCTCTAGAGGCCAGCTCATAGTGCTGCATCATGCGAGGGCATTCACTTTAGTATCCTACGCGCTGTTGGCCCACGCAAAGTTCAGCCCAACACGTGGCTGGGTTCAGCGCATGCCACACTTCATTTGACACGAAAGTCGAGTCGAGATGGATGCTGGAGTGCCCCCGGCTACGCCATATAGAGATGAAGATCGCTTATCGCAGCCATTACAAAAAATGACCCACAAAATTTGTGTTAAAATGTTGTTTTCTTTTGTTTTTCTTATTTTGTAGTTTTTTCTAATATGTTTCTGGAAAATACCGCTGCTGGTGAGTGCCACCCAGCACCACTCCTGGCCGTGCCACTAAAAATCTTCAACTCGACGCGCAATTAAAACTTTTCATGCACATCAACTTTCACTCAAGCGAACCGTTTGCCCCGCGGCTCACACTGACTGACTGACTGACAGCGGCAGCGGCTGCCCTTTGCAGCACGCCCCAACTGCAACTACTCGTCTTTGCAATCAGCGTGGAAATAATATATGAAAACAAAGCATAAGGAAAATAATATTTTTCTAACACAACGACAGGCAATAAGCGGCGCGGCGCGCGTCCCCAGATGCAGCTCAAACAAATTTTCTGCTGAAAAAAAAAGAAGATGAAAATAAGAAGATCTTTGACAAAGATGATCTTGAAGGCAGCCGAGAAGAGCAGCCAACAGAAGCAAAGGCAAAGGCACAGGCAAAGGCAAAGGCAGCCTCTTCTGCCGCTTGTCAAGACAGCAGCAGCGACTCATGCCACAAGTCGGTGGCAAGTGTCAAGTGCTTGCTGTGCGTGCGTGTGTGTATGTGTGTGTGTGTGTTGCTGCATGCTCTGTGTGTTTTTGGGTTTCATGCCACTTGCCACTTGCCACTCGGGCCCAAAATCGCTTGTTGTAAATCGTTGCCTGTTGGTTATTCATGTGTGTGACAACACTTGAGGCGCACTCGGGCCTGTCACACGCTCGCATATTAAATGTACCGCACCTAAATCGTTGTAGGCTACATCATTCGAAATGGTGGTGGGGGAGAGGAAGGTAATAGGGGAGGGGGGCAGTGCGATAGATATCGTAGTGCCTTTAATATCATTCAATAAGCAATTAACTGAATTAAATGCATAGCTAACAGTTGGCTACTACGAATCTACTACTACTACTATAACTTTGCGTGGGTCAGGTGTTAGCAAACATATTCATTTTATTGTATGCACTTATTAAATATTTAAATTTATCTTAAAATAAATTAATTCATTTAAGTGAATTATTTTTTCCTATATTATTTGTATAAATAATTTATAATTTATTTTGATTTATTTATATTTTTGTATAGTTTTCTATTTATTTATTTTGTTTATATATATTTTTTTTTTCAGATTTTATAAATATATAATAATTTAATTTTGGTCTATAATTTATTATTTATAAATTTTTTTATATATCTTATATTTATGTGTAATTTATATAATTATTTTTTCTCATTTTCTAAATGCAAATATATTTGATAGAAAATCATATCATATACAAAATTAGTGAAGAAATTGTAGGTAAGAAAATATATATAACATTAAAAAAATTGGAATAAATACAAATATATATTTTTTTAAATTTAATATTTAAAATAATAGTACAAAATAAAAAAAATTATAATTAAAAATTAAAACTACATTTAAATTTAAAAAGTTAAATTTTTAGAAAAAACATTTTTTTTAAATTTTAATGAAAAGTTAGAACCTATTTTAAATGTTTGATTTTTATTATTTATCATTTTATTAAAACTTATTTTTTATGTAACATTTTTTAGAGTTTATATTAATAATATATATAAAGTAATTTGCTATTTATATTTATTTATGATACAAATTGAACTAATGGATATTAAAAATTTATTGTGTACCTTTGAGCTTAATTTGTTTGACCTAATTAAAAATATACAAATTATTTTGAGATTTAAGTTCCGTTTAGATTGATCTTATATATATATCATACATTTATAACATTACAAGAACTTACACTAAAAATATAACTGTATTTTCTAATAACTACCAAACCAAAAGGTTACGCCCTTGCGTAGTCCCTCATGCAGTCAGTTTGAATCAGAAACTTCCAATGAAATCTCGAAATATTATGACTGCTTAAATGCATATTTAAATACATGCTAAGAACTCAAACAACACAAAATGATTATGGTAATATATGCATAATTCACACTGAATGCTTACCAAAGGCAAACTTCTAGCGGAAGAGCTTATTCTCTCACACATATATTAGCCGTGAATGGATTGAGCCAAAAGAATCGTGTTTATATTTTGTTTACAGTTTTCAAATGCAGCTAACAAAAACTGGGTTGGCTCAACAAATCATGAGCATATTTAGCTATGAATAGCTCTATTTGCTGGCTCTTAAGCAGCAGTGCCATTGTCATAGATAGATACATGTGTATCTATTTTGTTGCGGCTTATTGTAATCTGTAGCTGTTTAGCTAGCTGCTGTTTGTGCTCGTGCATTGTTAACATATGCGGAGCGAGCGAGGTGCAGTGCCACAAATGGTGTTGCTCTCAAAAGCTGACTCTGACTCTGCAGCGACCCCATGCGGTCTATTAGCCTGCGCCAACACCATTTAGCCAAGCCAAGTCGAGGGGCCACAATAATATGCCCATGATTATGCCGGGTGCAAAGAGCAAGACAAGCCAAGGCAAGACAATATGAGACAAGAGGCAGTCAGCAGGCAGGCAGCATCTACAGCCAGCCAGCAGTTGGCTGGCCTGGTCCGATCGTTTGTTTGTCTGTTCTCGCCTAATACAACAGCGCCGCTAATGCTGATGACGATGAACACGTGCAGCGACAACAAACAGAACAACAATAATAAGAGCAACAACAACAACAACAACAACAGCAGCATTGGAGCAGAGATCGTTTCGCATAAAGTGCAACTTTGATGACTCTGAACGTTTTATGACAAGATCATTGTAAGTGCCACGGCTGCTTGCCACCGCTGCCTGCCCCATTTGGACACACTGTGACCGCTGCCTTTTGACATGCGCTGTGGCGTGCGCTCGTCCCATAACCATTTCTAGAGCTAATAACAGCAGCCCAACAATCATAATAAACTTTTCTATATTTCTTCTTTTTTTTTTTCATCTTTTTTTATGTTAAATATGATGCGCGGCCCCAAATCAACTTGTGCCGCTCGCTGCCACATCTGGAGACACTTTGTTAATGGCAGCAGCAGCAGCAGCAGCAGCAGCAGCAGCAGCAGCAGCAGCAGCAGCGGCCCATGTTGGGGCCATGTTTGTTGTTAATGCTACTAAAAACAGTTTTTAAATGCAAATTAATGTGGTCTCCTCATCCGCCTTTTTATTTGAAGTGTTGACTGACGGGCAACTGCAGGTTATTTCGTTTCTTCTCCATCCTCCATCTGCATCTCCTTCTCTTTCTGCTGCTCCCTCTCTAGAGATAGATCTTGGTGCTATATATGTTTATTTCTTGTTCTTGTCGATTGTTATCTTTATGAAATTTTCACTCGACTTAATTGCATGCATAGTTTTTAATGGCTCTTGAAATTGAATGGTTTATACTACTCACATACACGACTCTTCAGTTGCAGTCGCAGTTGCAGTTGCAGTTGCAGCTGAGTTGAGCTGGTGGGGTGAACATTTCTGTTCCTAAAATAGCTCAAAAATAAGATGAGATTTTGTATGCATTTTAGTGCTTATTAAATGCTCCTTTTTCGTCTACAATACAATTGCCTATTCATTGCAGCAGTGCCAGCTCGTATCAAATATTTATAGTATCCCAAAAGACGTTCTTTATATCGAAAGCCATTCGAATCAGAGTCAGTGAGTGCTCGCATTGCTATGTCTGTAAATTATTGCATATGCAAATAAAATATCCAAATAAATTGAAAACCAAATGGTATACATTTGAAAAAAACAAAATTCTGGATATTTAAAATAGGGTTTCGTGAAGAGCGCATAATGTATACCCTTTAATAGTTAACAGAGCTGTCAGAGTACGATACAAATTACAACTTACATTGAATGATATTATAATGAGTTCTTTTATACTATATTATTACATAATAATGATATTTGATTAATTCTAATAACTCATTAAAATTAAATATGCAAAACTAATTTTAATTCATTTATTTTTTTTTTAATTTATCACTTTAATAAAAATAAAAATATAAAAAATATATTTTTAAATATTTGTTTTGTATTAACTCTATACGTATTATATAAAATTTAAATTAAAAAAAAAATAGAGGAATTTTGCAAAAATATATTTAAAAAATTAAATTAAAAATAATATTTTAAAAATTATAAGTTTGTGTATGTTACTCAATAATATCAGATACTTTTAACCTAATTTTAATAAATAAAAAAATAATACATACATTTTTAGAATGCGTATGCATTTAGATATAAGAAAAATTAAATAAATATCAAAAAATAATTTAATGTTTCAATTATTCATTTAACATATTGAAAATCAATCAAATATTTATAATATAAATTAGTTTTAAATCTGCAATTTTTTGTATTACGAATTAGTATGCCCTAAAAAAGAAATAATTGTAAGAATTTTAGATATTATTTGAACTATTATTTGATTTAAATTTTTCACTTTAGCCTCTTAAATTTGCTGCAGTCCAATCACAGCAAAATAAATATATTTTCCATATGCATTTTTTGCTTCTGTTACAAAACCAAAACCAAAATCTAAATACTCTGTCAATGCTTGCTGCTGAAATCTGTGGCAAAGACATGCAAATCAGTTTGCTGGCATTTCAGTTCATCTTTTCTTCCTCTCTTATTTTTTTTTTGGCAAAGCCCATAAAAATCATTGAAGCGGCGCCAGGCTATAAAAGAATCACAATTTCCATTTGCCACCAAAGTACCAGAAATACAGCCAAGAGGAAGGAAGATCTTTGGCTCGTTGGTTTGTGCTTAAGCATGTTTAAGGCGGTTGCAAATGGGTGTGTTAGTGTGTGTCGGTGAGTGTGTGTGTGTGTGTGATTAGCATACGATGTTGTGTTCGACACCCTTTTTTTTTTTTGGGCAACAAGGGGTTGCATATTGGGCTTATCAAGTGACTTTTATTTGTTACACAAGTCAACTCGTTGTTATTGTAATTCCGATAAGGGGTATTCCCTTCGTTTTTGCTTGTAATTTATATGTGAATTCACGCAATGTGTATGTTTTTTATTTTTATTGATTGTGTAACGGGTAGCCGATTTTAAAATTGTTGACATTATGTCAGATAAGTGGAATTACGTGTTTTTATACGATTTGCATTTCTTTGCGCTGATCTCTATCGATGCTGGGTCTATTTATACAGAGAGCATAGATGAAGCCAAAATGTAATTATGTGCTTGCAAATTCAAAGTTGACATTATAATTTAAAGTAGTTTAAAGTTATTTGCTTGAGAGTAACTCCAGTTGCTACGTTGTGCCATCAATGTCAGCATTGCCAGCCATCACGTGCCCATCTATGGAGCCAAAAGGTGGGGGGAGGGGGTCTCGTAAAATCTGGCAAATGCCATTTTTTAATTGAATTTTCATTACATTTCCGTTTGGCCGGGCGCAACATGCCACAAGCCAGGGCAACAGCATAGGCATAGACATCGCCATCGCCATCGACTCCTGCAGCCGCCAGAAACAATTTAATATACGGAATCAGAGAGTCGAAATCAGGAATATAGCCAGCAGCCGGTAAGCTGCAAAAAAAAAAAAAAAAAAAAAAAGCATTTGCCAAAATATATATGTGCACAAATATTTATACAAAAATCTGTTTCTTTTCTATTTTTTGTTTTTGTTTATTTAATTTTTTATGTGCAGTTGCGAATGGCGACACGAAAAGCCGCTTACGCTGCAGACCTTAAGCGGAAAAAGAGTTTGAGAGTTTGGTTTTTTACGATGATTAAAAGTTATCTTAATGTCAGTGCAAGGTTTATGACAATGTTGTCCTGTTGTGCTTTTTGCCTGCAACGAAAGAGACAGAGAGAGAGGGTGTGGAGGTGCGAGTGGGAGTGGGAGAGAGTGAGTGTGACATTAACGTCATTTGGCTGGTAATGAAATGTTTATTTTGAATGCTTTTAATTGCGTCTAGCAATGGCATCTTTAATGTCTGATGAAATGGCAGCCTTTTTATGATAGCACTGCCAAAAGTGTGAACAAACGTAGTTGGCTGCAGCAGGAGCAGCAGGAGGTGCAGCAGGACTCGCTGGCAACGACAAATGCTTTGTGGACTTGTCTCCCACATGAATATCGAATGCAATTGCAATCCATTTACATAACTTTAGCAATTTTAGCCAAGTTGTATTTGAAAATGCACTTAGAGCTGCACACAGATAGACGAAGAGTGAGAAAGAGAGAGAGAGAGAGAGATAGATTGAGCCGGGCTCTTATTGCCTGTCTAATATGCACAATCATGTCCTGCAATGCCCACACGCTCGTATCCTGCAACATGCTGCTGTAATCTGTCATACGTGTTGCCACATAGAACGAGAAAGAGAGAGAGAGAGAGAGAGAGGGAGGGTGGATGAGCGAGTGAGAGAGTGAGGCAGAGACTGCAAAGCCAATGAACGATAAACTTAATTATCCTGCTTAATTGTCGTCGTGAAGTAGTATGTGTGTGCCTGTAGCTCTCTGTCCGTGTCTCTCTTAGCTTTATGGATAGCCCTAATGCAGCATTATTAATTGCCTGCAAGTGTAAATTCAAAACCTGCAATGTAAATTACAAAATTACAAGAACAGCAACGAGGGACCGACTGCACGCACCCACAATATTTCGGCTTGGGCCTGGGATTTTCCAATTAACTCAATTAGACATTGTCGCTGGCGCTGTACAATTTTCTTGTCTCATGCATTATTTAAAGAGCACGAGAAAATGTTCTCACAGTATCATCCGCTGTTTCATCCTTTCGATTTGAGTTAATGCAAATCTGTCTGCTTTTCGGTATTTGTCTTTGTGTTTATCCTTTTGCTGAGGCGAGGCGAGGCGAGGCAAGGCGAGGCAGCCGCATTTCAATTTCATTTGTTTGCATAACAAATTTTCCGCACGGTAAATTTTTATTGACAATTAAATTTTTGCCAAAGATAAAAAAAAAACTGAAAGAAAAGGCAGCTACACCCAACTACACACACATTGAGGCGGTAAATTGAAATGCAAATATGCAAATTCTCGACAGTAGAAACAGTAGCCAAACAGGCAAATACACAAATTCTATATCCTTATGCCATGATATATAATTCGTCTTCTTTTATTTAGATGTTTTTTTTTTTCGCTTTTTTTCGCCATCAACAAACAAGCTGTTGACATATGCATAAATTGAGCGAGCTCGACGACGCCTCGGAGAATTTCCGGAAATCGCATATAATAAATGTTGGGAAAACGTTGAAATTATGAAAAGTTCACTGCGAAAACATAAGCCGACGCATCACATCATTTGGCTGACTTAAAATAATAAGTTTGCCGCAGGGTAATCAAAACAAATCTGGATTTGAAATTCCTGCGGTCTAGTGCACCCTGCTGCTCCTGCTGCTGCTGCTGCTCTCTGCTGTTGTCCTTCCCACCTCCTGCCGCCCCATTGGCCCGAGGTTAAGTGTGACTGACATGTGTATGGATTTCGCATAGACTTGTCTGGCCGCCGTTTTGGCAATCCTTTTGAGCAAACTCACCTAAGCGTAAAATATTAAAAATTTGTGGCCAAAAAGCTACAAAAGCTGAGGTGAAGCGAGAAGCTATGAGAATTCTCAGTGCGAACTCAAGTCGAAAAGCAGTTAGGTCGTGATGTGTGTTGTAGACGGTCTTCGTGTAAAATATGAGTGAAATGATCAACGTAAAAATATTAACTTCTATTACATTTTAGCTATATGAATAGTTTTTATAGTAAAAGTGTGGTGGAGAATAGTCTTTAAATTTAAAGCTTTGTAAATAGAATAGAACTCATTGAATATAAGAATTATGGGTATGATGGTTTTTTCACAGTTTGAACGAGGTGTGGCAGCAAGAGGGGGAGAATGAACAACGAGCTGATATCTAGTCCTGTTCTTTGTCTATCTGCCTGTCGGTCCGATAGTCTATCCATATGGTCGTCTGTGTTTGAATGAGTCGATCTCAGCACCTACAAGAACTATAAACTATTTATATTCCTATTCAAAACGTGCAAATCTTCAGTGATACAAAAATAATATCGAGTACGTCTTTTCTCTGAAATCTTTCAAATAGTAGAGAAGCTCTTGAATATAGTGTTAGGAATTTTATTTTACTTATAAATATTTAAAGGAATAAAATAGAATACAAAATTTAATTGTAATTTGCAGAAAAACTAATAGAGAATTAAAGTTGAGGTATAAATATAGACTATGTGAAGGATTTAAATATATTTCAATAAATTTAATCAATTGAAAATTTTATAGTGGAATGCTTATCTTATACTGAAAATTAATTGTTCATTAAAATATGTTAAATAACAAAAAAGTTGATACTTTCCTAGTTTGGTATTTTAGGTACATTTATCTGCTATAAGTTATTACTTAAGTCTCTAGAAGTATCATAGAGATTTTATATAGATATATATGAAGAGCTTACCATAAGCATAGCTGAACTCTTCTCTAGCATTTATTGCAGGCACAAAGTAAATACAACAAATATTTCCCAGCTCTAATATGTCAACTCTTGAAACTCCCTCTATAACACACACACACCCACACCCACACAAACAGACATCAGCCAAGTGTATTCGACTCTCAGTCCAGACTTGGCACTCGACACATCGTTTGACTGTTTTTAAGTGCCTTCCCTGGGCTGGCTCAAAGGCAACGCATTAGAGACAGTAAATTATATTAGAGACAAAAACGTATTGATTGGAGATTGGGCTCAGCTGGGCGAGAGGGCGGCTGCAAATGCATTTGCAGTTGTTGCTGCAGTTGCTGCTGCAGGTTTGACACCTTTGAAGTTCGAGTTGCCACACACTTTGTTGCATGCGTGTGTCTATGGCGTGGCACTGGGGGCCGCAATGAGCGGGGCGGCGCATAATGTGAAATAAATTGGATTATCCTTTGATTCATTCACAGTTTGTCGCCCAAACGACTGGGCACATAATTTATATGCTTTACATATTTCAAATGAGCCTCGCACCGGCAATCGACTTCGTTGCGTTGTTGCCTCATCGTGTTGCAAGCTGTGCGGAGCTTGACTTCGCTTTGGCTTCGCTTGCTGCAACTGCCAAATGGCCTGGTGGTTGGGTGGTCATTAATTTTCTTGGTGTCGCTCAAAGGAGGCGATAACAAGTTTTTAGCTGGTTTGATTGCCGCCGTCTATGAGCAATAAGCTGGTTAGATTTACACGTACGTGTGTGTGTGTGTGTGTGTGTGTGTGTGTGTGTGTGTGTGTGTGTGTGTGTGTGTGTGTGTGTGTGTTGCATCGATGGACATGGCTTAAATTGCTTTTGCATTGAGATTTTCAGCCTTGATGGAGTGTCTCCCTGCCTGCAGATAATCATAAAAGCGATAATTCAGTTGACACACAATGTGTTACATATTCATTTATTTAGGCATTGCAGATAGTTTGCAAGGGGCTGAATGGGTTGAATATGCCAGTGATACGTCTAGTATTAATTACTACATTTTAGTTGGTGTAACCAGGTAGTGCATATTTATGTATATTATATGTATCAATGTGATATGGGCTGGGGCTTTACATAGGAGGAGACGTAACCTATTCAAAAGGCTTTCAATTTGATTTGGCAACAGATTTTTATTTTAATTTTATTTCAAGGTAGAAAAAATACCATATAGATCTAATTTTGCTTTGACTATGTTCTGCAAACAAATAAACACGTATGCAATTACCATAGATGTGTATATATATTTATAATTATACTAATACTTATACTTAACCTTGTTTTTATAGTCAATCTAATGATTTTTTATACATTTCATTCTTCTCGACCTTTTAATACACTGAAACTAATGAATATGCCTAAATAATCTGTATACTGTATACTAAGTTATATGCTATACTTGAATGGAACTCACATTCGCTGCATTTTTCCTTCGTTTCCTTTCTTCTGGCACCAACTAATGAAAGGAGCGAACTCGTCGAGTTTCAATTTACGAGAAAAGCCTGATGAGTTGGTGCTAACTTAGATGATCTCAGTACTACATTTTTGCACCGCTCTCTTTTACTTTTCCCACATACAATGCAGTAGTTCCTATGCCTCAACTGAGCGATGTGTGCAACAGGCAGGAGAAGGAGTCGTCTCTTCCATAAAGTTTATACATATATGTATTTTTGAGCTGAAGATCGAGCTGAGCTAATATACCAATAGATATCTATGTGTGTATCTGATGACAGCTAAAGAGCCTAAAAAAACTGCTCTGGTAGCTCACCGGCCATAGAACCCATTGAGTCTCTGATTTTTTGGTTGATTTTCACTGTTCATACAAAAAGCCCAACCAGTCGCTATATTATCAGTTAGTTTTTACTCCCATTAAATTTTAAAATTTCTATAAATATAAATATAATCTATTTATATTTTCACAAACTTTAAAATATCTATATTAAAGATATGTATATTACACATACATATATACAAAACAATACAGTATAAATAAATGAATACAAATTCAAATATTTATATCTTATCATATTTCCTCTATTCCACTTTCCATTGGAGCGGGACCAAAGCGCCTTTTGCAGCTTAAGTTTACCTAAACGGTTTGTCAGCTCTTTAATATGACTGCAAAAAGAGCAGATTTTACAAATAGCTTAGCTTAACTTTTCATAGAGATATTCTCGCACACGCACACACACATGCGCGTTGTCCACTAACACATGGTCATCGAGCCACAAGCCCGTTAATAGGGCTTAAAGCGCTTATCTCACTTTGTCTGTTTTTCTGCTGCTGATGTTGTTGTTGTTGTTTTTTCTTTCGCTTTGCTGGCCAAAGCTGAAAACATGGCACATAAAGCGACGTTTTTGTTGCCCTCTGTTGCTTTTGGCTGTTGTAGTTTTTATATTAAAATCTCGCAGACTGGACGAAGGTCTATTAAAAGCGTCTACCACACACACACACAGACAGACAGACAAAAAAAAAAAAAAAAAGAAGCCAACTGCTTTACCTTTTGCGTAAATCCCAGTAGGAAATTAAAAGCCAAAATGAAGTCGGAATACAAAAAAAAAGAAGAGAACCGAATTTCGCTACGAAATTTATCGTCATATTTATAAAAGAGCAACGTAATGCAGTTGCTGCTGTCGCATCACCTTATTGACGATATATAAAGAGGGAGACAGAGAGAGAGAGAAAGAGAGTGTGTGTGAGAGAGAGAGAGAGATCGACAGGACAACGACTGCCAACTGGACAGTGATGACTGCATGACGCAGTCGCTGGTGTCATGTCCTCTGCCTCGTATTTGCTCAGCACAGCGCAGCTGAGTCCAGTTCCGTGTTTCACTATAAAAGAAAGAGAGGAGCAGGGCGAGAGTGTGTGTGTGAGAGAGAGAGGAACAATTAAAACGACGCTGCCGGCTAAAGTCGCGACTTTCTGGACACGCCAACAAATGTCGCGCACAATTAATGAGTCTTTAGCGTTTTTAGTCGCGTTGCTCGAAAAATATGTTGATTGCGCTCAGCGACACGCAGCAGAAGCCATCCACCTGTTCATATTTGTTTATGTGAATGTATTTATATATTGTATGAACCCAGACAAAGTCCGCTTGAATAGCTCCTTATTTAATATGCACAATTACTTTTATTTCTATATAGTATATTAGATCCAGACAAAGTCTGCACAAATAACAAATAATTCCTGTGCACATTGTCGCTACTCAATTGCCTTTGGCTACACTTGCGTTGCAGTGAGGTCGTCTTGGCTTTCATATGAGGCTTGTTATGCATGGAAATGAATGGATGATCATAAATTAAATATTTATTTTAAAATTAATTCTTATAATTATTACCGAAAATATTTTTATTACTATTATTATTTTTTTTTTTATATATTATTTGTTTAAAATTATTTTTTTTTTTTATATAACTTATTTATTTTTTTTTTTTATTTATTTTTTTTTATTTCTTTAATGTTTTTATTATTTTTCAATTTATTATTAATTTAGTTTTTTTTTTAAATTTATTATTGAGATTTTTGTTTTTTAGTTTTTTTTTTTTTTACTTCAAAAATACAATTTGTATTTAATTTTATTCAGACCTAAGCATTGCAATATGAGAATGCATAATTTTATAGTGCTACTAAACCAAAGACTTGAATAATTGTGCCTTTATTTTTGTAATCTTGTTATGACATTAATTTGATTTTGATTTTTAAAACCAATAAAATTACATTTCAGTACTTTATCTTACTTTCCAAATTCCAGCTCCTATTCAAGAATTTGCCTATGGCAAAAAAGAGCTCAAGATATTTACCGATTACCATTTAGTTATTCAAATAGCTCTGTCATATTTATTTTATATTCACATATCATTTTATATAAAATTGCTTTTTGACCACAAAAATTATAATGTTATGAACATGTGCAATATATTTATTTAAATAAAAAGTGTACTACACTCTATTGAACAGGAATCTATCATAAGCAGACATTAACACTGATTTCACTTAGAGTATCTACTAGTTAGCTTTCCCGCAATTCCAACCCGCATTCTCACTCACATTCGCCTTCTCTCCGTCAGCAAAATCCAACAAAAACCAACAGCAACAAAAAAATGTCACATTTGGGGATGGCTAATCATAAAAAATATTAAGCGCTGATTTTGACGCGACATTTTTAACGTTCGAGCGTGCTAATGAGTTTTTGCCAAGTTGTGTCTGGTTCTTCTGCTTCTTCTACGTATTTTGTTTTTGTTTTTTGACGATGACTGGATGAGGTGAGCCTTCGGCTTACACTCCAATGTCTGCTGCCAATTCGTCCGCTTGTTAATTAGTTCTTCCGCTCAAAATGTATTTAATGCTTACGTGCCAAGTGCCACGCCCACAATCGCCTTGACATGCGATTAATAAATAAATTGGCCGCGGCGCTTGCGTGCGAATATTTTGTTGTCGTCCTTAAATGCCTTGCGCTTCGTAATTTGTTTATGGGTTCATTTCCCAGCGGTCAATTGTTGGCTAGTCTGAGATTTTTTTTTTATTGCGCCAGCTCTTTGTCTTGTATGGAAATTTAATTCATATATATATATTTTTTATATGGCATATGACTCTTGAATGGTGCTTCCTGTCGCGCCTTTTGTTGACTATTTAGTGGGTGAGTGGCAGAGGGGAAGAGAGAGGGAGAGCGTGAGCGTAAAAGACCTTTTCAATTAGCCAGCCGCACTTGAAATCCATTTCAAGCGTTAATTTTGGTTGGGCTGGCTGGAACAAAAACCGTTTACGCTTCAATCGCTTGGCAAGTGACACTTTGGCCAGCAACACCTTTGGCGACCCAAAAGGTATAGAACTCGGCTCTAGGAACCCATTCAATTGCCCGCTTTTAATTGAGCGCGCAGACGTGAGGCATTAAAAAAAAAATCACATAAAAAAGAAACAGAGTGTTGCGCTCATAATAATAAAATGAAAATACCCACTAAATATATATGTATAAATAGGTATATATCCATATATATAAAATAATGTTAATTTCGAGTAAAGTGCTTCAAATTGATTTCGAGCATAAAAAGGCGATAGAAAAAGAAAAAAACGGGAATTTGATAAGCGAACATACCAGGAAATTAAGTTATAAACAAGTGAGAGGGCACTAGGAGAGATTGCTCGACTAAGAAATACCCTGTGTCTTGAGTTAGACTGATATTCTAATCATCTTACGTTTCTTTTAACTCGTTTCTGAAAACTCGAGCTCTGCTGGTTTACTAGTTTAACTTATAAAAGAAAGTAACGACTTTTTTATTTTTATCGATAATCTTTTGTATAAACAATCGATTTCTATCGTAAATAAAGAAAATTACATTGAATTGCGTAAGGTGTACACTGTTTATATATATATATAGGAGTACAAATTTACCTTGTAAGGTCCTTCATACGGGCGGACAGAAACTCAGACGGACGGAAAGACAGACGTATCCATTGGCAGACAGGGCTAGATCGACTGAGCTTGTCGTCCAGAGTCTGGACTCCAGTCCAATGCTGTATGTACTGTACAGGCTCTAGCACGCCCCCTAAAATTCATTACATATATTTCGTCATAATCAACATGCCCTCATTTCCCCTTCTCAAAGGCTTCCAGGGTATAAAAACGGAAATCCAATGCCACCATGGTAGTAGCACTTGGACTTTGATATCAGCATTTTCACAGCCTACTTAAAAATGAGCTACAAAAAGCAACGGTAAAGCTAAAGATAACTCCGAAATTCACATGCCTCTGAGTCAGCATGGCAGGCAGGCAAACAAATCAAACGAGAAGAAGACGAAGAAGCAGAGGAAAAATCTCGGCTCAGAATTGTAACATGAAATTGATTAACAAAAATGACAAACATATCTTTTATATGTATCTCATTGTATGTGTTTTGTATCTTGTACCTTGTAGCTGCGTATCTTTGTATCTCGGACTATATCATTTGGCTGCATCTGCTGCACGTCGCATTGCCATTAACTGCCTTTCACTCGCTCTGTGTCATCATAATTGACATTTGTTAATTGTATTTTCATCTGCAGACCAAAACTGAAAATTCCTAAACAAATATGCTTATTGTTGTTGTTGTTGGGGTCATAAAAGGCGTTTGTTCATGAAATTGTCAGTAATTCTCTTCTCTATGTTGTTTTTTTTTTTTTTTTTTTATTACTCGCTCAGGCCCGTTGACTAATCATTTTCAGTTGATCGTTTTGTTATTGGGCCTCGTCTGATGCCCAATGCCCGATGCCTATCTACAAATTGCCCAAAAAGCAAGAGAAGAGAAGAAAAATCTGAAAACGTCAACGATGAGCGACGATCGATCAGTGGACCCAAAGAAATGACTAAAACAGAAAACTCGTCCTAATAATTGCTTACAATTTTGGGATTGTGAATGCAAATGGCATAATTGACTCGATTGAAGGGAATATCATTAATCAAAGTGTCGTTCAGTTTGCTTTGGTCAGTTGCATTCATTGCCCGTTGCAACAACAGGAAGAAACATGACTTCTAGGATAATTGCCAAACAGTAGCTGCAACTGTCACTGAAAACATTTAAAGACTTTACTTGAGCTGGGATTTTAAAGTCATCTCCCACACTCGGCCAGGGGCAATTAATCAAACGACATTGTATGAAAATTAACATAAAATACGCCAAGCGCTAGACCAGAAATAAAATGCATTATGATAACAAGTGGCGAAAGAGCTAAGGCTACATATATATAGAAATAATTATGTAGAACACACAAAAGGCAAAAGTGTTAAGGCAAAAATCAACTCAAACCAGCTGCTGCTGCTGCTGCTGCCTCTGGAGTAATCCATCAAAAGAGGCGGCAAAACTTTACGCATTGTTAGCCAGCCAAAGGGTTAAAAAGTGCGCCAAGTGAGTCGGCCAGCCACTTCAGCTGACTTAAAAACAAGTATAAGTCATATATATATATACACATAAACAATCTCATGTATATGTATGTATTCCTGTCGCTTTTAAGCACTTATATTCAAAATGCGTAGCTTGTGGGTGGGCCAGTTCGGCGAAGGCACAGTTATTGACAGAGTGCCGTGTTTGGCGAATCCAAGCAGCAAACAGCGAAGAGCGAGGAGCGAATAGCGAACCCAGAACAGTTGAGTCTAATTCTTGCCATTTAGCTGGCCGGGCACGTTTTGCATTTAGCGCGTAAAATAAATTTGCACAATTTGTGACAAGTGTTCGGGCAGACCACAAGCAGCAATAAACGAGTGTAAGGGAGAGAGAGAGAGAGAGAGAAACAGTGAGATAGTGAGAGACAAGCCAAGAGTTTGACCAAAATTGAATACTCTTATTATTTGATTAGTAGATGTATGAGAGACTTTTTAGCTATTCAGTTTGATATTTTTGTGGTAATTATATATATATTATACTAATCAAAATTAAATGTTATTTAATAAATTATTTGGCTTCTCTTGGATTAAAGTATTAAATTGATTAGCTGTTGTGATTTTACTTTAAGACAAGACTCAATCTAAAATCTGTTTTGGTATTGATATATTTTCTTAATATGTTGTGAGTAAACTCTACTTAAAATTATTTCTTGATTTATTCTTGAATTTGGAAATTCTTTTCTAATATGTTTTGATATAATTAATTATGATTGGAATTAATGCCCTTTAGTTGTCTTTCATATGTCTACTAAAATGTTAAATTTCTTTAAGTATATTTCATATAAATTAACTATAATTTTTTTAATTATCAGATACAAAATTTACTCTCAGCAACAAAAATAATTTCCTAAATAAAGATCGAAAGAACAATGCAATACATTTTCTGAGTAATATAAAAAATTAAAATTACATTTTTATATAATGAAATCTGACCTCTACTTTTCAGATATAACAAACATATATTATCATATTTTAAAGATATATTTTTAAGGTGTAATATAATATATATCTATGTATATTTAATATAATTTATTTACAATATATAGTATATACATATATTTTATTTAATATATATTATATTATACACTCAACATATCTCTTCACACTCGTTACACATGAAATAACATAGTTAAACTACCTCTTTAGAGGTCTTCAAAAAAAAAAAAAAAAAAGACACCTAAACAAGAAAAACTGCAAGCAGAGACAGCAAATTGACAACTTGTCGCAGAGGCGAGGCGGTGCCACAGGCGAGGGCGAAAGCTAAAGTCAAACAGTTAGTGGGCGTGGCAGAGGGGGGGCATTGGGCATGTGGTGGGCGGCAGAGAAGCACAGAGGCAGACAAGTAGGCCCTCTCGCTGCTTGTCTCTTTTGTTTCGGAGGCGTCACTCAGGGCAGCCCGCCGTCTAATTGTCATGCCAGCCAGCAACGCACTTCGACTTGGACACAACAGCGAAACGTGCGTGTGTAAATACACACACACACACATATATAGATTATATATATGTATATACTTTTTGCTACTGATTTTTCTTATTTTTCTACTCTCTGTCCATCAATTGACTTTATCTATTTGAACTCACATGTTAAAAATATCAATTTGTTGTCGACTTGGCTGCGGGCTTTGTTGCCATCTGACAGACACTTGGCTGGCACTTTGCTATTGTTGTTGTTGTTGTTGTTTCGCTTTACGAGTCGAGCCTAGCTCGAAGTGCAGCTGCTGCCAGATCTGCGCGAACTGCAGCTTTTGCCTCCTGGTGTGATTTATGGCCACTTTATGGCATAAATGTAGGTGCGGCCGCACATAAATCATCGTCCAAGCGCGTTGCAGTAACTCGATATGCAGTCAATGCAATGTCTTAGGGGGGAGCAAGGGGCAAGGGGAAAGCAATCGCTAATTTGCTTGACTGAAAAGTGTAAGAGAAATACATTTGGTTTATGTTTTTTTTTTTTTTTTTTTTTTTTTTTTTTTTTTTTGGCTATAATTAGGAAGTAGACTTAAAGTGATTCATCATGCGCTTCCTCTTTGGCAGAAATTCAGGCCCAACACCTGTTATCCTTTGGCCAATTCCGTGTCCAGTCATCTAAGCCACTCATTGAAATCACTTAATTTTTTCCATTAGACACTCGAGCCCAATTATGCCCGACTCGGCCTGGTATAAGTGTGCCACTTGAGGGTTAGTGAATTGAAAGGGCAGTCAGCTGGCAGAGCGCTGGCCACGCCCTTACACCCACACACACACACACACAGACACATGAATAATTCATGCTACTACAAATCTGTTGTTGCATTAATGAGCTACGCTTCTTATTTACCATGATGCTGCAGAAAAGCAAAAAATCTACGGAAGGAGTGGAAAATGGGCGACAGAGACAGGTTTAATTAGAAGCAAAGTAAAGTAAAGTGAAGTCAAGTCAAGTCAAATTGTCTTATCATAATTTCCCCAAACGATTTTACCCATTTTCCGATTTTTGCACTCTGCCAAATGCTATGGAAATTGTTTAGTCATTCCATTGCTCAGCTCAGCTCGGCTCGGCTCGGCTTAGACATCAATCATAGCGCGTCGGACAGCAGCTGAGTTAATGGTCAGACGGCATAATGTGTTGGGTGTTTGCGTGTCCTTTCACGAGCTCGATGTGGGTGTGTCTGTGTGCGTGTGTGTGTGCTGGCTTACAGTATGAACAGTTGGACAAGTGCATGATTAATTATATGATTATCTATAAATTGGTTTTTGTGGCAAATGCCAGACAGGATTATACCTTCCCCTCATATAAAACGCATTCCTCGCATGAGTTTTGTTATTATTTTCGTTGCATACCTTAGGGCGATTATCAGTCTTCAATGTTTGCTAAAAGCTGTTATAGGCATAGTAAAAAGTTTGTTCTTTCATAGTTAACTAAACTTAATAATAAATTTGAATGAAGTGTATTCAACAGTTTATAAAAATAATTAAATATATAAATAATATAAATACAATAGAGAAAATTTAATTTAAAAAAAAAAAACAAAAAAACAAATAAAAACTAAATAAAAAAAATTAAAATAAAATAATTAAAAATTAAATAAATAATACAAAATGAAAAAAAAAATTAAATAAATAATACAAAATGAAAAGAGATCAAATATTTAAAAAGAAATCAAACTAAATAAATTTTAAATAAAAAAATACTACAGTACAAAAAATAAAATAAACAATTAATTATTAAAATTTAAATTGTTTAATTTTTTTATAGATAAAATCAAATTGAATGGTATTTGTTTTATTTTTTATATATTTCTTTTAAATTTAAATAAAATGTTCAAAACAAAAAAAAAACAACAAAATTTAAACATAAGTTCAAAATTTAAAAAAATTATAAATTAAAAAAATTAAAATTATAAAATAGAGCAAAATAAGTAGTTATAATCTAGCTATATTTATATTCTACTCAATTTCTAGATCTTTGCATATTCAGGCCAGCTCTTCATGTGGAATTCTCAATAAAAATTACTTTCGCAATTTTATGGCTGGCTCTGTCGCCATAAATCGTTGGCAGTTCGTAAGATTCCCGATTTTAGCTGATTCGACCTATTTTGAAGTTGAGGTCACATTTTAATAGTCTCAGCTGCACAGCTTGCATTCAATTAGCAAAGTTTTTATGGCCCGCTTGCGCAATGTGCTAAATTTATCTAGGGATTTGTGTTGACATCTCCAATAAGTAACTGTGATATTGATGGATGCATGGCAAGAGCTTGGCGTGGGAAAGCTAATTGTAGGCATCTCTCATCTAGCATCTCTCAAAAATCATGATATCAAAAGCAGAACGGCAGTTAGGTCGGCTCATTACCGCCATGGGGAGTCGGCCGTTGGCTGGTCGAATTGCAGCTAGACACGGAAGCCAATTAGAGTTGCCATCGAGAGTTGGTCCAATTGAATACACATACATAAGCTAGTCCAATTAGCGCTTGGATCATAAAATCCATAACACCAAGCCCAAGTCGCAGCGGAGCCAGCAACAACAACTAACTCAATCATTATGCAATTAGGCAACAGCCCAAAGGGCAACAGATCCCAATTTCATATCAATGGCTCCCTTACAGATAGTTGGAGAGCTGGAGATAGAGAGAGATATGAGGGCACACATTAAATCACGCGACCCATTAATAAAATTGTTAAAGTTCTACGCAATGTGCCGCCTCGACATTTTAATGGCCAAACAGAAGTTTCAGAAAAATATTTAATCATTGTCGCTTGGCATCGTTGCCGGCCATAGATATGCCATAATTCGTTTGAAAACAATTTGTATGCTTTGATTTGATTTGTGGCAGCTCGCCACTTGCAGCTGCTGCTGCCTCTATCTCTCTGTCTCTCACTCTGTCTCCCTCTCTATCTCTGTGTGTGGATGCCAGCAGACATCATTTTTATCACCCTGTTTGTGGGCCCATTAAACGGTTGTGTAAATTCCGAAAACAAATCAAATTTTAACAAAATTTTGTGAAGAAGACATTAAAAATTAGAGATACGCAATTGAGTATTAAAGTTGATTTTTGTCGTTCTAAGATTTTCCAGGCGCTGAGGTCAAGTGAATCGACGAACTAAGTTGAACTATTGAGCGGGGATAATAAAGGGAAGTCAAGTGCGTTTTTTATTTTTTAGTTTTAGTTAGTTCAAGCAAAGCAAAAAGAGAACGTAAAAGTTCAGTGAATTTAACTCCAAAGATTTTAGAAGTCAACAAATATTAGATTTTTAGTATATATTATTATTTATTTATTATAATTATTATAGTTCACATATAGTAATAATCTTTACAGAACATATGTCAAAGGTTTTTTTTGTATTCATTTATTATTTTTAATTTTTATAAAATTCGGCTTTATTTAATTTTCCCATTTATAAATGTTTGCTGTTGTTATATAGCGACTAATAGAGATAAGTATGATAAAATGAACTAAAATGAAACGATCTGCTATGTGTGATGAGTTATCCTCTGGAGTACTTTGCTTTGAGGATGTTTGTATGTAAGTGTATATAGGTTAAACATATTAGTGTATTATATACAGCTGTGAAAAATTAAATCGCACCACTTGCAAATGCAAAGCTTAAGAAGTTCTCCTCGATACGTTTATCAGTGTATTAAACTACTTTGTTTTTCTTTATAGAAAGCAATAAATGGTAACAATTATCATTAACGTTTTTATTCATTTTAAAAAATTCCCAAAACTGTCGAAAAAAAAATGCGAGTGGTTCTATTTTATTTTTCACAGCTGTATATATATGTGGGTAAAATTAATATGTCAATTATTTATATATTTTTGGATTATATGTATTATAATAGATTATTATTAATGAATCATATCTATTTATTTATAATTAATTTGAAATGAGGTTAACTTAAGAATTAAGCACTGGCATCTGTAGCCTTCGCCTTCCCTATATATATTTCGGTTGGATTACATATATTTTTTCGCATTTTATTAAAGCTTTGAATGAAATATATTTCCATAAATTATATCAGCAAATCTTATCATATTTCACCTCCCGCCCTCAACATGTCTAATCCACCAGTTCTTCAACCTTTTAGCATATTTTGTTGTAACTGTACCAAGTTGCAGTTGGAGTTGTCGCAACTCTGCGGCAACATCTTTGATTGACAATTGTGCAACAGAGTGTGCCATACGCCTGCCAAGGGGGACGCATATGCTTTTGGAATTGCAGGACTTATCAGGGCAGAGCATCATCTAATGTTATGCCTGACATGAGCTGGCAGCAGAGCAGCAGAGCCGCAGAAGCCCCCAAACTGTCACTTGCTGTTAGCTGCCTTTGACAGAGCATTATTTTTCATTCGTATGCATAGAAATCTGTTGAAACGGGGCGCACGCGCATTGTCCTACCCCAAGTGTGGGGCGGCAGCCCAACATGTGTTGCATATTACTTGGAAAATGCCTCGAATAGTTGCAGTCACTCGCACAGATGTTTTGGCTGCAGGCGAGAGATCCACCGAGCGACCTGGGTGAAAACTAATGCCCAGCTAAAGTGACGTTTTCATTTTTTCGGAAAATCCCCCAGTCGACTTAGTGCGCTGTCGACGGCTCGACATTGGCTATTTTTAACCACGTGGCAGGCGCGTGTGGCAGGCGGTCGACCCCCGAAACCGATCCGATCCGAACCGAACCAAACCGAACCGAAGTGCAGGGCGGGCCCCCCATTTGCCGCCCTCGTGAATGAATTTATAAATAAAATCAGAGATCACGGGCCGCCACTTCTGGGGAAATCCATCTGTGAATAAGACGAATATATGTATATGTCTCCTGCTGAGTTTTTCTTTGTGCACTTTTTTTTTTGTGTTTTTCTCTAACATTTCGTGACTTTTCTCACTTTTTTTTTCTTCTCAGTTGTTTGTAAATTTGTTGAATAAATGCTTTATTATCAGCGCCCAAAAATTGTTGGGGTGTCGTGATAGGGCGCTGATGGCTGTTGGCTTCTAATGAAGCCTGTCTAGCTGTCATCGACACGAAACTAATTTATTTTAGTTATAGCAGCAGAAGAAGAAGAAGAAGAAGAAGAAGAAGAAGAAGAAGCAGCAGCAGCAGCAGGAGGAGGAGTTTGTAATCTGAGCTCTGCTCCAGTTCAATCCAAAGTTCAAGCTGTTCGCTTTCAAAGACCTTTATTGCTAGTTAAAATAAAATATTAGATAAATGAATGTAGATTCCCAGCTCCTAATTCTGACGATCCTCGATCTTCACCACCATTATAAATCCGCCCACATTCTTGCCACCGGTAAAGAACGTTATGATGGCCTTGACCATGCCGCGTGGCACCTGCTCGGGCCAATCCTGCGTGTTGAACAGCACACTTTTGATATAGTACTCGCCCTGGGGTATGGGGCAGGTGTCTTCGCCGACGAGTGGAAAATTCGTGGTCTCACCATCGCTCACCGACGGCTGCACGAACTGCACATAGAACTTCTTGAAGCACTCGCAGATGCTGGTCTGTGGCACATCGAAGACCATGCGCTTGAAGTCGCCATCGTTGTTGGGACTGGAGTAGAGCTCCACAGAGACCTTGAAGTCATCGTTGTTCATGTCGCCCAGAAATGAGAAGGAACCGTTGATCGCACGTTCCCGTCCGATTGTCTTCAGATTGTCGAAAATGACAAGCGTCTCCGAGTCGCCCTCGAAGGGCTCCAACTGCTCATTGCTGACCACATAGGCTTGCTCGCCCTGCTCGAAAGGACATCCCAATGGAGATCAGACAACTCACTCTCTACTGCAACTAACTTATATTTACCGCAATGTGATGCACCACCTGGGCAACTATCAAAACGATTGCCCACTTCATTTCGAGCTCGGATCGCACAGTAGCCAATCGTGACAATTGCCCGCTCTATTTATCCACTGGCCCCGGGGCCTATTTACGGCACGCGATATTCATGTTCTCTATCCCATGCTGTTTCCACCAATCAGTTTCGTGTTTCTCGATCTTGTCGCAACATGTTAAATCAGCTACAAAGTTGTTAATTATAAATTTTTGTAATATTTTCATGAAAGGTTGTAATGCCTTTGGCTGGTATTTATTTTCAGCTATTTTAATAAGTCATAAATTGTTAGCGCAATATCTGTGATCGCATTTTTGTCGTCCCTGGCAGCTGACTTGACAGCGTGATCGATTCATGTTGATCAGCAAAGGGCGAAGGCTTGAATTAGTTGATGTACTTGGCCTTTGTTGATATATGGACTAAAAATAAATCACGTGATACATGAAATTTATATTACTCTTACTTATGTATTTATGTATGTCTTAGTTTTAGTTTTATTTAAATTTTAGTTATTTTTAATTATTATTATTGAATATATTGAATGAGAGCACTGCTCGCAGTTCATTAGATGGAGAAATGGCAACTATACAAAAACATTATTGCCTTTCACTTTCTACTACTTTTATTCCCTTTATCTATGCCAGTTCCATATGCTTCATATGGCATGTTTCACATATTCCGTTCCATTCCATTCCCCTCAAAATCTCTGCCACGTTCCCTAAACTCCACTCTACAAGAATTGCACATCATTTATCTGTAAGTGCTGAGAGCACTTCAAGCATAAGGTTCGATAGCGTCACGTAGTTGAACGCAGAGTCTACTTTTCTAGTTCGACTTTAATACCAGTTGCTATGCTATGCTGATATGCTCTTCATTTCATACCGATTTGTCTCTAATTTTAGATTGAGTTTAGATTCCAAAGAATCAGTGTCCCAATGGCCTGCGCACTTTAGCCAGGATGACGGCCAAGGTCCTATGTACTTTTACTTTAATTTTGTCGGTTCCGTTCCCTTTAATTTGTCATACGCTCTGCTGACTCAACTGCCTAATAATATTTGGCGTGCACAAAAATAATTTTAGTATTTGATTAATTAATTTTATGAAATAATATAATAATATATAACCATATATTTCAGGAAATAAAATATATATCAAATGGTATTTTCATTTATTTTTTTTTTTATTATTTATATTTATTAATTTCTTTTGTTATTTTATTTATTTATTAATTTTTAAATTTTTTTTTATTTATTTATATTTTTATTTTTATTTTATTTTTTTTGTGTAATAATAATATAGTTGAAATATAATTTATTATTTTAACTTTACACATGTTATAAGAATAGAAGCAATCACATGCTACCCTATGCATAATTTATATATCTAATTTATAAATCTAGTACCAACTTTTATGGTTATTTCCCTAAATATCATTTACACATACTTTTTTCTAAACTAAATTTTCATATTATCTCATCTAATCACGTCCACATAATCAATCGAAAATCAACTTTCATTCAAATAGACTTCAATTCAGTCAGCCCACAAGATTTCGTTTATGTAAATCTCTTATGCAAATACACAGCCCAATTAACGCCTTAGAACGTGCCAGAGTTTATTGCGCAAAAAGGCAGCCAATTGATTTATGCAAAATGAGTTGGAAGTAACGGCACAATCTGGTTGGTAGCCGCAGTGTCTGAGCCAAATAGGCCCGAGCAGCGAATTGAACCTCACGTCGGGAACACCCACAGAGCCAGATTCGACAAGACCTCGAAAATCAATCAACCTCGATTTTTATAGTTATTCATTGTGTGGTGTGGTTTGTCCCCCACTTCCCCTCTTCCTCTTCCTCTCTTCGAAGGCCTAGCAGGAAAAAAAAAAAGAAACTCGAAAAAATCTTAATAATAAATTGCTGTGATTTAATCAATTGTAGCAGGTGTTTTTACAACTGCACGCAGTGCCCCAAAACAACAAAAGCAAAAGCAAAGCAAAAACTGGTTGAGTCTTTGGCTCTTTCGTTGCTCTTGTGGGCTGTTGTTTGATTTGCGCAAATTAGCGCGCGCAAAGACATAAAAAAGAGAGAAACCCAAACAAAACACACGAGACAAACCTGCTGCACAGACAGCCCACAATAAGCCAAAGCAGCAGCAAGTTGCACACTCACACACACACAGGCAAGGCTCACACGCTTTGTGTGCAATTGAATTTGAAATGTGCAGCACTAAAAATCCACATTTAATGCACTAACCCAACGATGACAATCTTCGATCTTGCGACGCAGATTCAACTGCGTTTGCCATAAACTAGAACCCACACACAATCATCGATGGGCAGAGGCATTAGCTGGCGTGAAGAGAGGAGAGAGGGTGTTGGGCTGAGTAGCTGCCCGCCTGCTGTTCGTTCTTATGCGAGAAACTGAACAAAGTTGCAAATCGAACTAAATGAACGAAAATACGATTTATAATGCTACCTAGTTGGGGCTCTGTCAAACCTCATAAAACCTTTGAGATGGTTCGCTTGCAATTGCAGCGAGCTTCCTGCATAGAATTGATTGTTTTTTTAAATTTAATTAAAAAATAAATTTAGTTTAAATTAATTTTATATTTTATTTAGTTTTATATTTATATCATATATATATAAGTGCACAATATATATTTTTTATTATTTTTCTTGAATTCAATTTTAGTTTAATTTATTGTATATTTAATTATTTATTTTTATTTAATTTTTAAAAATTAAGTTTGAACTTAATTACCTGTAAATATTTTTATTTTTGTATAATTATTAAATGTGTTAGCTTTCATATATTTTTAAATTTTGTTAACTTTATTTTATATTTACATAAATTTTTAAATACATCAATATATTAATTTTTATTTTTGAATGACTTGAACAATTTCGTATATTTTTAATTTTTATTTATTTTTTTTAACTTTATTTTATATTTACATAAATTGTAAATACATCAAAATTTTAATTTTGTATCTTTGATTGTCTTAAACAATTTCCTTTTGAATTAAATTTTAATTGAAAATTCAATTCGTTGTTATATTTATATAATTATTAAATATATAAATATATTCAACTGACCATCCTTGTTTAATTTAATTTCATATTTATCAAAGAAACTTTATTACTTCCACAGCAAAAAAAATGTGCTACTTTATCATATACCTAAATTAACTGAAGTTCTCTAAAATGCTAAGTAACATCGCTGGGAAATCTCAGTCTCAGCCAAAGTACAATTTCCGGCATTGTAAACATCTTGTTCGACTAATGTTGCAATGCTTTAATTTTTGATTGATATTATTATATTATATATTAGCATTTATCAATCAAATGAACGCAGGTAGGCAACCAATCGTGTACCCAAATGTCTCATATCTCACGTACAACGTCTCAGGTGCATATGTTTATGGCACACATACATACGTACACATATATTTAAGCTATGGTCTCTCGGCTGGCATCGTCGAGTGGGTCGCAGCCAGAAACCGCACTGAGGCAGCCAATTATGCCATTTGCCCCAAAAATAAAGAAAAGAAACATATATAGAAATATTCAAACATATATATAATATGTATGTATATGTATATCTGTATGTGTGTGTGTGTGTTTGTGTATGTAAATGTGCAATGGCACTGTTGGTGGATCAGGTCGGCAGGTCCGTTGCGCATGCGCACCGCATGACGTCCAATAAAATTAAGCGCGTGTTGCATGTTGTCGTTGCTGCAGTTGCTGCTATAGTTGTTGTTGTTGATGTTGTTGTTGTTGTTGTTGTTGTTGTTGTTGCTGTTGGCCACTTGACCAACAAACGAAACAACACGTACAAAGTTTGACGCGTGACGTGCTTGCTTAGCTCATTAGTTACACTAGACAACAAAGGACAACAGTTACATTGAACATTCAAATTGGCTTATTAAATACGTTTGTATTTACCAATATGAAAACAAATATAATTATACAACACAAATATGTATGTATGTATGTATATGTATATAATTTAATAATACATTTAGATTTTTATGTATATTAAATTATTCATATTTCGCTTCACTTAAATTTTTATATCTACTTAATATTTATATATAGGTGTATAATTTATGATAAATACTATTTTATGTTTACTCATAATCATTTTTAAAATTTATTTATATTCAGTATTTTATTATAATTATTAATTTTTATTATATTTTTATTTTTTTTTTTTTTTAATTCTAGAAATATTGATATTTTGTATATTACATAAAATATATATTAGACTTTTTTGTATTTTGTTCTCTTATAAATTTTAATTATTAATAGATTTTTTTTATTATATACGTATACATATTTTATTAATGAGTTTCTAGTGCTCGCTTGCCTTTTGTATTTTTCCAATAATAGAAATTAATGTGACTAATAGAAAATAGTGAGATCTTTCGACTCTTAAAATAAATAATCGTTGTCGGCATATAACTTTACAAATTTAAATAATATTAAATATGATTTTTCTTCATAAATAAAACATTTAAATGTCTATTATATATGTATTTATTACGAGTACTTTAGTAATATTCTTCAATATATAAGGAGTATTATTTTATTCTCTATCAAATATGAATTTGCATTTAAATATGTATCAATATTAATAAAAATAATCGTTGCAGTTTTATTGCTGCACTTAACGCACAATTGTGTTGCCTTGTGTAATTTGTGGCTGCCACTTGTGGCACGAACACACCGCCACGTACACCACCAACACAAGGGCAACAACTTTCGTATTAGACCAATGCGCCAACAACAACAACAACAGCAATAATAATCTTTTTTTTTTGCGAGACACAGTCAAAGTTGGAGTCGAAGTTGCCGTTGGAAGCCGCGGAAGCCGCTTGCGCCTGTGTAGGAAGCTTTTTTTTCTTTTTTTTTTTTTTGTGGCGAGCCTTTTAACATTTATGCCAAGTGGCAATAGCAGCACCCCAACACCCCCAGTGTGTGTGGCCTCTCTCATGGAGTGCGCTCCATTGCAGTTAATTTTCGCAACGACGCAATAGACGCTCGCCTCGCTGCTCCCACGCGGCGCAGCTGGTTTAACAACCTGCCGACGCGTCGCGGCTGCCGCCTTATCACCTGCCCCAGCAGCACCAGCCGCTGCATCGCCAGCCAGCCAGCTGTTTTTATTTATCTTAATATATATACATATATACGGGTGTATATATATATTTAATAATATATTTATTTCTGCGAAGCTTGTTTTGGTTTCTCGCTGCAAAAGTTTTTGGCGCGCAAAATTTCTGGTTTCGTAATGCTTATCGGTTTTATTTTGTATTTCTTATTTATTTGGGCTGTGGCTAGGCGTGGGCCAGCCTCAGTTCGTTCGTAAGCGCGCGCTCAATCAAAATTGCTTTTAATTAATTGAAATACGTTACCTTAATTGCACAGTAATTAAATGTTTGATTTATTTTACTTGCCTAGCGAGCTGTTCTCTGTTGCCTTTCCAGGCTGGCTGCTCGCCCGACCTGTTATCCAGCCTCTCTGCATAGGTCTGGCTTAGAGCCAACGATGATTATGCTAATGCCTGTTATTTAAGATCGGGGAATTGCTAATATGATTTCGTAATATGCATTCTTATTAGCTGAAAGCATTCGCTTGAGTGGACAAGTCGAGTGTTATTTTATATCTTGAGGGAACTATAAAACTGTGGAGCTTTATAGAGTGTTTTACGTATATGTTAATAAGATTCGAGAGTGGTCGACTGTATTTGAAATACTCATACAGACACTCGGGGCAGTCCGAATCTCGATTCAGTTCTTCTCCTTGATTATGAGTGGATTTAGTTTTTGGGATGAGCCTTATAAGTATTATACCTTGTTAATATAAATTCTTGAAAATAAAAATACACAATTCCTAAAAACAATATGTTGTTTATAAAAGAGAAATATTTATATTTACCTAAATATTTTTTATTGGCAATTTTGTATATAAAAAGAGAAGTATATATAATAATTAAAATATATATATTTTTTTAATGCTAACTATTAATATTTCATAAATTTTTCAATGTTTTTCTTTACTCTCTAAAAAAAAAAATGTTGAAAATTATTAGCATTATATTTTTAATATTTATATTAATAATTTATATTAAAAAAATATATAAACACTGTTGTTTTATTTTTTAAAATATTTATTCTATATATAAAAAGAATTACGTTTAATTTTTTTTCTAGAATTTTCTTATTTTGCTGTTAGACAAAATTGTTGAAGAAAACGTTTATCATTGTTTTTCTTTTATTTTTATATATTTATAATTACATAGGTCATATTTTAAGTGTGTCTAGTTTAATAGAATATATGTATAGATGTCATAATGTCACCATATCATTCGCATTTCCTTGTACATTTCCCATACCAGAAACGTTCTCTATAATAGATCGATCCCAAAAGTATGCTTCTCAAAATTTCCGAGTGACCCTTGTCTATTTGTCTCTGGATATGGTAAATAATTAATGCACCTGTGATCGGCAAAGCTTTTGATAAACATATTTTCGTGCATTTTTTGTTGCCCATTGATTGCGGCCTTTGTGGCGTTTCTGCGAAACCGCCTTGAGTTGGATTGGACAGTGTCCATATCGTCTTTATATGCATTTATGGCGGCCTCCGTCTATATTTAGTTATCGCAGTGGCTACAATAAAAAATCAACTAATTGCCATGTGTACATCGTTTATCCTTGATCTTCAATGGTTCATTAACTCCAATGGCGACGATAGCAGCGATCCACAAAACCAACCAGCTGGACAGCAGCAACAACAATGCTGTGGAGCGTATTTAATACAATTAACTCGGTACGTTTATAAGATTAACCTCGGACAGAGAAGGAGTGAGGGAGAGAGAGAGAGAGCGAGAGAGCGAGGCAGAGAAAGGGAGACAGAGAGGTTCCAAGATCATGCTGAGCCTGCGCGGCGCAGATTAACAATCAATTAAAATTGACAACCAAGCAGGCAACAACAGGCAAGTGCAGTGCAGTGCAATGCAGAGCACTCTGGAGTGCATTCAGAGCAATCATAGCATAGGGGGTCGGTCTGTCTGATGGTAAAGGAAACTAATTATAAAGGCTGCATAAAAGGCGCCATTTAGACCCCGACGACACGCAATAATTACGCCCAATTAATAGCAATAACTTTGCAAATTAGATAATTTGGGGTCCGAGGCATTAAAAAGAGAAGAAGATAAATAAAAAGTAATGCAGCTATCTGCATGCGCTGCACGCGAGGCAACAACATCATGTGGGTAATCAGACGGCGTGGCAGTTGTCGCTTCCAGGAGGAGCAGGTTGCCCAGAGCTGAGTAAACCAGTTACGGCTCTTCACTCCACTCCACTCCACTCCAGTCCACTCCACTCCACTGTGCAAACAATAGAAGTAAGTAAAGTGCAACTATTAGATACTATATAATTTTCAATGATGTGCCTATCTGGCTAGAGTTTTTCCTCATGAATGTAGATGGCAATATAACCTTTCGACTTTGACACATATATATATGTATATCTTTGCCCAACAGATGGCAGCAGTTCCATAGTTAACCACTTGACTAAGCATAACCCCTGCAGGCAGCTAACTCCACTTCTGAACTTGGGCAATTTATCATAAGTAAGACGCCAAGCCAAGGCAAGGCAAAGGCAAAGGCACAGGCACAGGCACAGGCAAGGCAGCCAAGCAGTCGCTCATCCCGTCAGCTCAAGAAGCAGCACAAACCATTGCCGGCAGCTGAGTGGAGTCTAGTATTACATAAGCAAAGTCAACAGCAGCGGGCTTATCTGGCGGCCCAGCTGCAAAGATCAACTGCAGCCGCGGCAAACGAAATGGCACAAGATCAGAGTCAGAGTCAGCAACAGAGTCTCAGCTGGGCTGGACTGGGCGCAGCAGCTGGCAAAAGGTGGCGGCACTGTACCAAGAGGATAGCAAGTGGGCCGCTCTGGGCCAACCTTGCAACAGCAACAGCTGCAACTGCAACTGCAACTTCTTGGGGCTGGCACGCGCTGAGCACAAGTCCAGCTCGCTATGTTTGTTTGAGTGAATGACCAGAGCTGAAGCTGGAGCAGCAGGCAAACAGTAGCTCATTGCGTCTCGCTCCCCCCTCCCTTCGGTTGGAGAGCGAGTTTTATCGAGCAGAGCAATTGATTTGTTTGTGGCCATTGGGCAAGTGACAGGCTCATTCCAATCAGGCTCATGCCAGAGCAGCTCGGGCGCGCACACGCCTCCAATTAGAGTCTAAACGACAATTGTACTTTTAACCCAATTTACTATGCGCATTGCTTTGTTTTCTCACTGCCTTTAACAATAAATCTGAATTTGTGTAAAGTTTTTGAAAGTCGCCTCTGTGCGCTCTATGCCCATGCCTCATGCCTCATGCCTCATGCCTCATGCCCATGCCCATGCCCATGCTCATTGCTCTGTGTTCCGCTACCCCATCTGGGCAACTGTTTCGTTTGTCTGTCTGTTCGTATGTCTATCTGTCTGTCAGTCCTCCTCTCCGAAACTCAGCTCAATTCAAGTCGCGAGCCTCCAGAGTTTCCGTCGCCTTACAGCTAAATGCTGGCAGTGTCTTCTGCATACTCTAACAGAAATGGAAAGCAAATTTGTATAATTATAAATTATGGATGTTTCGGAATATTATATATGTATTAAACATACATTTCCATCAATCCTGTAAAACTTAAATTTTTGGGATTGTTGATAAGATTAATTAATTTTGTTATATAGATCATTAATATAATATATTTATTTTAGATATATTTCGATTCTTGTTTGACAACTGGAATTTTTGGAAATACAATTGGAAATCTTGAAGAAAATCCAATGATTCCTCAGAGTAGCTTCAAAATTGATTTATTTTGTCCTTAAGTTCTTTTCTTAGTTCTTCCTGATTATACATAATAAAATTGTATTCCATATATAGTTTACATATATCAGATCTATATTAATAACTAAAGGAATTATAGTAGTCGTAAGACAGTTCGAAGAAATCTATTCTATGATCATTATATCAGGCATTATATAATTTTCTTCCTGTATATATCAAATCTATAAAGTAGTATAGTTTGATGACATCATTTCTAAGATCCTATCCTTTTCTCATCCTAAATCTAGCAGCTCTTTCGATCGTGCAAAGAGCATCTATAGTTCGTCTAATATTTCATATATTTCTTCGTTCTTGTTTATGTATTTGATTATTTGCTTAAATCTTTATCGCTGGGGCTGCTTGCATCGCCTCCCTCATTCGTATGCAGGCAACGTACGCTGTCGTTTGCATCCACATGCGAGCGACAAAGAGGGAGAGGGAGAGAGAAAGATCGAGGAACCTAGAAGGAGCGTAAGTGTGGAAGAGAGACAGAGAGAGAGAGAGATACTCGATGCCAGTTGAGTCGAAGTCGGAGCCAGTGGGGCGTTGTGTTCAGATCCATTAAGGCAATGACCTGTTTTCATATCATTTTTTTTTTTTTTTCATATATGCATACATGCATGCATACATATATGTGTGTGTGTGTCTTGCTACATATGTGTTGCTGCTTTGTTGTTGTTTTGTCTCGCTCCCTCGCATTTGGCACCGTGTGGCGTAGGCGTGTGCAGGCAGGCGACTGCGACGTCCGAGCTCTCTGCCGGCAGAGGGTTAGGCACACGCAATCGGATCGGTCGGACGGTCGGTCGCCCGATCCGTCAGTCTGTCCTCCTCGACATCGACGTCGTCGTCGCATGTGTCCATGTTGCAAGTTGATAGTAAAAATTATGATGATTCTTGCCCCAACCAGCAACTGCCTTCAACTGGTCAAACGAGTTTTTTTTTTTTCGTTGTTTTTTTTTTTTTCTTATACTCTGTGGCCTGTGCATATTTATCTTTGCGTTGTCGTTGCCTCCACTTCATTAGGTCTTTAATTTTGTATCGACTGGAAGCGCGTATCAAAACACAGAAAAGGCAGCCTGGTTTCTTTTTTTTTCCTACATCTTCTCTTTTTTTTTTTTTTCTTTTTTTTGCAGTTGTACGAGTCTCGATACTCGGAACGTGAAAAAAGCCTTTGGCGCGTAAAATCTTTTGGGTTCATTAGAACGTTGAACGTTCAGCGCTGTTGTCGTTGAATAAGCTGGCCTGTGCTCCACAGCACGGAACGAGCCTGTGCCTCAGCCTGTGGCTCAGCTTGTGCCTCTGCCTGTGCCTGTGCCTGTGCCTGACCATGGGCATGGGCTCATGCGCAATCAAGTCGTTTCTCTGGCGCTGTCAGTTTGACAGAACATCTGCGGTTTAATCTGGTTTCGGATGTGCCGGCCGGATTGCGCTCTTCTCTATCTCTAGCCAGCTACAGTTGGGTACAGTACGAGCGTAGGTGCCTTGCGTTGGCTCTGCTCCAGCCATTGCAAAAGTTCTTGTGGTTTTTGTTTAGCTTGTCTTGCCATGTCTAGTTAATCAGCGTGACAATTGTAACAACCAGAAATGAGCTAAGTAAAAGCTGTACTTCTGGCCAGCGAACTTCTTCTATATTCATCAACGGCAAAAACCACTATCAATTTTTATTGGGCATAGCAGACGATGTTCGAATACCCTTGTAAATATGGTTAGCTTGGAAGCGAGAGAAGTGGTTCTCAGGGAGACTGATAAATCCTTATAATTACTGAAGTTTTCCAAATGAATTACTTGCTTAGCTTAAAAATTTAGCTTCTTCATGATATTTGATCTATTGTGGTACATAGATCTCCCTCAGGCATAAATATGGGACGGACTGTTTTATGCGTATCGTTAATTAATTATAGTATAAGTATATATTTTCTAGTTTATTTTAGATATTATATTATTTGAAATTTTTTTTTATTTATATTTCTTATAGTTTACATTTTTCATTGCTTTATTGCATATATTAAATATTATGGAATCTTAATAAAAATTTGTTAATTTATTATTTAATTAATTTTTTGTTATCAATTAGTTAAATATTGAAGATTTTGTAATAAATATCCGAAACCCAAAATTATAATATATTCTGATTTAAATAATTTTTAAAAATTAAAATAAATATATTTTTATTTAGCTCTTCACTTTTGTAAATTATAAAAATTATAACGGTAGCCTAGATTTATTTCATTAATCATATATTTATTAAGTATATAATTTATTTTAATTTTGCGCAACTCATGTCTTGCTGTAGGTCTACGATAAGTGAGAAAGAGCTTTGCAAAATTTTACCATAATTTTTAAGCTTTGAAAAATAAACACAACATAGACTATAAATGCTTTTAGTGCTCTAGTCTTAATCTAGCTAATAGCATTAAAATGCGATGCTAAATATATAATAATAACATTAATAATAATAATAATTTTAGTATATATTTTATGTATTATTCAAGTTAATCAAATTATGATAAATTATAATAAATTATGATTTTCGCCCTTGAATAATATTTTCCTACATTTTCAGATCAGTTTCTGGACACCTGATGGTTTATCTGCCGTTTGCTGTGTGCGCAAGGTAAAAGTCTTTCTGTTTGCCCAGCCATCCACAATTTATGGCTCTGGCTGTGTGCCTGACCATTATTCATATCTTCTATTTGTGTTGAGCATTTCTTTGCTTTGGCTGCCGTTGACTTTGCCGTTTGTTTGGCTACTTAGATTTCCCAGAGTCAATATTGATCTGTTACTTAGCTGTGCTCATATCGCTCTTGCTTATGCACAACCTTGACCATATAATTGCTGCACTCAGGGTCAGCGGAGAATTCTAATTATTTAGCAAACGTTCCGCGATCCGCGATCAGCGATCCACGAGTTGCATCGCTTTGCCATCCTTGAAAAACAAATTGAAATCTGTTTATGGAGAACTCGTGCATAGCTGCAAATCAAAGTTGGCTCTAATGGGCCACACCCCCGGCGGGCATTACTACTCCATCAGCTCTGGCCCAGAGACGTTAATAATAATAAATGCAAGCCAAAGTTTAAACGCTGACCACAATGCAAATATTGGCGATCATTTTAATCACCATTCATTTTACATAAAATTGATCTGGCAGTTGTGGGTGCAACTCTTTGAATAGGAACTGGAGAGAGGGTTGAAGGGGCGGAAGGGGTGCATTCACTTGGCCTGTACCTTTTGGGCAATCATATTTCCATAACGGTGCGACCGCATCGAAGCTAGTATACGAAACGTCAATATCTACTACTCTCCAGCCCCCAGAGCACAAACATATAGCATGCGGGTCGACTCCGCACAGCACGACAAATGAATCACGCAGCGAATTGGGTTGAGGCAGCGAATGTTGGCTAGAGGAGGGGAGGCAGCTGAGAGGGGCTCATCCAGCAGAAACAGAGCTCAAATAGCAAACAGCGACATTGACAATGAGCCAAATGCGATCCCAAAAGCGATTCCAATAGCGAACCAAACGGTAGCCAAACCAAAGCACACTAAACAGCAGCTACAACAACAACAATAACAACAGCAGCAGCAGCAGCAGCAAGAAAACACGAAACGTGCGAGCTTTTTGGCTTAAGTTTTTTCAGTCTTTTTTTTTTCCATTTTGAAGCATGATCGGGCATGATCGTTAAGCAATGCACAGTAGCTGCTCGAGCGTCATAATAACAGCAACAACAAGATGTAGTAGAGGTAGTCCCTCCTTGCCAACTCTGCTGCCCTACCCCCGCCCGCCCACAATAGACCTTTGTCTTTATAGATGTGTGCGTGTGTGTGTGTTCGTGTGTGGGGCACAGCTGCAACGCTGCAGGGTGTACACTGTACCAGTCGCAGCGAATCGAGTCGGCGCAAGTCGCGCGCATGCGCAACAAATCAACACAGCCAAAGTCAAATACCCAAGTTTTTACCGGTAGACCCCAGTGCACTGCAGTGTGTTGGGAGTCTTTGGAGCCTAAGAGCAAATGGCAAAACCGGTTTGTCTCTTGTTCTTGTTGTTGTTGTTCTTACTATTGCTGTTGTTGTTGCTGCTGCTGCTGTAGAACTATACGAAACAGCGACAACGATGCATAAAGCTTTTAAGAACCTTCTTTGCTGTAGCTTGCAGTTGCAGCTGCACTGAGCGAAATGCATGCTGAGTTGATTCCTGAAATGTTTTACACGTGAATACAAAATTTTTAAATTTATAAAATAGCTTACGATTTTTTGAAGATTAAAAACTTATAAATACATATCAAAAAGTTAATTCTTTTTATAAAAAAACAAAAAAATAAATAAAATAAAACTTGATTACAATATTTTAGTATACTAAAAAATAATACTTACTATATATTATTATTTATATTATTTAAAAGTAATATTATTTTTTTAATTTTGAATAATATTTTTATAATTATTTATTTTATTAATTTATTATTTATACTTTTAAAAAAATATCTAATTTCAATTCTTGTTTAAAATATGTAAATACACCAAACAAAATATTTTCCATATATGTATTATTATTAAAAAGTAATTGTATTTATTACATTTTGGACGATAATTTAATAATTATTTATATATCATATATATTGTTTATTCATTAATTCACAATAATGTTTAATACATAACCTAATAAAATTTTTAACAATAATTGATAAACAAAGCTTTATTTGAATATTTTCGATTGACTTAAATAATATGCTTAAATATTAAAATTAATAATAATAAAATTTAGTATTTGTAGTATAATTGAATCTTAATTTGGAATAACTTGCATTTGGTATATACATACATATTCACTATACTTTTTTTTTTATTGCTCACAATAGCATAGAGTAGAGTAGAATTTTAATTAGAAATATATAGAATAGTTATATAGAATAGCTATGTTTAATATAATATTAAAAAATATTTTAATATTATGGAAAATATTTTTACAAATAAGTAATTAGTAGATTAGTAGACAAAAAACATTCACAAATTTATGGCATATCGGAATTATAGCAGCTGCATAAACAATATTCAGGCTAATTGCTGGCATAATAGGGACCACCCCTGCCAATTCAGCAATTTTTTGTTATTTTCACCAGCCTCTCCTTTGTCATATGCTTAAAACTTCTGCCTTAAGCCAGACCTCGATCTAATTGAATTTCTCTTTTTTCCCATTTCATTGCCTTTATAATTACCCAGATTGATAAATAGATGCCTTGGCTAGTCTGACATGCTCACCCATACATATGTATATGCATATCGATATATATCGAAATTATGGGCTGAACCTGTTGCCTCCAATTTCGTTGCGTGTAATTGCCACTTCGAGCACAAAAGCTTTTATTTTATATATATATATTTTTTTTGCTCTTTGCTGCTGCTGGTGCTCTGCGGCTGCTGCTTTTCGTTTTCCATGCGGTTCTTTTCCTTCCTCTATGTTTAAGGCGGCTGCGCTCCCGTCTTAAGCTGCATTACAACTTTTTACTGCGTCTTAAACTGAAATCGAGTTTTGTTTGTACTATGTAGTTTTCTATCTGTGCAACTCCGCCTGAAACATCAACGCCCAGCTCATGGGTCTCTCTCTAGTTATAAATACGCACACACATATCTATGTGTATATATATGTATGTATGTTTATGTACATGTGTGTGTGTGTGTGTTTGTCTCTGACAATCTGCTGTTTGATGGTTACAACAACGTTGCCATCGTCATCATCATTGTCATCATCATTATCATCGTCAGCGGGTTGAAGTCGTCCAGTAGCTGCGCTTAATTGCATTTTGACTTGCGGCGTGAAGTTGCATTGTGTGTGTGTGTGAGTTTGTGTGTACACATTGAGTCCCTATCCCCAGCACCGCCCCCTGGTACCGCCTCTGCTGCCGCCCCGTATGTAGAACTCTCTATGCTTGTCTTTGGTCTATTTGCTTAGCGTTACGAGGCGTCGCGTCGCCTCTTTTTGGCGTATGCCCAGTAGCTGCCTCGGCCAATGTTGGAAATTGTTTCTTATTCTTTTATATTTATTTATTTTTTGTATTTTTTTTTTTTTTTTTTTTTTTAAGTTTTTGCCCCTACTCAACTCTCAGCTCTATAGTATTTGTATTTCTGTTTGTATTTGCACAGTATTTTTGTTGTAGTTTTTATGACTTGCAACTGTTGTGTTGCGCTGTTTTGTTTGTGCTATGCTGATTGAATGCGCTTTGTTAGCTAGTCAGTCCAACTGTCCCGATAGTAGTAGGTCCCCGTTAGTGTTTTTAGCAGAGGGTATGGGGCTGGGCATGGAGACGGTTTTGGGGTTCTTTTGTTAGCTTTGGCAGCAGCCATAAATGTGCTTTGGCTATTGTTCGTTTGACGTGATTAGTTACAGTCGCGTTATTAATAATTTTATTGCATTTTGCCTATTGTTCGAAATTAGTTGATTACTCATACGCCATGTACAACAGAACATAACAAAGCAATTGAATTGAATCCAATCTGCATTGCATAGCTAACATTGAAGTAGAATTAGAAATATTATTTAAAATGGCAAACTTTTTGAAACCGAAACAAATATTCTGATTTCCAATTATAAATGATTAAATAAATTTATAAATGATTAAATATTCTTATAATTTGTAAAGTATTTATTTTTTATTTTAACTTAGATAATTTTGTTTGTATAAATTTATTTGTATTTTTGTTTTTTTCTATATCTAAAAACTAGCTAAATTTATTTGGGTAAAATTAAAATAATAAAAGAAAAAATTGGATATATATTTTAAAATATATTTTGGTCGATTTTTGACTTCCCTATATTTAAATATTATTTTTATATATACTTAAATATAAAATTCTTTTGTTTGCTTAACATATATTATACCAAATAATTATTAATTTTCTTTTTTTTTTATTTAGTAGACAAGATTTTACTACAATAACCTCATAATTTAATTTTGAAATAATTTAAAATTATTTTTTATTTTAATTTTATATTTAATATGTCATATGTCAAATTTGTCGATATTAAATAAATAATATAAATATAAAATTAAAAATAGTTTTGATCGTAGATCTTAGACTAGATAACGGCATTTGCCTATATTACCATATATTTTCATATTCTTTACATATCAAAGCCTTTCTTTTAGTTATCAGGAAGGTGTTAGTTTATTGTGTGCCATAACTTCAGCTTAGGGCTTGATTGCTATTCTCTTTTTCAGTTGTCGCAATTACCTAGATGATTTTCATAGGCTAAGCCTTAACTGTGCTTTAATAGTCCCATAAATTGAGCAACATTATGGGCCCCCACCTCTCGGCAGTTTATGGCCAAAACAGATTTCATTATAAATAGGTTAAGACGCTAAATTTACTAGGCATAAAAGATCGAGCTGCAGCAGCAGCACACAAACATAAACCTTTAAACCTAAACACGCACTTAAGTAATAAAAAATAAAGAAGAAAAAAAAAAAACAAATAAACCAACAGCAACTAAGACGAAAAACATGACATTAAATTGCATGAGGTTAAAAAAAAAAGAAGAAAAATAATAATATTGTCTACAGTCGCTGAGGGGAGCGCATAAGAACACAGGTGTTCAGCTGGCGTACGTAAAAAAAGCAACAACAACAAACTTAAAATCAAGTTTTAAAGATTCAACGACGACGACGGCGACGGCAACGGCACTTAAACAGCTCCAGCAGAAGACAGCCGAAGCTGACAGTGCTGGAGTAGGAGGAGGAGAAGGTGGTGGAGGACGCGCTCAGAACTGGAGACCTTTAAATGCGCACGACGACGACGATGATGCGGGCCGAGCTGCAACAGCAACGGCAGCAGCAGCATCCAAACGAGTCGCCTCAAAACACTTTGTGCAGCCCCCGAGCACAGGCAGCTGAGGGGCCAAACCAAACCAAACCAAACCCAAACCCAAAGACACGAGTCCCAAGCAGCGCTCTTCACGTCGATCGTGCATGCAACAACTTGTCGATTTCGAGCTCGAGTCGCAGTCGGAGTTGGAGTTGGAGTCCGCCTCCCTCTACCCTTGGCCTGGCCTGAAGAGCCTGGCCCCTGTCTGATTATGATCAGAGCGAGAGCTATATGAGCTGTTGTGAGCTGCCACTGCCACTGCCGCTGCGGCTGCCACTGCCGCTGCTGCTGCTGCTGCTGCTGCTGCTGCTGGTTGCAAGTACTCATATAATAAACATAATGATAATGCCTGACGCTGCCTGATTGTCCAAGTGCTTCAGCTGCAGCTTCAGCCTGTGCACTGTCTCCGCCTCTGGTGTCTCGTTGCTACTGTGTGTGAGTACATGTGTGTGTGTGTGTGTGTGTGTGTGTATAATTTCTTCTGAGCGAACGTCGCACACAGTTGACACTTGGGTAATAGAGAAGCCAACGAAATGCATTGAGTGCATATTGGCAGACTTGAAATTTGCATTTGCATATGTATTAGGTGAGAAGCTGTTCTTTATAGAGTACTCTTTCAATTTGATATTCATATGCATACACTATTTTTGTTAGTATGAGTGACAATGTATAATGTTCTACTTCTCTGAAGGCATATGATGAGTATAGAATCTTGAGCTCTTATTTATAGTTATACTGTAAATATATATTGTGAGTATTGAATCTTGAGCTCAAAAGTTTTTATATGATTAACAATTCTTGTTAGTAGGTTTTATAAATGTTTAGGAATATTCTATATGAATTTATATGTTCGCTCTAGTGTTTTAAACAAGCGTATGCAGAAAAGTTTTCAATAAGCTCTATTTGCAAGGAACAGTTAATATATGTGTAGAAAATTTCCCAAAAGCATAATGTTTATTAAAGTTTATTGCGATATTTGCATATTAATTTGTGTTATTTTAATATATAATAAATTTTTTATAATATACAATATATTTGTTATAAGATAAAATTTTTGTCAAATTGTTCCCATAATGATCTTGCCTGCAAAACAGAAAATAAGGTGTTCTCGATTAGAATAAATAGAAGAAAAATGGAATATGTAATATGTGAAATATGGAATATGTATTTATATGTATTTAAATCCCGGGCTAATAATATTAATATTTATTGGAAGTACATCCATTTCTAAACATTTTATATATGCTAAAAACAACATAAATGTGTTGAAAATAATTTATATATTAATATATATTTATATCTAAATATCTCTAAAATAGCTTCAATTCTTTAATATTTTCTGTATATTTATTATATATCTTATTTTAATTTATTTACTTTAAAATATTCCACTGCCATTCGTTATAAAGTTCTACTCTAATATTTTCCTCATCAAAAATTTCCATGCCCTGGTTTGATTTATTTTCTATTCTATGCAAATTCATAAACTACTTGTAGTTATTAATATTTTGTGTAACTTAATTTGGTTCAGCTTAATCCTAAAGCCGACTTTAGCCTTGGTACCCTTTGGGTATACACACACACATACGCACACACACACAGATAGTGTGGAAGTGTGTTTGTAATGAGTTCAAACAAGCGCGAACCGAAAACCAGCAGCAGCTGAACCCCTCGGGCCGCAGTTAATCAACAAGTTTATGCAAAACTTAAAAACCAGAACAGGAAAATGAAAAGCGAGCAATAACCCAGGCAGTTGGCAGTTCGCAGTTGGCAGCAGGCAGCAGGCAGTACACAAAACGCACACCTCAAGCCAGCTCAAAAAACAAGTCAATATGATCGATCGTTTGCTTGATTAAACCTAATTGAAAACGAAAATGCCCAATACACACACACACACACACACACTCACACACAGAGATCGTACGACACACACACGAGCACAGCTCGCTGTCATGATCACTTGTCCAGGCTGTGTGTGTGTGTGCGTGTGCGTGTGTGTAGTCCGGTCCGGCAAGTTGCCAGCGAACAGGCCTGCCTGACTGGGCTCGACTACTACGGCAAACGACGAGAATGTTGAAATCAAAACAAAAACGTAAAAGATCAACGCACAAAGAGGCAAACGGCGAGCGCCACTAAATTTTGGCGGGAGACTACTGTACCCCCATAACGAGCGAACGACCGAACGAAGCAGCGAAGAACGAACGGCCAGCGGAATAAGACGAACAAAACAAACTACAACCGGAGTGCAGCAGCGTACTCACACTCTCTATGAGCTGTGAGTGTGTGTGTGTGTGTGTGTGTATAGAAAATCGAGAGCAGAAGCAACATAAACTGAGAGCGCATGCTGTCCAAGAGAAATAACAGACTTAAGAGCAAATGCTCCATGGAAGAGCATGAGTGACCGGTTAGCTCAGAGAGGGAGAGAGAGAGATCATGACTTGCAGAGTGAGTGCTGCAGCGAGAGATGGTAGAGAGAGTGAGTGCATCGGACAGTGTTGCCGTGCTGCAGCTGGGCAGAGATTTCAATGCAGCATGAAATATAATAATTGCAAGGAGCTGATCGAGCTAAGCTGACTTGATCTTGGCATATACAATATCAATATCAAGGGGGAGATATCAAAAATAGAATAGTAATAGTGCTTTTATTGTTTATCTAATTTGTCTATAGATTTATAGCCTAGAACTGAACAGACTTGATCAATATACAGATTGTTATAAATTAAGGAATTAGAATCAAGCTTTTTTTGATTTTTTTTACAAATAAATATAAGATAGATTGCAAAGAACAAACTAATCGAGTTGATCAAGTTAACTGAACTAATTTTGGTTTATATAAATATAGAGGGTAGATATACAGAATAGAAGAAGAAGATGAGGCGATCAATTTGAAACGACTTAGTAAAGAGTGGATATAAAGGATAGAAGATGTATGTTTATGAAAACGAACCGATCGAGCTAATCAAGCAGATGGAGTTGAACTGATTTAATCTTAGCAAATGTCAATATAGAGATTGAATATTGAATTGAAAAGGATAGAAAGCTAATCTGACTTGTCTGTGGAATACAATATATATATTAATTTACATTGGAGTTTTATCAATGATCAATTCTTGTTTCACATACATCAAACACTGAAGAGTATCAGAGCTTGAAAGTTTTTGAATCCCGTCAAAGCTAGCCACATTTATAGTCCTTGTTGGCTACAGAGTCTGGGATATTAGCCTGAGAAACAGCGAGAGGGGGACAGAGGTAGAGAGAGTGTAATAACCTCAAACAGACCCACAGATGCGGTCACCCCAAGCAAACATCGAACCAATCAGGCAACTCTCTACCAACCAAACCAAACCAAACCAGGCAACGAACCAACCGCCAGAATAAATTTCAGAGCTGAGCAAAGGCAAAAGCGAACGCAAAAAAAAATATATATATACGAAGTAAAAAAGAGCGCAATGGAGGGATACAGAACGTTACTTGTTTCTTGAAGGGTCCACACGATCGTCGTCGCACTACGACTCCCATCCCATGCGATCCCCACGACGAAGCGTCGTCAATTTGCAAGTTTTTCCTTGGCCAGAGAAACCAACTGATCCACACTTAACGGGCGCGCGCATTTGCCGCGCAGTTGTATACGTTCGTATCCCTCTGTGTTTTGATTTTACGGCACAGATGTTTTATTTGCCACAGCACACATACAGAGAAATCAACAAACACACGCATATATATACATATACACACACACACACACACAGATGCGATCGTATGTTTACCCTGCTCGTTCTCCTTGCTGTGTTTGTGCCTTCGTTTCATGTCTTTTAATACCTTTAATCCTAGCAAATAATACAAAGAGCTGCCATAGGACAAGTGTAGTGAAGGAAAATAAAAAGCAGTTGTTGAGTCGCGGCCTCAGTCTCTGTCTCGGTCTCTCCCTGGTTTCGGGCCTGGACGTGTCTCTGACTCGGCAATAGGTATAAAACAGAAAGTGTGCAACACACGCTCCGAAGCCAAGCAAAAGACAAACACAGTGAGAGATCCACGGGCTCTGTTGTTGCTACGACTTCAACTGCAATGAACTTCTAGATGCAAGTCAATGAACTTATCCTGCCTGCCTATGCCTGCTCTGGTCTGGGCTGGCCTGCCTATCCCTGCCTGTCTGCCTGCCTGCCTGGCCTGACTTGGCTTGGCTTGGCTTGGATCGGCTTGGCTCGGCTTGGCTTGGTCTGCCTGCTGTTGCATGATATCAACTGCATGATCATCATGATCGTTCGCTGGGCACAGTGAGCTAGCTTTGTGCCAGCTCGCTCGCTCGTTCTCTGCCTCTCCCTCTCTCTTGCTCACTCTCACTCTGTGGGTCGACGACGACGTTGTCGACTCCTCCTTGGACATAATGAACTCGGTTTTGGCGATACGTACGCAATTTTCAAATCGTGTTGCCTCATGATCGTGTAGCCTCTCTCTCACTCTCTCTCTTTCGCTCTCGCTCTGTCTGTCTTTACCATAAAAAAACGTTTTTAGAACTTTTATTTGATTTTAGCAACACGCCTCGCCGCTGTTGTTATTGTTGTTGTTGATGTTGTTGTAATAGCAGCGCCATGAAGCTTTGCTCCATTGTCGTAGCTACGAGTCGTCGTTCTATGTATGATAATGATGTTGGTGATCGTGCCACTTTAGCAATGGTTAACTACGAAGAGCGCACAGGGAAGACGCAGTCACAGTCAGAGTCAGAGTCAGAGTTGCAGTTGTAGCTGGCTAAACATCCCAACTGGCGGGTTGAAGAACCTTTTGATTGGTTAGCTAAACACGACTCGAGTGCTGGGCTCCATGGGCAATCCTGAAGTTGGTGCGGTCTGCGGCATTAAACTGTGCCATGTTTACAGCGCTTGTCTATGGGCACGCTGCTCCGACTCCTGCTAAGCCGCCTCCTCCTCCTCCTCTGTGTCCGCCTCCTGCTTGACTAACATTTGCATGCATAATATTGCCAAGATTTATGCAAAAAATTGATGGCAATTAGTCGTCGACTCGTCGTTGTTGGCTTTGGCTTTGGCTGCTGTCTCTTGTCTCTATATATACATATATATATATATACATATCTTTGTTTGTTTGTGCATAATGATTTTCGGTATCAAATTACATTGGTTAGGGGTTTTTAGTATGTATTTTATTTGCTGTTTGCTGTTTGCTGTTGCCGTTGTCGACGCTGCTGTCTTCTTCCTGCTTAATTTGATGCGCTCGTGCCGTCTGCAGTCTACAGTCTGCACTCTGGGTTCTGGTTCTTTGACTAATGTGCTGTGCGCACATCTTGCACAGCCTCCTTTCGCCTGCTGCTGCTGCTGCTGCTTTTCCTGTTGCTGCTGCTGTTGCTCTGCTTCGAATTTAATAGCTGCTGACCGTAACGAAATTATTTACTAGCCAAAATAAGATAATGAGCGATAATTTCTTGAGTTATATATTGAGCACTCAAGCAGCGTGCACGGCACATTTCAGCATTAACGATCGTGTGGATGGGTAGGCAAAAGAGAAAGAGAGTGAAGAGGAGAGGGAGCGAGAGGAGAGACAGCGCTGTTGACTGGATTAGGCATAAGATTATCATTATAAACATAATCTTTAGCTTCACCAACGTAGGAATATTGACAAGTTCTACTTAGTGAACCGAAGTGAAGTGTTTCAACACAGGTGTTCAATAAGGGCTTATTACTCATAAACACAGACACACTCACCCACACACACACACACACACACACACAACATGCAAAGTAAAACTAGGCTGTGGCTGGGTTTTGGTCTGCATAATTAGAATCCCATAAGACAAAATACGCATATATACACACACACATACATATATATACTCACCCATACATGCACAAATTGAATAAATCTTGCTGCACTCGGAACGCGCCTCGTATAATTTTAAAGCAGGAATCGTCGTCCTCGCCTCGGTCTTGATGGCTTGAGCCCTTGTTGTGATTTAATAATTCGGTTTATCAACTTCATTTTTACCCTTTTGCCAGACAGGCAAAGTGTTTTCTTATAAATGTATATACCCTGTGTTTAACCATATCTTACGAAAGGGATGTGATGAAAGAAGAAGCTGTTTAAGTAGAAGAACTGTAAGAGTTGATATATTATGTTAATTTTCGGTTTTATTAATTTTAAATATTTATTAATTTATTATAATTTTTGTTTCCATTTTTCTTGTTTTTTATTTAATTTTTTACAAAACCTTTATGACACTGATGTAATTGTGTTGCCAAGAATTTCAGTAGAGACAATTTTAGCGAAGATTGAAATAGTTGACAGGGTATTTTCCGAGCTGTCAAACACTAACTATTCCGCCTATATGCGATCTACCGAAGTGTCTGCGCTTAATGCATTTAACTTTAAAGTCATCATCAGCTGGCCCATCATTTTTGGGTTATATAAAGATTATATGGGAGCAACTTGAGTTTGGGTTAAATATGAGACGAACGAGTTTCCAGAAAATTAAAACTTAAGGAAATATATAAAATTCTAAGCTAACTATTATGAACATATTTTTTTATTATTTTTTATTTATATTTTTTTTATTATTTTTTTTTATATATGTTTTAATTATTTTATTATATTTTTTTTATTCAATTAAATATACATTTAATGTGTCATAATTAATTTTACAAATTTCAATTCATTCTTTTTAGTCTTTTCTGATATGATAGGTGAAAAAAATCATTCAATGATTTATATGATTTGATAAACTATATTTTCTATTGTATTAACTGACGTGGTATAGTGGTGAAATTACAGTAAATAATATAAAAGAGCCTCTGAGCGAAAGCCTGACTACAAATTTGCTTTCCTAATTTTGATTGAATATCAAAATAAATATCAATTATCTATACATATATACCGTATTGTGTAGAGCTGGAGTACATTTCGCATAGTATACCTATACGTACGTATATATGTATATAAATAAATATATGTATATATAAATATATATATAACTATCATAATTCATTCAATTCAACCCCAATAGCATCACTGCATTTACCTTTCAGAGTATATATATCTATGTATCTCTCTATATATATCTATATATATTTTTTTTGCTTTGTATTTTAAAAACAATTCACGCACCCTTACACCTGCACACACTTTGCTTGGCTGCTCCCTCGCCTCGGGCTGTCCCTCCTTGGAGGGGCAGCAATTGCTGCCGTTGTCAGCATTATGCACGAGAATTGTGAAGGCTTCTCAACTCTCGGCAAACTTCGGCCAGCTGTTGACGCGCCATCCGGACATGTTCGTTGGCATATAGTAGAGTGGAAGACAACTTCGTCGCCGTTGATCTGCGATCTGCGATCCTCGGTCCTCGGTCCTCGGTCCTCAGTCCTTGGTGTCTTCGTCGCGTGTATGACATGTGAGTTGCACGTTTTGTCGATTTTCAAATTGAGGCAAGCGTCTCTCGGCACTCGACGTCGACGGCGACGTCAACGTCGACTCGTGCAATCAAACTGAGCAGTTTCAGCTGTGCCCTGTGCACAGGGTCGGGTCTGTCGGTCCTAAGACCTATGGGTACCTGTCAGTCAAAATGCGTTTTACAACAGTTTTTTTTTTTTCTTCCCTCCTTCTCTTTTCGATTTTGATTTTGTTGTGTTCTTCGTTTTTCGTTTGGTTGCCCATTTGGTTAGCCATATCGTCGTTGTTGTAGTCTGTGTTGCATTGTTGTAGTCTGCCGTCTGGCAGCAGTGTAACACGATTTGATGCGTTAGGGTTCCATTGGTGCCCGCTGCCCCTAAAATCTATGAGCAATCTATCTTTTTGAGTGCAAAAGCAACAACAAATAGACAATCAATTCTTTTTATATTCTGTTCGTCTTTTCATTCTATTCTGGGTCTAATATGGCCAGAGCTGCACAGCATCGACAGCTACTACTGTATGGTAATCTATGACAGTTATGGTGATCTATGAGTTTTTGTTTTTTTTTTTTTTTCAAATTATTCGTCTGAGCTATTCACATATATACATAATATTTATATTAAGTATATGATTTAATTTGACTCAATCGATAAAGTGCCCACTAAACGATCGTTTACCCCTACCAACAGCAATTGTCTGATACTCGGCCATATTTGCATTTGCCACACAATAAAATGTCATAAATTATACGCTCGGAGGCAAGACAGAAAATAAAGCACAACGCATTGCCATCATAAAATACAATAATAAAGATCAAATACAACAACAACAACAGCAATGGGCAGACGACTGATCATTAATTAATGAACATGATCAACAGAGGCTCCAACTCGGTTACAACTTCTGGGGCAGGCCATTAGAATGCAACATGTCGTCGACGTCGTCTTCCCTCAGTGTTTGTTGTTGTCGATTGTGTTGAACAACCCGATATTGCCATATACATATAGACCAACACCAACACCAACACACACACGCACGCACACATTATTTTTCTTTGTTTACAAAACAAAATGTAAACAAAAAAAGTTTTCTTTAGCCGCAGCGATTGAAAGCATTTGCTATATGCTCTATGTGCTTCGACGAAACAAAATAAAAGGGCAGCGGCTGAGGCTGAGGCTGTGGCTGTGGCTGCGACTGCGACTGCGACTGAGGCACAGAATCTGGGGCAACCAAGCTGGGGGCATTTTTCCGAGTGTTCACCAGCTTGCATAAGCAGGCCGAGGATGGGGATAGAGGCATCGGCAGCCGCGTTACGCACCGAAAAGTTTCATAGAAAACAAATACGTTGAGAAAACCAAAATCCCCTCAAAAAAAAAAAAAAAAAAAAAAAAAAAAGAATCAAAATTAAAAGTTCTAGCTGAACGACTTAAGGTTACTGCTTGAAGTGCTTGTAAATTGTTGAGTGAGTTCTTTGGGAAAAGTTGTTAAGTTTTCTATACAACATGGAAAGTTTTTAGATTTTATAATATTTTGTTTCTATATACAAAAACAAAAAAAAAATTGATCTTTTATATTTATATTTATAAAAAAAAATTAAAAAATTAAGAGTTCTGTAAGCATAGTATATTCTAAAAACATTGAGACTTAATTATGAATTTTAGAAAATAGACAAAATAATTTTATTTATTTCTCTTCTATACAGAAAATTGTACAATTATTTTTTTATGGAACATTTTATAATTATTTTTTTTATTTTATTTAATGTATAAAAATATTTTCTATATAAAAATTATATATATATATTTTTAAAGCAATGTTGCCTTAATTAGTATAGTAGTATAGTATATGTATACAAAATTATCCTATAAGTTCTAATAATATTTCAATCGACGCATTGATTATGTTTATAAGTATTATAGAATACTTTGAAACTTTATTTACAATTTCTGTAAAATATATAATATATTTGATAAATTTTATAGACTAAATCTTATATTTATTTAATCCTATTCACAGATGATTCAATGGTTCCTCATCAACTCCAGGGCATCTGTAGGGTATGTACCACCTCAACTATATTATTTCTTTTTGTTTTCTGTTAGCTGCTGCACTTTGATTGACAGCTGCTGCAGCTTGGGGAGCTCGCTTGGGCTCGGTTTGTGGCAGCTCTTTACCCATTTTGTTGTTGTGTTATTTTTATGTTTTATCTGCGACTGCTTCGACAAAGTTTCTTCTAATGACATTCACTTTTGGCTGCCTCGGGCGCTTTTTTTTATGATATTTGTATTTTTGGGTCAATCATTATCGTCAGGCCAAGTTGGCCTGCACGCAGTTTGCACGTTCTCGCTGTGAACGTGGATGATATCGCTAAGCTCTGTCCGCTATGGATTGTCATGTGCCTTTGCTGGGGATTTCACTTTCAATGCCTGGGTTGGACGATTGGGGTTTTTGGAGCTGCATGCATGGCATGTGAGTGTATGTATGAGTGCGTGTGTGTGTGCATATCAGTTTACCATCTAGCCACATAGACATATTAATTTCAATGCTGACCCTATTGGGCAAAGGGTCGAGCGAGCGCTGGCTTGATGCTGGCACACCTAGCGCATGTAAAACCCTATTAAATTACCATACCACGGACAAGCGCACTGTTTGCCCCATTATCTACTCAAACAAATGCTCCTCGGCAAATCTAGAGGGCAGCAATAGAAACGTCAACCCTGCCAGAGAACGGGATAGAGACAGACAGTGAAAGAGAGAGAGAGAGAGAGAGAGAGAGTGCAGTTCTCTAAGACTGTCATGATAGATCACCCCATAGACAAATACAGACAGGTGAAACTTGTCAGTCAGAGCAGCAGGCAGACCAAACCAAACCAGACTAGTGGAGCCTCAGTGCCCAGAAAAAAAAGGGTCGCTGCGTCCTACGCCAACAGCAAGCAAATAAACAAACAAACTGAAAGACCTGATAGATGCGACAGGCGAACAAGAAAAGGGCCAGGAAAATTGTCGACGGCCGACGGTCGACGTCGATAGTCTAGGCTCTCCCTGGTCTCTGGCTGAGGGCGCTTCGTCCATGGCCCGGGCACATTTAGTGATCGTCTCTTATCGCACTATAAAAACAAAGACGTTGCAAAGGGATCGAGTGGCTTAACTCAGCTCAGTGAACCTGAACCCAAAACCAAACGCGAACCCGAACTCGTTGCCGTACCCGTACCCATACCCATACCGTATCCGAATCCCAGTCTTCACAGCTGAGCCCGAGTCTGATTCCGTAAAATAAAGCCACGACACGCTTGCAGAGTGTGCTGGGCACAAGTATGAATGCCCTGGCCTCGGATACTATGTGCCCTCGCGCCTCGTAGCAATTATATGTCGCAGGGTGTTGCCCCTACGGCTGATCATCTTGTCTTACAATTTTATGTTAATTTCTGTCTTCATTTATGCATTTATTACGCGGTCTTCAGCTTTTTACGACCGATCGTCCAGCTCCTCAGACTTTGTCACTGTCTACGTAGCTGTCTCTGTCTCTGTCCCTGTCTGTCTCTGTCTCTGTCTCTGCTCTTGATTGTCACCTATTTAGTTTTCGCAGCTCCCTCAGCTGATCATTATCTGGATTGTGGCTTTTATGGAAATGTTTTAATATCTTTATAAATCCATTTTAGTTGCCTTGTATAGATTTTATGAGCTGCCTGTGCCGACAAGCTACCATACAAAGCATTCTCAGGCTATAAACATTTTCGGTCTCTTGTCATGATTCATAATGGGGATGAAATAAAAAAAAATAAGTGTATAGATATACACATATAAAACACCTGCAAACTGTAGCCAAATCGGTTGTCCCCATGCAGACAGGTAACTCAGTCAACTATGACTAATTGCCAGTTGAACCAGAAAGGTTCAGGAACTGACCTTCGAGAAATCTTCTAAATGCAGAGGCTCTACAATGAAAGCTCTTACTGTTCTTTTCTTTCCCTTAAAGATCTTTACTTCTTTTACAATTTATTCAGATTTCCAGTTGAATCGTAACTTAATCCACGTCGATGTTCCACAAATTACAATTAGCCATTTAAGGCTGTAAAAGAGCCAATATCTTAGCCTGGCCCGAGACAGCAGCTAATTGCTAAAAGAGCAGCTGTCCACTCTTGATTTTACTGTTTGACTCTAAAAATACGAATAAAAAACAAAATTGCGCAGACATGATTTAAGCATTAAGCAGTTCGCTGTAAGCCATTAACAACGAGGTGTCAATTGCATAAGCCAACAACAAAAGGCTAACATCGACGGCAACGGCGGCGGCATCATCATATTGGCGCGGACAATTTGTCGACCTGGTCGAAGCGATTGGCAGCCAACTTGTCACATTAACACAAAGCCCAAACTGGGCAATCGCCAGTCGGAGCGGGTTTAAAAGTAAAAGTGATGCGACTGGTTCCCGTGCCTCTCTCGCATATTTACATTTCAAGCCACTTGACTTACTAACTGACTGATCGACTGGCCGTCGACAATGGCAACAGCAGCAGCAATAGCCAAAGACAACGACAATACTTGGCATCTGGTTAGTTATAATTTGTTGCCACTGCTGCTGCTGCTGCTGCTGTTGGCCACGTTGCCAACTAGTTCCATCCGACTGCTTCCAATTATGGCGAGGATCTCTGCTTGCAACATACGCCAAAAAGTCAACTGCTATTGGGCTGCTCTCGGTGCGGTCTGGGCCTTTGCCAGTTGGCCTACAATGTGTGTCTTAGACAGCAAGGCGGCAACAGCTTCCACCTGTGTAAAGTGCATGGTCGAATTTTAGAGACTGCTCAACGAGCTATACTCTACGAGACGATGGGGTATCTGTATCTGTATCTGCATTTCTATCTGTATCTGTATCTGCATTTCTATCTGTATCTGTATCTGCATTTCTATCTGTATCTGTATCTGTATCTGTATCTGTATCTGTATCTGTATCTGTATCTGTATCTGTATCTGTATCTGTATCTGTATCTGTATCTGTATCTGTATCTGTATCTGTATCTGTATCTGTATCTGTATCTGTATCTGTATCTGTATCTGTATCTGTATCTGTATCTGCATTTGTATCTGTATCTGTATCTGTATCTGTATCTGTATCTGTATCTGTATATGTATCTGTATCTGCATTTCTATCTGTATCTGTATCTGTATCTGCATTTCTATCTGTATCTGTATCTGTATCTGTATCTGCATTTGTATCGGTATCTGTATCAGTATCTCTATTTGTATCTGTGTGTCTTGTATCTGTATCTGTATCTGTATATTATATGTATCTTTTTTATAAACTATATCTGTATTATTTAGCTGTATCTTTTGTATGTAAACTTTATCTGAATTTTATGTGTATCCTTCATCTGTATCTTTTATATGTATCTTTTATCTTTTATCTGTATCTTTTATCTGCATCTCTTATCTGTATCTTTTAAGTGCATCTTTTATTTGTATCTTTTATCTGTAAACTTACTCTGTATATTTTAGCTGTATCTTGTATCTGCATCTATTATCTGTATCCTCTATATGTATCTTTTATGTGAATCTGTTATATGTATCTTCTATCTCTATCTGTGTCTGTATCTATCTACTTTCTATTCTGGACCTTTCTTTTTGTTTATCTACCCCTTTTCTAGCCATTACAGGGTATAACAATGCGTATCCGACTTTGCCAACCAGTCAGTTATAATTTCAACACTCGAAAAAAAATATGAAAGAGCCCCAACTCTAATCATGGCTTATGTGTTCGCTGATTTTTTATTTTGACCACTTCATACATATGTATATATATATATGTATATTCACATAGTGGTTAATTATAGTGTATTTATTTAATAAGGCAACTTTTTGCCATCTAGATATATGTCTCTATGCCTGTCCATGATTTTGTTTTGAGTCTGCGCTTTAGATTTCGCAGCTCCTTCAGCCCGAACTTGGCCAGCAGCCTGGAGTTCGAGTTGGCTTGCAGCTTTTGTTTTTGCTTGTGCTTGTGTTGCTGTTTTTGTGCACTTTAATTAAATTGTTATGTAAATTCCACTTGTCGTTGTAATAACAGCAGCCCGTTGCAGTTGCCGTTGTTGTTGTTGTTGTTGTTGTTGTTGTTGTTGTTATTGTTGACTGTGTATTCGGGCATATAATTTTCATCTTTATTAGAGCAGCAAGTGCGCTTTATTGGCATTGTCTTGGCTTTGCCTGCTTTGGGGTGGAGCAAACGGCTTCAACTTGGCTTAAGCCGCATGCAGCATGGGCAGCATGGTGATTTGCCCAAAGCCAACTAAATGTCGAGCGATTTAACAGTGTGTCTGCTGATTGTGTCAGCCGCAAAGACACAAAACACTTTTTGGCAACGGCATTCTGCTGTCTGGCCAATCGGCCATTTGAGTCCGTAAGCGACAACTAATGGCCGTAGCCTATCCACTGAGCCAAGTACATAATTAAAATATGATACAGCACACAAATGCAGCTCATGTGCATATCAATCAGGCGGAAGCTTTTGACAGCTTCAATTCAGATTCAACAGAACTGTGGAACACGCAGTTGAGCCCGCTCTACATTTCATCTTATCGAATTGAGGTCAAGCGTTGCTTGTACTTTCAGTTTCATCTCGAACTTTGCCTCAATTATCTAATTTTCAAATTAACAGCTACAGCTGCAACTGCAGCCTGCGGCACTGGAAGACTCGCCAGACACTTGAGACAACCAAACTGAACTCCAACTCTCACTCACACACACGCACACACACTTGTTGACTTTCGTTGCCCCCAGCTGAAATTTGAAATTTAGTTGCCCTTAGAAGTCGCTGATAACATTTAATTGGATTTTGATTGTAATGCGAGGAGGAGCTGCCACGCTTCTCAGTTGCCCTCTGAATATGCCACAAATAATCCGAAATTACTGTAAGCATTTCTCGTTACGAGTCATGTTACAGCTGAAGTGTGGCGCAATAAAACTGTTGACAATTTGCGTTTGTTCCAGGGGACAGCACAGCAGCAGCTGTAGGAAAATACTTTTGGCCAACATCGCCTCACCTGTGTTTTACATATTTCTTCTTTTTTCTCGTATTTTTCACCTCTCACGTGTGAATCATGCAAATAGGCAGAGAGCGAGCAAAAAATGCCAGTTGCCTTGTCTAAAAAGCCGCAAGTGAATTAGTCATCATTAGTGAAAAATTGCACTAGTAACAAAATGTTGAGAACTTGTAGAAATTCCTGAAGCATAAGTGTGCACGCAGCTGACAAGGCACTAAAAAAATCATATATGTATATAAAAAAAGTAGAGAAAACTAGCTGATGAGAATATATATATATATATATGCTTAGTGTTTATACGACTATGCAATGCTCTATGGATTCATTCATCAGAATAAATGATATGTATATATGAAAACATAAATATCAAAGATCAGTAGTTACTGCACTTTTATAATAGATAGGTGCAATATATCAAATAAATTTATTACTACATATTATATAAAATAAGAAATATATGTTATACATATTTTATATAAAATAATTATCATTAAATTATTTTTTTTTTTTTTTTTTTTTTTTTTTATTTTATTTATTTTTTTATTATTAATTTATTATTATTTGCATTATTATTTATTTATTTTTTTTTTTATTATTATTATTTTTATTATTTTATTTTTTTTTTTAGCGATTCCATTAAATAGACGCTAAAAAAATTTATTAAAGTCAAAGCAATGAAAAAAAATAGCCTTCTGGAGATAATACATTATGTTGGATTTTTATAAAGCCTTAAAATTAATTAGACTGCTTAAATAATCACAGCTTCGTCTCTAGCTAGCCCAAGCCCAGAAAATCTACCCAAAACTAAATAATAAAATTCTCTAAAATTCTCATTAGAAATACATGATATGCCCATCCATCCAATAACCATTATTTGATCAATAAATATATACAAAATATTGTATATAAATCATTAGATTAACATAAACATGTACTTATGAATAACAATTCATTAGCCAATGCATATTTTACAATTGAATCACAACAGCCATTGGCAGTGTATTAACTGTACAACAAAATGCCCACAAATTAAACATGGAAATATACAAATGTGTTTGCCTCCTAAAAGGGCAAATGGTTTCGGGTTATCCAAAAAAAAGAGAGAAAAAAAGAAATAGAAAGAGGAAAAAAAGATAGAATAGTGCAGCAGCAGCAGCTTGGGGCAGGCAGCACTGACAGCCGTTGGCGTGGCATGCCTCAAGTTGAAGTGCAACCGAATTCGAACGGCTGCGCATGCGCTGCACACACGACGCTAGACAGAGGCAGAGGCAGAGGCAGAGGCAGAGACAGAAGCAGAGGCAGCGGCAGCGACGATGGACGGGCTTCGGCTTATTTATGGCCTGGTTTGGGCTTTGGTTTAGCTCCTTAGGTTCATTGGCTCCTCAGGCTGCCTTTGTTGAAATGCATTTATGGTTCTTTTTATGTGAGTGTGCGTGTGTGTGTGTGTGTGTGTCTGTGTGTGTGTGTTGGTGTTGTGAGTGTTTTTATTTATTTTCTTTATTATTGCGTACGAAAAAGAGGCAGGCAAAAGCAGACGGCGAGAAAATTTCACAAGCGTCGCCAGTTTGTCTGGCGCGACTGGAGCCAGAGCCCGGGCCCTGGGCACTGAGACACAGACCCGGACCCAGAGCAAGAGCTACAGCCAGAGCGAGAGACTGAGACCGAGACCCAGACCCAGACCCAGGCAGAGGCACAAACCCAAGCCCAGGCCATTTATGCGCTGGTTATCTTGCCTTTCTCTTACGTTCTGCCTCTGCCCCTGCCCTTGCCCCTGACTCACTTTGTTGTTGTTGTTGTTGTTGTTGCTGTTGCTGCAGCACACAAAAGCGCTGCATGTTGCTTGAGTTATTTGCTGCTGTTGCTGCTGCTGATTTTTTGGGTTTATTTACCTTCATCATCATAATAATCATGATCGTCATCATCATCATCGTCAGCATCATTGTGAGGCAGCAAACTCATCCATGATCTGAGCCCGCTGATCTTTTGCCATTGTAAGCAGTCGAAGGCAGTTTTTATGTTTCGTAGTTTTCTCTGCATCTTCGTCTTCTTCTTCTTCTTCCTTGGATGCCCCTTTGTTAGAGGATCGCCTGAATTTTGTATTTTATGTTGGTTATTTTGCACAGTGCACACTTTGACGCTTATCTTGATTTCAATAATGTTTCTCTCTCTCTCTCACACCCTCTCTGCTCTTTCTGTTTTTATACCATAGCAGATTCGTATACATAATTAGTAGCCTCGGCTTAAAATCTTATCTCTCTCAATGTATTTTTATTGATTTCATACCTTCGCCTCGTATTGAGTTACAGTTTCTTATTTGTCAAAGGGTTTCATATCGAAGATCGACATCAAAATTAAAGTTTGCTTTGTCTTTCTACAGCCATCAACTTCGATTGCTTCTGCTGCTGCTTAATTGCCGGAAGTTTATCTATAAAACAAAGAAAAGAAAAGAAAAACAGAAAGAGTTCTCATAGATCGATATTTCTTCCGACTATTTGTACAATTTGTTAGTCAATGCTTTTCTCACACCGACCCCAACTTGTGCTGATTTTCCTGCATTTTCTTAAGTCAACAAAGAGGTTGCTCTTGCTCTTGCACCCAGGGTGCGGCACAAGACATCGGGAACCGACTCTGCGACCCACGCTTCAATCTTTGATTGCTTCTTTAGGCACCCTAAGTGCGCAGAATGGCGTGAAAACGCTTGTATTTGGCCAAGACAATTAGCGTATGCGTGTAGTTGGGGTTCGAGCCCTAAAGGCAAGATCGTTTAACAAACGACTGCGCATGCAGCACGAAACCCACCCAAAAATAAAGTAAAACCCAGCAGAAGAAGAAAAAACAAATTCATTTGCCCAACGATCGACATGCTCCGCTGAGCAGGCGCTCTTCAACTTGTTCTACGGCTACGTCTTGGGCTAACCACAAGTTTTTCGTTATTTTTCCAGACTAACAAATTTATGAAATGTCTTCAACAGCTGTCCGTCTGTCTCTCTGGCTGTCTGTCTGTGTGTGGCATTTAAGTGCAATTTGATTTCTTGTCAAGTTCTCACGCAACTTCACTCGGCAGCTCGTCGCGTCTTGCGTCTCGCGTCTCGCGTCTCGTTTCGGCCCATTGGCTTTCGGTTGGGCTTCACTGAGTACGACAATATTTAATCATAAAATAAATGCAAAAAACAAGAGAGAATAAGACCTCTGTACTTGTTCCGATTTATAAAGAAGCTCTTTGAGTGCGCGTGGGAATTTAGCTAGTATATTAATTGGCGGGCTTAATCAGGCGGAATTAATGGCCGTTTAATAATCGAAATATGATTGGGAATTCATTTAAATCAGCATCAACTTTCGCTGCACGAAGTGAATCATCAAATCAACCCCAAGTCCAAGCGGAGGCTGTGACCCAATTCCATGGAACTTTCCCTTTTTTTGTGTGATCCACAAAACCACAAAATACTGCGTGTGTGCATGCTCAAGAGATTAACACCAGGAGATGCCCAGATCTTCTAGGGCTTAACCCTGTTGTGCCACCACCAGCACCACCACCACCAACAACAACAACAAAAACAACGACTGCCAAATCACGCGATCACGCGAAGTGGAATACCTCTGACTGGCTGGCTGGCTGGCTGGCAAGGATCATTAAGCAATGCATAATCCAATTAGCACTGCGTCCTCCAGCACCTGTTCCAGCCAGCGCTAAACAGATGCAAACAATGCAACCAGAAATGAAAAATATATATATGAGAAAAGAAAAGGTTTAATATTTTGTTAAGCAAACGAAGCAGAAATATTTCAACAACGAGCAACCTGCTAAGCACTTAAATAAACAAGTGATCACGGATCACGGCTCACGGATCATGGATCACAGATCACAGATCAGCGATCTCGTAGCTCAAATCTCGAATCTTTGCGTCAAGGATAAACAAAGCCTATGCCAGGCAGTTTTACTTTTACTCTCAGTTCTCGTCAGCTCTTGTTGTCTTTGATTGATGTTAGACAGGACCTTTTGTGATATCTGATCCTCTTTCAGGCGAAAGAAATGCCAATTTTACAACAACAACAAAAATGACACGCAAATGGCAAAGGAACCTTTTCAATGCTGGCTAGGCGAACTCTACTTATCTCTCTCCTGCGCTCCTGCCCTGCCCCTGCCTTGGGGATTATCCCTGCCTGCCTGCCGCTCGTTCATCAATATGTCTACAATTAGTTTGCGCACGAATTCGTTATTAGGGGTCAGTCAATTGATAGCAAACGGCGAGCAGATAAATTGCGTGAGCCACAACAACAAGCGATCGAGCATGATCATTACAGCTCCCTGCTCCCTGCTTCCTGCTCCTGCTCTTGCTCCTGCTCCTGCTCCCTTCTGCCTGCTTTTGTTAACCTATGCAGATTATTACAAAGACGAACCCACACAATGGATGCTGGCTGGCTGGCTGGTTAAGCGTGAGTGCACTGAACGAAAATGTATCAGAAACACGCTGTTTACATACGATCCATACGATCAGATTCAATTAGTTGCCTGCAGTTGCTGCAGAGCAATTTAGCATAGTTGTTCGCCAGGTATCGAGGGTCCAGGTCGGGCTGAGCCCTAACCCTAGCCCTAACCCCTGCCCCAGTCTTGTCATTGGCAGTGTCACAGCATCTGACGGCTTGTAATTGGCAGTAGGCGCGAAACGCATCAAATATTGTTGGAGGCGTGTGAAAATGATTCGCGTTTCGCTTTGCGCTGAAAGCAAACTAATTTGATTTGAAGAACGTGAGAACGCAACGCAACAATTGCCAAAGGAGAGGTGCGTAAGCGATACCCTTCCCGCTCTAGGGGTGATCAGCGCTGCGTAAAATTCGATTAGAGACGAGACTGACAGTCAGAGCTGAATAGAGCTGTTAGAGTTGCTTTTGCTGGAGCAAGGAATACCCCTTCTTTTTTTTTTTTTTTGCAGTGAGGCCTACTCCAACTCCAGCTCAATAGTTGAGGCATTCAATTTCATAAATATATGTATATATATATACATACACACGCACATATTTCAACGTGTCATATGCATCAAATTTTTATGGTTTTTTAACTGCAAACGCCAACAACAACAACAACAAAACTAAACAGGCGAGAAAATTTCGAGGAACGCACGTGTTGCTCAAGTGTTTGGTTCGCTTTTATGAAAATAAATCACAGAGGAAAGGGCAGCAGCAGCAGCAGCATCGGCAGCACCGTCAGCATTGGCAGCACAGCAGCCGGTTCCAGAACGCGTCACCCAAGTTGAAACTAATTTTATGCATGACTTTTAACACATTCCAACAATATTTTCACTCACTGAAAATGTAACCAAATGACAGGCACTTCAGTTTCGTTTTGGTACCCTCTCTCTGCTCTGTTCTGTTCTGGTCTGGCGTACTTGAACATTTTTACTGTCGCATAAAAATTCCTTTCGTTTTTTGTTGTTTTTGTTTTTAGCATTTTATGCACAGTTAAGTTAATCTGCTCTAAGCGTACTTAACAGCTCTGGCCCCGAGACCTCCGACACCGACACCGTCGACACCAAAACAGCATCGCCCCTGCTCTACCCCGCAAGAGTCCACAGGCATGTGTCATCCACTCGAGGCGAAGGCAGCGTCTTGTGACACGTGAGACGGCGTCCCTGGCGACAGCGGGAACGATTTGGTCCGTGACACAATTGAAGAACTCAACTGGACCCACTTGAGCATACGAGATGGGAAAAAAACAGAGCTAAGGCCGGTCCAAATAATTTGGCATATGTTTTTTAGTGCAGCACAGCACAACGCGTTGGTCTCTCTGCCCAAAACTATGCGTAGATGGGGGGGAAAAGGGAATAGTAGAGAGAGATCTATAGAGATCTGGACTTGCAATCAGCTCACACATGAGCTGCAGCTGAAATGGCCTCCGACTAATGCCAGAAGTTATTAGTCGCGAGCCTTTGAAGTGGGACTGACTCATGGCATGGCTATGCAATGCAATTTCCTCTTGACCTGCAGCCTGACGAATCACGTCACAGGACATAAAACCAAAAGATGTTGGCAAGAAAAGTCACTTGCATGCCTAGCACACACACATCAATGGGAGCTCCGAACTAGACAATATTTCAAAGGTTTATAATTAAAAGTTAATAACAAAGCGACACGGTTAATCAGCGCTAAAATTGCATGGCCAAACGGAACAGTAGCCGCCCGGTCGGCGTAGCCATTTGGGGGAACAATGCAGAGAGCATTGTGCCTAGGGCACAAATATTAATCATGTGAGCACTTAATTTGACACTTGGCAATATTGGAAAAGAGCGGGACTACTACTGTAAAGCTGTACGGCCAGGCAACGGGGCAGCGGGGCAACGTCAGCTCAAAGCCGGCACTAATCACCTACGGGAACAGCTTTAAAGTGGTTTGTCTGCGCCTATGCCAGCGCCTCCCTCTCCCTCGCTCTCTCCCGCTATCCCGCTCTCCCTCTCACTCTCTGTTTGTAGGTGCTTTATTCTCTGTCAGCCACCTGCCTTACGCAATTAAGCGTCTGAGCGGCGACAGTGCGACGGGCCGGACGCAAACGCACGACAAAAGGTTCGTTCCAAAAAGCCAGCACATAAAACCCCCAGCTCCAGCTCCAGCTCCAGCTCCAACTCCAGCTCCAACTCCAGCTACAGCTCCCGTTGCAGGTTGAGTCCCTCAGCTCCAGCCCAATCCCAGCTCCGGTCGAAGCTGTGTAATTACTCAACGGCCGAACTGGTTCTGAACTCTGTTCTGGGTTCTGCGTGTGTAAGTCAAGTAGCTGGCAGATAACACAGCTCGACGAAGGAGCAAAAAAAAAAAAAAAAAAAAAAAAAAAAAATACAATTTAAAAAACAACGATCGAAGCTTTGTGCAGGCATGAAACCCTTTTAGTTTAGCATTGGACCTCGTCGCAGGGGCCGTGGCGGGGGACAGATAAATATTTATGTGTCATTAGTCGGTGCCCTGGCAGTCATCAAGTTGAGCGTTGAAATGCCTTTCGGTCTTCGGTCTTCGACATCGGCATCGGCATCTGGCCGGGGTGGAGCAGGGCGTGCGGGCAGCTAGCTGCTGCAGGCAATTTATTATTTCTAAAACTTGAAACTGAAGTGGATTAAGCTATAGAACAATAATAGCGCCAAGATACACGAACTTACTTACCCAACCATCAATAAATAAGTTACATTTCTTTAAGTAGTCTGCAAATGAAGTTATTAGGAAATTTCTATTAAGAAGAGCTCAAAGTAACTAAGGTAAGGCCTGAACTAATGCAGAGGCATGTTAAGTAGAAGAGGAATATATGTGTATATAAGAATGTATGTGGAGTATTCTGTTTATAAGTCTGTTGAGCATAACAGGTTAAATCTATTATTATTTATATCAGAAAATCACTATCAATAGTTGAGTCTGAAGCAAGGTCCGTTTCTTGTCTTATTCTCTCTCTTTTTCTCTCTCTCACTCTCTCTCTCTATCTCTGTCTTTCTCTATCTCATTCTCATTCCTTCTCTTCTTATTAAAAAGTATTTTCTATTAGCTGTACATCATTATAAAATATATTAATATAAAATATATAAAATAAAATAAAATATATAAAAATTACTTGAATATATCCTTATATTATTTTCTAGTATATACTAATATCTACTCCTATTGTCCATAACCTTCTATTTTATTAGTCAAAGTTTTTATAGCAAATAATTAATCGAGATAAAATCATGATTCTTTCCATCTTTTAAATTTTGTTTACTTTTCATTTCTTTACTTTTCTTATATATATTGCATCTTTATCTTTAAGAATTCTCAAAAAATATAATGGAAATAAATACAAACATTTTCTGTATTTTCAATCTTTTAAGCTTGAGTATATCCCAATCTCACATTTCAAGAGCTGCGTCAGAAATAAAGATCCAAGTCCAATAGGCTATAAAATCTTAGTTTTTTCTGGGTTTTTTTGTATTTTGCAGTAAACAAAAATTGCAAATAAGCATTTTCGTTGACTACCTTTTAAGAGCCCATTGAAACGTAATTTGTTATTTGTTTCTGGTAATTTTGTTCGCAATAAAAAACCAAAAAACCTTTTGTTGCAATTGCAATAATTTGGCTGCACGCGCCAGGCAACACGCCCAGTTTTTGGTTTCGTTTGTTTGATTTTGGCTTTCTGTTTTTGTTTTTTGTTTTTTTATTTGTTCGCTTCTAGTTGTAAGATTTCTTTAGACAATTGTTTGATTTTTAACACTTGCAGTTGGCTGTCAAAGTTGGGTGCATGCTCGAGGCTTTTGTTGCTGTTGGCAATTTGAAAATTTATTCATTTGCTGGAAACTTTAACCGCAAAATGCACTTTTGTGCGCTGGACGTGGGGACCCATTGTCGCCTCGCTCTGTTTCTTTGTCACTGACTCTGGGGGCCGCGAAAACTTCAATTTTGTGAAATCGCACAGTTGTATCGCCTCGAAGTCGAGCCCAAAAATCCAAAAGTGACCCAAGTGTTGTTCCATGTGACTGACTGCACAATCGCCATCGAATCGCCATGTTGTGCAAATTAAGGATTTTTCGGCTTGCGTTGTTCGTTTTCTCGTATTCTTATGCATTTTGACATTTTTATTGCATTTTTTGTTAACCCATTTTTGTTAACAATTTTTTCTTTTTTTTTTTCTTTGCGCTCAAGATAACTGTGTCAGCTGGGCCTATCGACAATCTGTGAATTGTTTAATTGATTTGCGCGACTTGTGCCAATATTGAGAGTTGCACTACTGGTTGAGAGGGGATTAAAGCGAGGAGGGGTAGTTAGTCAAAAATTATAGGTTATGCTCAAAGAAAGTGGATTAGATATAGACTATATATCTTCTCTACATACATGCAAAAGGTTTACGATATTTTAGGACCTATTCGTCATTAAGTAGAGAAATATTAGTATTAAATACTTATATTAGGATTATTATATAGGCTTCTTTGATCTGTTTGACCTGAACTTATATGATCTTACAGAGGATCTCAATGAAGTTTTACATGGGTTTGTAAATATATCAATTCGGATAATTCTGTTATAAGACCTACTTAGATCATTCATCTATAAGAATATCTCCTAACTCTGTTGACTGAAAGGATTTTGCTTGATCCTATAGATCTATGTTTTAACCCTCGCTTCGGTTCGATCTATTCATTGCAAAATCATGAAAATATTATTATAGCTTTGCTCCGCCTTTGTCTCTTTGACGCGGATAAGAATTTTGCTAGCTCTATTAATAGAAAGAATCGCCTACCGTCAGACAGCTCACGTAATTCTGTGTGATTCCCTGTTCTATTTTCGTATAACTGTTAACACTTTCGTTTGTTGATTCTCTGACTGTATCCCTGTTTTATTTTTACTTTTTTCGTCCACTCATTCCTGGCTGCAGCCTCATTTAAATTCGCAAAACTTTCGTTTTTTGAGGTCAGTTAATTAATGCGATAATTAATCTTTCTGGCCGGCTCTCTGTCTCCGACTCTGACTACGCCTGCCTGTTTTATGGGCCTTTTGTTGTTGTTGATTTTTATGGCTTGTTGTCATGCAGCTGCTTTTAAATCAGCTAACTGACCTGTCAGAATTTTACAGTTAATATAATTATAAAGGGATTTGTGCAAAATATTGCGAAAATTGGGTCAACGCAAAAAACAAGAGAAGAAAAAGAAAAAAAAAGAACGAAGCAAAATCAGTTGAACCGGAAATGTAAGGAATGCGCCGAAATAACTTTGTGAAATAATCACACCACGTATACCATATAGAGAGTAGGGGTATTCCAATTTGGTTACCCTAATAATAATTATATATAAATTGTGATTGTAAGCGATACTTGATAATCCCAGCTATGGCAATTGTGCCCCATTCTAATAAGCAACTTCCTCCGGCAATGATAATGAGGATCTGCCTAATAACAATCAAATATTTATTAAAGAACATTCACACGCTGGCGTTGCATTACATCAAATTGTAGGTTCTATAGTGCAAGAGGAATACCCAAAATATATCGAGAGAGGGAGAGAGGGAGAGAGGGAGGGAGCGGCTAGTGTCATTGTTCGTGTCAATTAATATTAGTCTACACAGATTGGGGAGCTGTTGCGGTGTTAGTTGCCAGCAAAAGCTGCCAAAGTTGCGTTGCAGCAGCAGCAACAACAACAACAAGAACAACAATTAGTGTGGAGCAACTGCGCTCCTCCCTCCTCTAATATAATGAAAACCTTTTGGTCTTTTGGTGGGCAAAACCAGTTTTCGGGCAGACAATTTGAAACGTAAATTTATGACCAAGTGCGCTGCCTGATGCCTGATGCTGCTGCTGTTGTTGCTGTTGTTGCTGTTGTTGTTGTTGCTGCTGCTGATGCTGAGACGAGAGAGCGTTACGTTTTGTATCTGTATCTGTAAGATATCAAGATACAGGCACACACGGAGCAGCTACTGCGACTTGATGCACACCTGCACGTTGGCGTTGCTGCTGCTGCTTGTTGTTGTTGCTGTTGTTGTTTTCTTTTATTATTGGTGTTAAAATTATGGGTTACGCTGCGACTGCGACTGCGAGTGTCGGAGGCGAGACAAGACGTGCAGCGACGTGGCCGCCGAGTGGAGAGACGTGCTCTTGGGCAAAGGCAACGTTGACAAGAGCGCGACACAGAACGCAGCACCAGGGCATGGCAGGCGGCGGGCGAGGAGGGGAGCCGCTGCGTCGGGGTCGTGGCCGTAGTGGTGGGGGGGAAACTAACGCGTGTAAGACGGTAGCACTTCCCTAGCTGTCTGTAACCTGTTCCTGTCCTGCCACTGACGTTTGCGTGTGTGCAATGCGTCCGCCGTTGCCGCTCGCAGCCCCTGGCCGTGACTTTGGCTCAGTTCGTGGCTTCGGCCTGTCGTCGTGCCTAAAATCTGTTCTAAGGGCCATAAATTGTAGAGCCGCCTGGTTGTTGTAGTTGTTGTTCCTGCTGCTGCTGCTGCTGCAGTCGTTGGTAGTTCAGGCCAGCCACGACATGCAGCACAATGTGTTAACACTGGTAGTCAAAAATCTTGTTTAATATTTGGGCTTAGCAGCGCTTCAAGTGTCTGGCAGCACTCTATTGTTGCTTGATCTTTCATACCCTGTAGTCGTAAAAGTGCTAAGCGGGTATATAGAGGTCGTGAGAGAAGAGGGCTTTATGTATATAAACCGAATGTAATATAGAAATTAATGCATAGCATTTATTTATTTGAGTCTTGAACTCTTCTATTGTTGCTCTATCTGTAATACCCTAGAGCCAAAAAAAAAAGTGGTGGAGGTATAAGAATTTTCAGAGCGAACATGACATTGTATAGGAAAGGAAAACAGTCAAAAGCTTAGACTGTTTCTTGATTAATTAAAGTGGCTTACAAGGATTGAGAGACGGAATTAGATAAACATGATGAAGTCCACAACATAGCTCAACTCAAGATCAACGTCTTTGAATATTCTTTTATTGCTTAGCTTAGTAGTCAGAAGGAGCCAGCGCTATAATTAGTTTTAAAAACAGTTATTAGCTTAGTTTATGTAGTAGCTATAAATGTATTTAAACGAGTGGGACTCTACATTTGTTGTCTATTCTAAGTCTCAAGGCAAAAGAGAGCATGCATATTTTATAAGGAATGTTCTTGCTATGAATATATACTATATATTGAAATTTCTATACACCTATCATACTCTATTTTTTAAAGACTCAGTAAAGGTATATCATTTTGACAGAGAAAAGCAAAACCAATATATGTACTTATTTCACTTTCGTGAATGAGTATAAATATACATAAATTTAATATGACTTTTCATTAAATAGATTATCCTTTACAAACGAAAACTGCTTGATATATAAAGACCAATAACATTTTTGCTCTAAAGCTCTAAACCCTTTAAATTTTAAGGCTAAAAGATTATTGTTGCTAAAATTATATTTTAATCCAAATAGTCTTTTCTTTATTGTGGAAATACATACGCATTTTAAAGTTTTCCAGGAATTTTGTCTACTACAGAGTATCTTTAAGTCCAACACTCCCTGCTTGTTGCCTATCCTTAGTAGTTTTAATTTACTGTTTGGCGTAAAAAAGTTAATATATGAAACGTTTCGCCTGGCATATATAATAATGTTCTAGGTGTGCAGCCGCTGCTAATGCGCCAAGATCCTCTTAGGCTAATCCCCAAAAAGCCTTAAATACAACACTGAACACATGGGAGCGTTACATTGTAGCACTGGCACTATATATATATTCATGGCGTTTCGCACCTGATCAGCCTATGCTAATAACAGAGAGAGAGAGAGAGAGAGAGAGAGAGAGAGAGAGAGAGAGAGAGAGAGAGAGAGAGAGAGAGAGAGAGAGAGAGAGAGAGAGAGAAAAACAGATTTGAATTCCTTGCTTCATTACAATAAATTAGTCGCCCCAATCATGTCTCAGCTTCGGCTAATGAGCTAATCCTGCTCTGGGCTCACTTTGTTCCGAGTCCATTACCAGGGGCCTATTAGCCAGCCAGAGAGATCGTTAATAAAGCCATGCCAAATTTGTTGCCGCAAAGGTTTAATGTTTTGATTGAGGCACCGGGCAATTGCCTGGGCCAGCACACGGCCTGGGCACACGGCTCACAGCAAACTTCTAACTCGTCACAGCAGCGTCTGACAGCAGTCAGGCTCGGGCCAGGTGCTGCTGCAGTTGGTCGGAGTTGGAGTGTTCGTATCGTGCTAGTACATTTAAGATTTGCCATGCTTTTGGCAGCCGCACTGAATTGGCGTAACAGGTATGAGATAGATATGAAGTATGATGTGGTTTCATTTTTATTGGATGCGGCTAAACAGAAGCTGGACAACTGGCAGCTCGGCTCGAGTCGCAGCTGGCAGCACACACACACACACACGCATACAAATGGCAACGCCGACGCGACGCCTTATCGCAGTATCTGGCCAAGGCAGATAGATGCCTTGGCTGACTGCAGCTGGCCAAGTTGGCCATTTAACTGTACTTTCCACTGCGGCGCATGCGTGGCGGCAAAAATCTGTAGGCTAATGAGACAAAATTGTTTTGGCCACTGCAGTCACACACACACACACACACACAGGCACACGTACATACTACAGAGATTGTCTTTGTGGATTATCTGCGGCATTTTTATGCGTTTGTCTGTTTTGGGCAAGACAATGCCCCCATGGGTCATTCTAAGCTAAGCCGCAAAACAACACACACTTGGGACATTTAATTACCGTTCGAGCCTTGACCCATTAGCCAAAGCTAAGCTAAACGCTTTGTACAGACTCCGAGCAACTTTGACCTTATGTCGTAAATTAATCAAGCCACTGTGATTACAACAGATACAGAGATACCTTTGAAACAGAGTCATCAAACGCTGGCTACCTAACTATCCCAGAGCCAGCTGGCAACACCTGAGCCACGCTTTGCAGACAAAACAGACAAGTTGATTTACCAGGCTATACGGCCAAAGAAACGAAACACAAAAAAAAAACACAAAAAAAAAGCAAAACAGGCAGAAAAAAAAAGACAACGAAGAAAAAAGAGCGCGCTATTGTACGTCATTTTTCAAGAGCCGAAACCTGAAATGGAACTCAATTTGCTGCTGTTGGCCGTTTGGGGCCAGTTGGACCTCAAGCTGTTGGCTGGCCGAGCCCCAAAGCGGAGGCTGGAGCTGGAGCTCCACTCCAATTGTGACGGACGGGCGGGTCTCGGGGGCGGCTCTTATACCAACTTCGGGCTGCGCACGTGCCAAAGCCGCGCAGCTTTTATTATTTTCTTTTTTTTTCGTGTTTGTTGTAGCTGCTGCTACTGTTGTTGTTGTTGTTGTTATAATTGTAGTTGTTGCCGTTGTAAATGTACGCCCAGACGGCAGCAGCAGCAGCCCTAAAAGAGGCAAGACCAAATGAGTCTTGGCTTTTTGTCTGTGAATACTCTTTATGAACTGGGCTATATTTACTCTATCGGCTTATTTATATTTATTTATGGTATTTTGACTTTGCAGTCAAGCTGATTACGAAATGTTTCAATTTTGGTAATCTTTAAAGGAAGCTTAGGAGGGTTATAGAGAAATATTTTTACAAGTTAACATATGGAATACTATGAAAAATATATTTCTGTACAACTGTTAGAAACAAGATTATCTTTTATTCATTTAAATATATTTTATATAATGAAAGGGACTCATAATTTTAAACTTAAGCATCTCCCAAGCTTTTATAGTTTATTTATTTATCTATTAAGGTATCTAAAATATATGTCTTATTTGTACATATTTTTTAAAATAATAAAAATATTATATAACTTTTAAAAAAAAACTCTGAATTTCTAACCAAATTTTAATAAATTTTTTGATTGCAAATATATGCATGATATCTGAAATATATTTATTATACAATAATTAAATTATAAATTATAATAAAATACAAAATATAAATTAATAAGATAATAAGTAATTTAAATAGTTAATATGTATAATAATAAAATAAAATTTAATTGTTAAATAAATAATTAAATAGAACCAACTATTATTAATAATAATTGATGAATACTTTTTTATGTGAAATTCTTAATTTAATAATTGAATATAACTAAAAGTATTTATATTTAATAGTGACTTTATTTAATTTTTTTATTATAATTATATTTATTATTTTGGTATTTCAAACGTTAAAATTCATAATAATAGGCATATTATTATTTTTATTAATATATTTCATAAATTCATATTTTCAGTTATATCTGCGCATTTTTAAAAAGACAAACGAGAATTGTTTTCAATAATCATTAAAATATTTTTTGTAAATTTTTTACTTACTCTAAAATTGTCTTTAAAATATTTATATTGAAAATCAAGAATATTTCCACAAAAAATATATTTTCTGGATTTCATCTGCCATTTATATAGTTTCTTAGTTTCTCAATCAATTGTTGGCTGCCTATGCCATCTGCTCTACACACTCTTCTCTCATAGGATGGCCAAGAACCCAAAGCTAAAGTCAAAGCCAAAGCCAAAGCCAAATCCCAAAGCCAGAGTCAAAACTTCGGCCATGACTTGTTTAATCGCTGAGTCGCTGTAGCCCTAAAAGCCTAAGAAAAAAGAAGCTTGAGTGTGTTGGAGTAAAAGTCATTTATTTTGTTTAGATTTGTTTTCTGATTTGGCAGACAGTTGGTAACCCTTTTAATTAAAAGAAGAGAAAACATAAAAATCAAATAAAGAGAATGAGAGAAGAAAAAAAGGAAAACACCAACGGCAACAGCAACAACAACAACAACAACAGCAACAACAACAGCATCTTAGCTACTTTTTGTGAACATGCCCTGGGCTTATTTGTCCAGGCACTGCCTACTTTTGAATTGTTCAGCTAAGAGGTGTCGAGGGCTCCATAGGTGCTTAAAGTGGGCGTTGTTGTTGCCTCAAAAGTTGTAATTGTTGCTGTGGATGATGCAGCTGATTTGGCGTCTGCATCGTCGTCTGCATGGAATATTTATGGCTCGTGCCAACTGTCGTCTCTTGTTACCTGCACACATATAAATCGCTCTTACAGCCACAAAAAACGAAAAAAAAAAAAATAATAATAATCATAAGAAGAAGAAAAAAGCTGTCTGTAATTTATCAAAGCATCTCGAACAACTCAACTTCAAGTCTGACTGTCTAGACCAACTGCAACTGCAACTGCAACAGCGCCTGCGCACACTTTGCTCGTAAAATAAAGTCGCGTCATTTTTGAAAATTTATGAAATTATCTCTGAGAAGTGCTACTGGAAATTTGTTTGTTTGCACTTAAACTGATTTTTATGTTCGCTCGGCTCTCCCCAGCTCCAACTCAATGGCAGCTGCCCAGTTTTCACATTTCCATTCTCTAAATGTCGATGCAAGCTGCGAGCGCCCACGTTAAACGTTTCTGCCCTCTCTCGTATTCTCTTTCATTAAAATTAGGAGTTGATTAGAAAATTAATTAATTAAAATTAGTTTTTAAATTTAAATTTAATTAATTAATTTAAATTAAGTATACAAATATAGGTAGTTTTATTGACAACTCAATTCATAAGTCTAATTGGATGGGACTACGGCCACATAAAAATAATAGTGTGACTGCGCAGTAAATGTTGGATAAAAGGAATGAGTGATAGATAAAGATTATAAGATTAAGATGAATTTTGAAAACAAGTTGGATTTGAATAAAATAAGATTAACATGCTTTATTTATTTTTATCATTTATTTAATATTAATAATTATTATAAAGTATATTTAATATATTATAAGGTTGGAAAAATAATACAAAACCCTATAACTAATAATGAAATAATACTGAATTAAATTGCTACTAAAGGTACCACAAAAAATGTTAAATAAAAAAATTAAAAAATTAAAAAAAAAACTAAATCTATAAAAAAAATTTTTTTTTTTTTTTTTTGTTAATATGGACAATTTTTTTTAACGAAAATATTAGTTTTACGATTTAATTTGAAATAAGTGGTAACAAACTTTTTACAAAATATATCAAAATTAAAAGTACGCTTTTAAAAATTAGTTTAACAACTAAACTTGTTTAATAAATTAAAATAAAAATATATTTTAAAAAATCAGACTGGATTATTTTTAAATGAGTAATTAACTAATTTTTGCATTTCGATAGAATGCAAGGAGAATTTTTTTTATAAATTTATTTTAATTTAATTTTAATTTTATTTAATTTAATTTAATTTTTGCATTATAAATATACATATGCATTAATATTTTCGTGAACACAACTTAACATGAATATAAATATATAAATTTCGTTTGCCAAATAGTAAATCCAGCGTATTCAAACTTCGCCTTAACTCCCCAACTATTACTTCTTGTTAATTTTATTTCCATGAATTTGATACAAATTTGACTTTTTGCTTTTTGCCTGGTCAGCCCATTTGGCTGAGCACGCGCTCCACATTTCCATTGCAGGTGTTGTCCAATTTGATTTCGTTTTGCTGCCTTGGCTGTTGTGTGAGCCACGCTCAGAAGCTTTGCTGACAGCCATACGGCTGCGGTACGGTGCGCCGGCGCCCACGCCAAAAGCTTTTAATGTCTTTGTCTGGCTAACTGTGTCAGCAATTAGTTATGGTCTTTATTTATGGCTTCTATTTGCCATTTGTTTGTTTAATTAATTCAGTTTTTTCGTTGCTCTGCACCGAGCAGACAATGTTTCATTTAATTGTTTAATCGCTTCAAAAACTGCCAGGCCAAGCCAAAGCAAAAACTCTTGTGCGAGACGTTGACAAATATTTAAGCAAGCAATCGTATTGTGCCTATGCCTAAGTTGAATGTTTAATTACCAATTAGCTGCTTACATATACACACACACACAAAAACACACACTGAGAAATCGCAGCCGGGGCTCAGGTGTCAATGACACTCGACTGAAAGACACTCCAGCGCATTATAAGTGCTAATAACTAGCGTCACTCCACTATGTGTATTCCACACATAGGTGGAGAGCTATAACAAAGAGATCACAAATTCAAGCATTAGTCATCCCGCAGACATGCGACCCGGACCGACCCCAAAGCTCCGGCCTACAATAAACTTATCGCGCCTATAAAATCAATCAACTTTGTTCTTGTTGTTGTGCTCTTTTAAAAAAAATTATAATAATAATAATAATAAAGTGCTGCTGGAAAAGGAGTTCAGTTTCCGCACACAAATTCATATGTACATACATATATCTAGAGGTATCGACTGATCGACTATGAGTCATGGACTTGGTTGTTGTTGCTTTTGGTTTTCGGGGCGGCAAGTGGTCAAAACCAAACCCCAGCCCAGACCCATAAATAAAGCGAAATATATATAAATAATTTTTTTTTGCGCTGTTGTTGTTGCTGTTGGCTTAGAGCTTTTGCCTTCCTGTCCGTTGGCTTATTTGCCCATTTGCCCATTTGCTGTTTATACAATAAATCTACCTGGGCTCCAACATCTAATAAAGTGAAGCCAAAGAGAAAGACAGCGAGACAGAAGGACAGCAGACGGCAGTCGGCAGACGGGCTCTCCAGCTCTGTCTAGATCCAGAGCGCAGCAACCTCTACCTGTGCAACCCGTGACTCATCCGCTTGGGCAGAGGCAAAGTCAACAACGGCAGCACGAATCTCTCGCCGATCTTTCGCTTAAAGTTAAATAATCAACAATTTGAAGCTTGATATGATTAGCAACTTGTTGCTCCAGCTTTACAGCCCGACCCGTGCTCTCTGCTTCAGGTAGTTTTGCAGTCAAAACAATGCGACTTCGACGACGGCGACGGCGACCCTGAGCCCTTTTTTTCGTGCCAATGTCTTGGACTGCAAGCTTCACACATTTCACAGAGCTGCGCCAACGGTCGTGCCTATCCGAGGTTTGGACTCGCATGACTCATCCAGTGCAGCGCGACGTTGTCTCAGCATTGGATTACAACGAGGGACCCAATTTTGTTTTTTATTTATTTTGTTTTTATTTGCGAACATTTGCGGCTTCTTCTGCCGTTTGTTTTTTAATGCGAAACTTGTGTTGCTGTTGCATTCCTTCTTATTTTTTGTTTTTCTGCTGCCGTCGAGCATTTTGCTTGACCGTCTTTAGTCGGAAATCGACAAATTATGAGCTCGATTGCTTTGTGGTGAGGGTATTAATATAATAATCCATTTAAATGATGCGTAGCGGCTAGCCAATCTGAATTTCTTCATTAAAATCAGCTAAAGTTCCGAGTAGCTGTTGATAAGACTATAATTGTCGAGATCTTTTAATTATGGCTGAAATAAATTGGATATATTTCTTAATGTTTACTTTTAATTTAAACTGTATAAATTTATTTTAAGTTTAAAGTAATTTTTCAATTCAATTTATCTGTCATTTATAATTAACATTATATTGATTATTTTATTTTACCTACTTTTTAATTATTTTAATTATAGAATTATTATTTTTTTTTATAATGTTTTATTATATTAATATTTTATTTTACCTTTTTTTATTTATTTTGTTTTTATATTTTTTTTTTTTAATTTTTTTTTAATGTATTATAATTATTAAATTTATTCTTTTACTTTAATTATTTTTAATTTATTTTATATATATAAAAATATATTATTTTTATTTTATTTATTTTTAATTTATTATAATTATTAAGTTAATTCTTTTACTCTACTTATTTTTGATTTGTTATATAGTTTATATATATTATTTCAATCATTTTGATTTTTATTATTGATCCTACGTATATTTTGTAGTTTTTAGGACCTACAATTGCCTTGACTTTCTAAAAATAAAAAATAATGTAATGCAATTCAGCTAAAGCCTTCAAAAGTTATATATTCTGATAGATTTATTTATCTATAATCTATTAATCATGTTCCATATAAATTGCGTATATTTTTTCGAATCTCCCAATTGATTTGCGCTAATTAATTTAATTTATTCGTTAAAGTTTTATTTTTTGCAATTTAATGGTAGCCGCAATAGAAACAGCAGATAATAATAAACCAAAATGCATAAAAAACATTAAGAGAATTGATAAAGCCAAAGCAAAGCTGGCCGAGTCCGGGGAGCTGGTAATTGGTCAACTTGTTTACACTTTGCCGAAACACACAAATAATAATGAAAAACAAGCGAAAAAGCCAAAGCAATTGACATACAGTTTCCCTCCACACAGACGCAGAGTGCCGATATCGATGTCCAAGAAGTTGACATCCTTGGCACGAGTATCGCTTACAGCTGGCTCAGCTGGTACCCACTCGGTCGAAAATTATATATTGACAAATATGTCGCGATCGTGCAGTCGATCAAGTGTTGCTGTTTTTTTTTTTTTTTTTTGCTTTTATTTTTGTGAAATTGATTCTTGAGCTGTGTGAATTATGTATGATGTGGCAGACTCGAAGGCTACGCGCCCAATTATTAGTTTTGCACCGACAATAAAAGTATATATGTGTATAAGTGTATGCATATATATTAGTATGAGCATCATAAATGATATCTTTCAATAGCGTATGCTTCCGGCATACTCAGAGCAATAAACTGTATTAAAACTCATATATTCTGCTGCTCTACACGTCAGATATGTTTACAATTCACCGCTGCAAAAATTTAATCAAAAGTAAAATGCGCGCACAGCCACACGGTGCCGTGGACAAGTTACCGTAGAACAACGCCCCTGATTCAAAGTGTTTGGCAATATTTTTCCAAAGCGTCCGCCCCGTTCGCTCGCCTATTTGGCGCTCTTAAATGCTGTTTTGTTTACCCAAATACCCTATGTAAACTGAAGAGCGATAAAGGGGAATGCCCATTGAATGATTATGATTTTGTTGAAAATCATTAAAAATAGTAATATATCTCAATATCTCCTTTTTGTTGTCTTATATTTCTCTCATTCTTCTTATATTTCTCCAACTGTCTCCTTTTATCACTTCTCTCAGTCTCTCTCTCTCTCTCTCTCTTTCTTCTCAGTCTGTCTCTCTCTCTCTTTGATTCACTCCGTCTCTTTAAATTGAAATCTGCTTTTGCCTGCTTATCTAAATCATCTCCCACTTTTTACAGGGTATTTCTAGGCTGAACATTTTCTTTCCTCCAGCAATCTCCCTAGTTTCAATGTTTGCATTCGCTATGTCTCTGTTTGAGCAGCAGCGCAAACATTTCACACCTCAAATTCATTGAAAAATATATTGCAATATATATTTTGAGCGAATTTCCCTAGCTCCAACCATTCATGTGCGAGCGACACAAACGAACTGGAAAAAAATGGAAGAACTTTAAAAATAACGCCGCAGCGCGTGCGGAAAACTAATGCTGAAAATTTAATTTGGCAGATGGGCAAAGCGCAGAAATTGCAATTGCTCTATGAATCTATCAACAGCTATGCAATAAATTCTAAAAATAACAAGAGTTCTATATGTCATGCGCCCAAAAATGTAAAACGTGAAATGTAATCAGTCGTGAAGAGGCAGGGCATAATACACTGTAAGATTTCAGAAAACCTAACTATGATAGTTGAAGTAATTTTTTCCCAGATTAAGTGACTTAAATTCTAAGGCGGAATTTAAGTAAATATTATTATCGCCCTAATTTGTGATTCTCATTAATTTGTTAATACATTTAAAATTATAGTTTCCGTTGACTCTCTACATCAGGAGCATTGCTATTCTCTTTCACTTTCTTTCCTTTCCTTGCCCGTTCCCAGTGTGTCTCGCTGTCAATTTTTTCCTCTCTCTCGCATTCTCTTCTACTGTCTCGCTCACACTGTGTGTCTATAAGATCCTGACTCTCTCTTTCTCTCTCTCTCTGTCTTATTCTCTTCTTAATTCTTATTTCTCCCACGGCGTTGATTTTTTCTATCTCTCTCCATTTCTTTCTCTATCTGGGTTTCTTCTCTGTCTGCCTTTCTCACGCTATCCATGCTTCTCTCTCTCTCTCTCTCTCTCTCTCTCTTTCTCTCTCTCTCTCTCTCTCTCAGTTGCTATTATGCATATACTAATTGTCCTACACTTTTCTCTAATTTTTTCTCTCAGTGAACAATTTTTGATTCCCCCTCTTTTATTTATATAGCAATAAATTTATTGTGCTTCTCTGTGAACTTTTGGTTAGGAACATACACGCATACATATATATTCACTAAGCATACTAACCCATCACACACACACATACATACACACAAACGCTCATATTAAGTGTGGAAGTCGTATTGCCAAGCAACAGCTAGTAATAGTTCTAGTATATAGTATTTATAGGCCCCCCTGCCAGGCCCTGCATTCGCATTCGCACATTGCGTTGACACCCCACTCAGATATTTGGCTTCTGGCCAAATGGCCAAATGGCCAATTCATGAAACGGGTATTTATAGCTTGTCGTTGCCACAGGCATATTAATCGACTCCTTAATTAGTTTAGTAGCTGACTGGCTGCCCAAAAAAAAAAGGCAAAGTGAATTTTAATTAAAACCTAATGAAAAATTAATATGCCGCACTCTCAGCTGCCGCAGCAGCGCAACTCTGTATATCTTGTGACACACAAATCGCGACGAGAGATTAACGAAATTTGACATACTTTCGGTCGTGTATTGAGGAACGTTGCGCCCCACCCACACGCACACACATCATAACGATCCATTATGCATAAGAAGCTCTTTGTGGGGTGGCTGAAGTTTGTTAATTGTTCGGTGGCTGCTGCTGCTGCTTCTGCTGCTGCTCTTACAAAACACTGGGACTGAAACATTTTATCGCTTACAAAATGACGACGGCTCGCCGGAGTTCTTCGAATTTTGAAACATGCTTCCAAATGTGGCCTTGTCTCGTTAATCAGCTGTAAAGTTGCCGTTTGTTGGCAACAAAGCTCAAGCAACGTGTGAGTGCCGTTGCGTGTGGGCGTTCGCATATCGAGTGTGCGTGTGTGTCTCTCTGTGTGTGTGTGTGTGTGAGTGTCTCAGGTCGCCAAGCGGAAGCATTCCTTGTGTTTTCACTGTCCCAAGCGTCGTATGAGTGATGTATGTGACATCTGTGACGCGTTCGACTCGTCCGACTGTTGCCCCCTCTCACCTCCTCGCCCTGCCTCGATCTCGCTCTCGCTCTCAAGGGTTGTCCACTTTGTTCAAAATAATTCACAATGTGTCATCGAAAGTAGGTCCGGGTGGGCAGCTGTTCGCACTTTGTGATCAGTGAAAGTGGGTCAACCCGGCTTAGGCGCTTTTAATGGCTTTGTTGGGGTAGTTCTAGAAGTTTCTGAGACGCTCACACGCCGAGGAGATAGCGCAGGCAACGTCGCATTACTATTGCATCAGGCGTGAGAGTTTTTAGTCTGTGGTTGAGCTCTTTGTGCTATACGGAATATGTCTAAAAAAATATATATTTTTTTTTATCGATATTTGTCGTTAAGAATATATTTGTTAAAGTTTTATTTTTTTATGTTGACATTCGCTACATTAATATTCTGATTTTTCAAGTAGAATGAAAAATAAAATTATATTAAAAAAAAAAAAAAAAACAAATTATAATATTTCAAAATTAACAATATAAAATAAATTGAATAAAAAAAATATATAAATATAAATAACTTAAATTATAATATTCCATAATCAAAAACATAAAAAAAGTAAATAAATAAAAAAAGAAAAAATTTACAAAAATATATATAAATAAAAATAAAAATATTTTCAATTAAAATGTTACAAAATTAAAAATGTAACGTAAATAAAATATAAAATAAATAAATAAAATAAAATATATAAATAAAAATAAATAAAATTAAAAATATATATAAATAAAAATAAAAATAAATTTGATTAAAATATTACAAAATTAGTTTAAAAAAAAAAATAATGAAAACTAAGTAAATTACAATAAATAATAAAAAACAATATGTAAATATTAAATTTAAAAATTATATATAAAAATTAAACAAAATAAATAACATACAAAAACTCATTTTAAATAAATAAAACTTAAATTAAAAAATAAAAATAAATAAATAAATAAATAAAACATAAATTAGTTCAACAAAAAAAATTAATAATAATAATAATAATAATAATAATAGTTTATAATTCAATTAAATAAATTTGAAACATATATCTCCCAAATCAGTCCATCTCAAATCTATATATTCCAATTATATTGCACAGCTCTTGCAGCCGTTCTGTGAACCGTTTTCTACTGAAGCGAGTCTCTGGCTGATATGGTTGGCTTTGTCATGTCAGCAGCTGATTGTTCGCCTGCTCCAGTCAACGACAACAAACGTATATTTGCAATATTCTAATTGCTGCTAAAATCAATCTGACTGCCTGAAGTTCTTCTCAAATTTCACTCTCCAAATATATTATTCCCTTCTCAAAGTGTTCCACTTTATCATATATTAAATGTACAACGTAGTTCTTTTCTCAGTTTCATTTCATTTATTCAATTTGATTTGCAGTTATTGAACCTCATCATCACCCGCTGCTGTCTGCCCGCTGTGCGAGCGCACTCCACTCCACTCATCTGCTTAGTCTTGAGGTCCACTCAGCGGCGCAGTGCAGCGGCTCTGTGAGTGACTTCCTCAAGCAGTCATACGTTATCGCCTCTGAAGATCTTAGCTGGCATTGGCTCTTGGCCCCTATCAGAGTCTCTGGTTGGGGATGTCTATCTGCGGAGCTCTCTCGCTCTCTCTCTCGCCCTCTCGCTCTCTCTTTCGTTAGGTCAGACGTGGCGGGGAGCTTTCGATTGTTTTACGATTCGCAACTGTTGCTGCTGCTCTTGTTGCTGTTGCTGTTGTTGTTGTTGTTGTTGTTGTTGTTGTTGTTATTGTGGCTGTCAATAATGTGTAAGGATAATTTTAATTTTAGTCATAAGACTGGAGGAGCTGGCTGCCACTTTTATCGCTGCAATCTGGGCCCCGTCTTCGTTTGCATGCGAGGCAATTTATTAATTATGCATAAATGCCACTCGGTCAGCACGGAGGTGGGCCGGAGTGGGAGTGGGGCGGAGTGTGGGCCTGGATGGAGTTTGGGTGCCAGAGACTCCAGACTGAGTCGGAAAGTTCAAAAAGCAATCAAACTGGCAGCGTCTCGAGTGCCGACAGCCAACAGTTCCCATTTCGCAGTTCTGTTTGCCATACGACTGACTGTACAGTTATCTGTATATATATGCTTATATATATATATCAGCGCAAACAGATTTGAATGAGCGGGTGCTGAGTGGCTCGCCTGACCAGTTAAGCTGACTGCACATCGCACATCGCATCAAATTGATTTACCCAATATGGAAGTCGCGCATCTTTTGTCATTTTTTATTTTTTTGCGCGATATTTTTGGCAGTGCTGAATTTTCAGGCGAAACAATTTGCACGCCTCGTTAAAGGTCTATAATAGGTTTGTGCCTTTCGATTTTATAGATGCTGTCCCATAAATTATACGAAAATGTCTAGTTCGCATCCTCTGTCTGCAAAAGCCGCTGCCAAAAAAATACAAACACAGAAAAAATACAACAACAAAAATCTAGTGAAACCTTTGAGCGTCAAACAATAAACCTAAACCTAATGCCGAGTTCCATTCCTCTTGGGCTGTCCAGAGACAGGGTCAGAGCTACCCGGTACCAGTTACCATTTTCGAGCTACCTGCTGGCTGTCTACATTTATCTAAACTGCCCAACGATCCTCAAGCAGTGTACCATGTGTTTTTAAGTGGCTCCGGCTCCGACTCGATCTCGGGCTCGGCGTCTACACCCTAACACCATTTTTCGTTTTCGTAAAGTTTTAAATTTCTTGGAAATAAAAGCCTGGCCATTAGTTTTCGTCCTTCTTCTTTTCCATTCTATACGCTCGGCTGCCTTTTTGTTTTTGGTTTTTGTATTTTATTCTTTTTAGATACACAGGACAGGCAAAATTTTGCAGCTACATATGGAGTACCTAGAGGAAAATCTAAGACGCGTCACGCCTGCATCGTTTGTCGTTCTACCCTGAAAATTGGGCAGAGCACTTTGATTTCCCTACACACTTGGCACTCAGATGTTGAGGGACTGATAAGGCTACGAGATTTCGAGGCAGCCTATTAGAGTAGCGGGAGAGGTAGTGCAGCACCCTAGCTATATATATTGCCTATCTCCATGATCTACTCACGATTGTGTTGTTCTTCTCTGGTTCTCTGGATTTCGTTGAGCGTATTTACACTTCGACTCGAACTTTTTCTGTGCTCTTGGCTCGGTTCGGCTCGGCACGGAACGGCTCGCAGTTATCGCGCTCGCTTAGCCCCACGTAACCGTCGAGCCGCCCCGTACCGCAGCACCGCTCATCTGTCGGGTTTTGGGTTTGGGCTTCACTTGTCCCTCATACGCCTCGTTGTTGTATTTGTTGCTATTGCTGCGATACGAAACCGTGCAGGTGTCCAATATTTTCTTTTATACCGCGTCATTGGGTTGAAGACAAATACACACACACACACACACAGATACACACATACACATATACAAGTGGAATATAAAGAGAGAGAGAGAGAAAAAAACAAAACTAGTTCTAGATTTACAGCCGCAACCCGTCGACTACTTCGTCGTCATCGAACTCCCTTCCTCCGTCCGTCCGTGCGTCCGTCCGTCCCGCCATCGACTCTGAGCGTCGCTTTATTTCGCCCATATTTTCGATTCGATTGCGTATAACAAGTTTAGCTGCCTCTCGACCGAACCCCTGCTCGTTGTGCTTCGTTGTTTAACTTTATAAAGTGCTTTGCATCCATGCAACGTTTGCTGTGTGTGTTGCTCCCCTGTCCCCTGCCCACTGACTCTCCCCTGCCGCCGATGCCTCCCTTCTGCCACACCTTCCTAATGCTTTTTCTTCGCTGCGCTTTCTTGTTGCTGCTCTTGGGTTTTTTTCTTTTCATTTCTTTTTTTATTTAATTTTTGTTTTGATTCTACGTTTTTGTGCTTGTTCTTTTGTGATTTTGATTAATATTTTATACATGTGGTTGGGCTGTTGCTTGGTCTCATGCGGTGCCGTCGGACGGGCCGGCACAGCGACCGTCCCACTGTCCGTCTGTCCGTTTGTCCCATGTAATTACCCAAATTTGGCGTCACTTGCCGTTAAAGGTTTTTGGGCTTGGAAAAATAGACACAACGGTATAGTGGACTTAAATTTTATTTATGGACTTGGGTTACGTTACAAAAAAGGCATTAGCTATACACTTCATATCAACGGGTCGAAGCACCGATCGAGTGTAGTGCTCAAACGATTTACCCCTTCTGCTCTAAGCCATTCCATAATCCCTGTGCTCTATCTCGACTGCTTTCCAATACACGTGGGATCCTTGCAGCTCTGCCTCCTCCACAAACCGCTCGAAGGGGTAGCCTTGCGGCAGCTCATTCCAACTGCTGACGCCGTTGCTGAAGTCGCAGAAGAGCTCGTTGCCCTGCCGGGCCTTGTAGTTGTACGGCGTAGCTATGACCAGTAGTCGCATGGCGAGCGGCTCACCTGCACCGCCCCGGGGTAAGATCAGGCGTCTGGGAAAACCACAGCTCGGTAGAGTTATGTTCAAGGGAAAATCGAACTGCTCCTGTTCCGCCAAGCTCATGTAGTGATAGAGCTCTGTGAAGCTTATGTGATCACCGATCAATCCGGGAAACTCGCTAGACTCGCGCCGTATCGTATTGTTGCCTTGGTAAAGTATCGTCAGAAATGAATCCAATTGATAGAAGGGCTCCTCATTGACATTCCCACGGGCTGTGGTCAAGTAGCTGCGCAGTATAATCGACTGGGTCCTATTGCTGCTCAGCTGGAAGGTGATCGCGAACGGTCGCTGCTGCAGTCGGTGTCTGCGCGCCTGCAGACTGTGAGGCCACATGAAACGCTTCTCATAGTAAAAGTTGCGGGCGTGCAGAATATTGCTGAGATCCACATCGACGGGCTCATCGAAGGTGATCAGCGGGTCGACCAGGACAGCCTCAATGCTCATATCCGTCGGTCGTACGGGCTGCGAGTAACTCGACTGAAACTCCGTGCGATAGGTTCGATAGGCGTGAAGTAATCGATCGGCGTATGCGTAAAAACTCGGCTGTCGCAGCATTGTGTGCAGCTCCAGGAGCTGTTGGGGCTGGCCGGCGGTTGGCACTTGAAGCCGACTCAAGTCGTAGGGAAACAGCTGCTCCAGGCCCAGCAGCCAATGCTGACCCTTACGCAAGTCGATCAACGTGCCATTGGAGAGGCTTAAGGTTTGAGTGGCGATCGCCTGCTCCACGCTCAGCTCCAGCTTGTGCAGCAGCGCTGAGAGATGCTGCCTTGTGGCGCGAGTCTCCGGCTGATATCGCTGGCCTTGCCAGGTCAGCAGCTGACTATTCGCCTGCTCCAGCCACGACAGACGTTTGTACTCCATTTGCTGGCCGTAGCGCTCCAGCTTGTAGCGCGCGACAATCTGACTCAGCTGCCAGTAGCACCAATCGCGGATGCGCTCGGCTTCTGAGGGATTGTCCCGCAGTGCCACGCCCATATTGATGTAGTACCAGTAGCTCGACCAGCCGTAGTCGTCAATTAAATGGCTCAGCTTAGCTTGAGGCTGCTTTGGTTCTCCAATGCTCAAGATCTGCACGTCAGCCATGGTCTCGGACCATTTGCTTGTGTTGCGCAAGTCTCCGGTCAGATTCGTGGGCAACAGCTGCTTGGGCAGCACCATTTGAATGTGACTTCGATTGCCCATCATCAGCTCCTGCCGAATCCAATTGATGTAGTTGAAGTTGCCAGCTGCTCGCACAACTGTTTCGCTATGATAAGGCGCCGGCAGCAGCTCATAGATCTTGGGCATGGTCAGGACGCGGTAATCGTCGCGCTTGAGCATCGTCTGCATCAGAGCGTGCAGGAAGAGAGCGGGATTCGCGTGGACACGGGCCCAGCATATGTTCTGGCTCAGTGTGCTCCACTCGCGTGTGTTGTAGAAGAAGTGAAAGAGGCCCAAGGTCTCACTGAAGTGCTCCGCCTGATGCTCATTGTAATAGGCATCCTTGGGCAGCAGTCGACCTGAGCTGAGCAAGCGATAATACTCCCGCATCGGCTCGGTATAATGCTGTGCGATCAGATTTGTCTGTTTTGAGTCTGTTCTGGTTTGTTTACTGAAATTCACTTACGACATATTGCGTCTTATCGCTCACAATTTGCTGACCCAATGAAAGACACTCTGCGTGTCTTAGAGGCTCATGAAGATGATGTAGGATTTCCAATAAGAAGCGCTGCTTATTCAGATAATATTGATTTGCTACGAAAAATAAATATATCATCAAATTAAAAATAAATAAATATAAATAAATCAATAATTACAAAAAAAAATTAATAAATAAATATATTTTTATATTAATATACCAAAAATAAATATCGATATTGCATTATTTAATTTACAGAATGATTTCATATATATCATTCTATCAATACTTCTATTAAAAATATATAAATATACCACGAATAGATAATAATATTAAATAAGTTTAATCCCTTACCTATATTGCCTGGAAATATGGCCGCATTGGGACTCAGCTGCAGCAATAAAATGATGGGCGATAAGAGCAAACCAAATCTCATCTTTGCACTTGCTCGCGATTCTCAGTTTCAGAGCAAACTGAGCTTTGCTGCTTTGTTGACAAGAATTTTAAATGCCGAAGACTGCTGCAATTTAATCGAATTGAACTTGTGATCTCTGGGCTGCGACAGAATCTCTCCAGGGGACATTTCAGTATCAGCACGTGAATCCGATTCCATTTCAAAGCTAAAAGCGGGCCCCATTTTTTATTTTATTAGTAAAACAATAAGCTAAGAGAATATTCTCAACTAGAAAACGTTTGCTTTCTTTATTAAATTAGATTTTTTTAAATTTTTATAACATATTTTCTGTATTTCTTTTAAATAAATTTAATTAGTTTTTATTTTTATTTTGTGTATTTATTAAATAAATTTAACTAGTTATTTTATATATTTTTAATTTTTTTTTTTTTAATTTTTTTTATGACATTTTCTGGATTTCCATTAAATAAATTTAATTATCTTTTTCTTTTTAATATTTTTAATATTCCTTCAGCTAAAGTTAAGCTAAGCTAATTAGCTCCCAATCACAGCTAATTAATTTTCTTTTTAGTATTTTCAACAACTCTCACGCTTTGTGCTCTTGCTGTAGGCATACTTATGCAGTCACTGTAGAGCTACAGACATTGTTTATTAGTCATCCAAAGTGGAAATGAAATGTAAAAAAAAATATTTTTTTTTTTTACGTGTTATGATTTTTATTTTTATTATTTTCACTGTTGTTAACTGCCTCCTCGAACTGTCTCCACATCCGCCCGCCTCTGCTGCGGATCAGTCATATCTCTGTTGCTGCTGTTGCATGTTGCTGCCTCTTAAATGTGCACACATTAAAGGCCAGCTCAACGTCTGCTGAACCCAGCGGATGGCGGAAAAACGGGGCAAATTATAATGCGAAAATGTTAATTACAGTCACTTGGCTTGGCCGGCTTGGCCGACTCAGCCCAGATATGGGCATTGTGTCTGGGGCCTTTTGTAACGAAAAATTGGCGCATTAATGTAAAGCGTCGCCCAGGCGTAACGGATAATAGGAGCTGAGTAAATTAACGGTCACTTACACTATATACATATAGGTATTTATATATATCTGTCTCTGTAGGCATTACACATGCGATGTCTCTTTGTTTGGTCTTGTCTTCCTCTTCTTCTCATTAGCCGCTGCCTGCCAGCTAGGTGGCATAGTACGGAGTATGACAAGCGCTTTGCTTGCATAAAGTTAATGATTCGAAACGCGTCGCCTAATAGGGTGCACAATGAAAAACTTTATTGATATGCGACTGTATTCTTGTGCTGGTTCATTAGAGTGAAAAGAGTATATTCGTTTGGGTACTTAAATGGCTGTAAGTCAATAAGTATACAAAATAACATAATGTAACTAAGATAATATAATATAATATATATTAAATTGTTTATCATAAAATACTTATAAAATAATACAATTTAATATAATATTTAATTTAAATTTATTTAGTTGTTTTATGCTTTTTTCACAACTTTTATTATTAAAATTTTTTTTTTCTTTAAATTAAATTTTGTAAATTGTTTTCTTCCCAGTCATGTTCCTAAATTTGTAAAAATATTTTGTCCTTTAAAATGTTGTTCTCAAATAAATGTTTTTGTTTGACATTAATTTTTGAACATAACTCTATTAAATTTAACATATAGAACTATGATCAAGAAAATAGTAGTGCACTCAATCCATAGCCCAAAGTCTTAGTTCCTATGTTGACAATTCTATCTATAACAAATCTCTTCCACAAACCAAACTCTGATATTTACTTCTTCCTGGTCAAATCGTAATATATTAATATCATATTAAATGCTGAAACTGAACGAGTATTATACAGTCCATTACACCCGATTGCAGCGACTTATCATTTGTTAAAAAACAATTTTCACCTTGATTCATGACTCAGAAGATGCCGTGGCATAAGCTTGTTAAGTCAAAAGACCGTTACCGGCTGAGACCAACACCAACTGCAGCCTCATGACAACTGATTACGACAAACTTGAAGAAGAAGCAAAAACCCTCTCGGGCAGAGCACACCCCATACCCTAGACCCCCAGAGCCCATAGCCCATAGCCTATAGCCCATAGCCCATACCCTAGTCCACAGGCCAAGTGTTAAATGTTGTCTAATCATCGCAAGGGTCTTATGCGCAGCATGAATATTAAGCAGTTGTGCGACTGATGACAAGAGACAAAACGCGCTCTGTTCAGCCCATAAATGATCGCACAATGATTGCAAATACGACAGCAAGAAACGATCTTTATACAAAGAGCTTGCATTTATCGAGCGCCGCACGTGCAAAGGGCCAGGCAAATGATTTTGCATTTTTCTCGCCTCTTCTCTTCTTATTTTTCCATAGACTCAATAGCGCAACTGGATCTCTGGAAGCGACGCTTGTCTTCGATCACAAAAGTACTTTGCATAAGCTGTGTAGACAGCAGAGCGGGAGGGAGAGACAGGGAGATAGGTAGGGTGATTCTACGACAATCTTATCACATAATTTCCATAGTTTTGCAATCATCAAAAACGCATAAATCGTTGAATTTTTTTTTTTTTTATTTGTCAAGCCCTCGGGGCGTGCTTGATTCGGTGTCCTCTAATGTCATCATTTTTTTGTACTCGTTCCTGCCGCAGTAGCTTATAAAATGCAAATTACTATTCAATAGGCAATTTTTTGTTGCATTATGTATTTAGTTTTCATACCCCTTGATCGGTGAGTTTTTCTCACCTGGTCGCGCCTTCCTTTGTCCGCGATGTCGATTGCCCCCTTTTAGCGCATTAGAAGTGTATTTAAAAAGTCATTATCAGTCCCCTTGGCGAGTGTGTAAGTGTGTGTGTGTGTGCCTGTGTCTGTGTGTGTGGCACATTAATCAAATCGCCTTTGTTAGCTTTTTATTTTGTTTTTATTTATTGTATGTATAAACATTTATATATGAATAAAGCTTTTTGTTTATACAAAAGCATAAAAGAACAAATCAAGTGTTTATATACTGCGTTTATTTTATTATAGGGCGAACAATTGGGTATATAATATAGTCTTCGAAAGTGAAAGGAGAAAATTAATAATGAATAGTTCAAGGTGAAGGCATATGGAAATGTTATATATTAATTAAATTATATATAAATTAAATATTAGTGAATTAAATATAGTATTATTATATAGCTGTTATTATTTATATGAACTTAGTTTTATGAATGGAAATAGATTGAAGGGAAAATTTATTGGAATTAAATATTTATAAAATAAATTAAAACTTATTTTGTATTGTATTAATATTTTAATATTATTGTTGTACAATTATATATTTGAAATTTATTATTATTATTTTTATTTTTATTTTTATTTTTATTTTTTTATATTATAATTTTTTGCATTATATTATTTTCTCAAGTGAAAGACATTTAGTACAAAATTCCTATAAACGACTTTAAAGCTAAACTAAACATAGCTCGAATTCTTCTGAATTTTCTTATTAGACGTAATTTCAGTTATTATCAGTATTTAATTATATACAGAAATAAATGATTTCATTTTAATAATAGCTCAGTTTCTTACTTTGAGCATAAATTAGAATGAAAAGCTGCTACAAGCTGTTGATAGACCAGTTATTGTCTTATTACTTTAATAACATATGATTGACTGTTGTTTTTGCTATGGATTTAATGCTTGAACTTGTGACTTTTACCACATCTTTTTAATATTTTTATTAAACTTTTAGCAATATTAGAGTAAGTTATCTAAGAGTATAAAAGTAATTTTAAATATTTTTTTTAATCTTTTATTATTATTATTATTAATTATATCATTATATAATATATAATTATATTATTATTATTAATTATATCTTACATAATGTTGTAATTTATCTTTATTGCAGTCAGAATTTATAGTTATAGAATTTAGAATAAATATTCATAATATAATATAATGATGTAATTAATAATTCCACAAATAATTTATATTTATATAATGATAGCATGATAGCTCATATTGAGAGAATAATTCATTAGCATAAAAAATGTTAGTTTAAAATATACTTAGTATAGACACTAGTTTCATTTCTATTTTTCTGTCTGCTAGATTCAGTAGATCGCTTAATCTCAAAAAAATTTAACTACGAAATTTGCTTTGCCATTTGGTGTTTCCACACTTTCAAGAGCTCAGTTACTCATATGCCGATGATGCTTGGACAGGCCCGAGTCAGAGTTGTGCGTTCTTGAAATGGCTAAGGTCTGACGCATAGGCTCAGCAGCCCATAGCAGCCACAGGGCAGCCAACGGCAGCGGTCGAACGTTGCATTTACCTCAACCCGACAGCCGTTGGCGAAATGTAACCAAATGAATCATCGATGCGATTGCCAGTATTTAGATGCGGCACTCGCCACCCAGGCAGCTGCTGCTTGGGCCTGCCTGGGTCTGCCTGGGTCTTTAATAAGCCATTGCGACACCGCAGAACGCAGAAATTGGGTCGAGTGAGATAAATGCATAAACAGCAATATAATAAAACAGAAGTAAAAGGAAAAGCACGATTCAACAAAGAAGGAAAAACATTTTGTTTTCGAAATTTAATACAGACAGTTCGGCTCAAAAGTGTTTTTATTATTTCTGTGGGGGAGGTGGTTCGGAGACAATGGATGGGCTTTCATGCGAACTGTCAACTTGTCACGACAATTAAGCAGCGCCGATGACTATCTTGGCTATCTATCGTTACAGAACGCTACAGTCCCCAGCGCTGTCAGTCGGAGCTGACGCCCACGCGCTGGCATTAAACCAAAATTAAAGTGAAGAATTATTGAAATATAATACGGGAAGACAGAGCCGAAATGTGATTGCCGGACAGGTAGCCCGACCCAATTCGACTTGCACTTGCATGAGACTTGCTTTGCGCTGTGTTTGCCCTGTGTCACCCAACAAAGAGTCAAAAGCTCTGCTTGCCCCCTCCCTCTCCCAATCAAGAACAAGAATAAGAAGAAGAAGACGCAAGGGACGGAGAACTCTTAACATTCTGTCTTTCTTCAATATTTGTTTACCATTTAGTTTATTATGCGCTGCGTACGCCACACGGGCTCTGTTTTGTTTGATTGCCCTTATTGGGCGGCTTTTGGGGGTCTTTGGGGGTATTTTCTTCTGTCTGTCTGTCTGTCCAATATGCTACATTATTTCCAATTCGAGTTATGATTATTATACGCTCTCTGCAGGTTGGGAAAGTCAAATAACGGGCTCTAGCCGAGGGCATTACGTATACACAATTGGTCGTGCATAATTTCCATTTGATGAGTTCTCAATCGGCGTGGACGAGCTGTTCAATGGGTTTATTGATCTTACCCACAAAGGTGTTGAGAAAATTGATATTACACCAAATACTTCTTTGTACCATCGGCCTGGGAAACAACTCTGAATTGCATTCAAGACCAATAAATTAATGATGAGTTTGTTTTGGGACATTTATGCAGCTTATTAGATTCGAGGTGCTGAAAGTTTCATATGAGAAAATCAATATTTGAATTTAGTTGGATTTAAGTTAGATAAATGTAGTCGAAGTAATATATCAAATCTATGGAGTGTGTGGAAAAAGAGCGTTTCATAATATAATGTATAAATTGAATATTAATAGAAATTATGTTATTATTTTACATATAAATAAAAGCAAATAATCAAGATCAGCTTACTATGGCTCTATATAATTAACTTAAGCTGAACTAAATTGCCTTCAGGCAGTCAGTAGTTAGTTCGGATCTTGCGCTCTAGAATAGCCCAGAGAGACTAATACAAGTCTAGTAGATTCAGGAGCCCTGAATGTGTGGTCGAAGGGAATATAAATAAGGAATATAAATTGTAAGCAGCGTATGGAATCTACTCTTTTTAGCAACGATTGTTTAGAATATACTCGTAGCATCACTTTTCAGTTTTTACGTTTCAATTATTTGCTACTAAAAAATATTTTAAGATTAAAAACATAGATAGTCTCTATCTATACATTTCTTAATTATATGTACTTAGTTTTATCAGCAAAAAAAATGTAGATGAATAAGTAATTATTATTGTTGAACTTAATCTGCTCTATTTTGTTTTTTTTTTTTTTTTTTCGAACAATTTTCAATATCAAATCATGTGAGAGAGTAGTTATTACCAATATATATACTTTTCAGCATCAGCAACATTATCATAATCTAACTTGAGAAAATTTCGAGGTATGAAGGCTTACAATTTCTCAGTACCCTCCAGCCAAATCTGGTTATACAAATGAAACGTTGAAAGCGTCAAATCATCGCGAGGATTAAGCGCCGTATAGCAGCTCCTCAACTGCTCCTCAGCTGCTCCTCGACTCTGAGTTCTGTCAACTTTTGTGGCTGCGCTAATGAATCTTAGCCCCGACGAAAGTTCTCAGGGAAAAGCGCATTTCACATTTTGTGTTGTGTCATTTTTTCGGGTTGTCTGATTGACAAATTTCATTGCATCTTCTGCATTTTGGCTGTGTCATGGCGCGGCTTATATGGCAAACCCAAGCAGGCATTGATAAATGATCGCGGCGAGCAGTTGGAAGCCTCGTGCATTAGCTCGTTTCTTATGTGATATTCTAATGAGTGGAACGCAATCAATGCAATTGTCAAGCCTGCTTAGAAGTCCACGAGCAACGCGTGTCGCAGCGGAAGTGAGGCTCGCTCTCGCTGCGCTTTATATGTGCCCAGGGGCGAGCCATTAGTGCGGCAGCAGGCAAAAAAAAAATAAGAAGAAGCAAGAAAGAAAAAAGTGTTAATGGCTGCATTTTAATGAAAGGCAGTGCAGGTGCGGCGCTTGGGCGGTCCCAACATGCATTAGACATTCCGTTAGCGGGCTGCTGCTGCTCCTCCAGCTCCTGCTGCTGCTGCTGTTGCTCCGGTTGATGTCAGCAGCCAAGAATAAACAAGCAGCGCGTGCCATCAAAGTCTCCCCAATGTCTGCCGCAGCCCAGAGAGAAAGACAGAGAAATGGAGAGAGAGGGAAAGTGAGAGAGCCAAAAATAAAAATGCCAATTTGCAGCAGTTGTGGATCGCCCTGGAGCGATCCCTTTTGCCAGTTGAGCAAAATTCCATTGCGCACCCATTTAGTTTATAAATAAAACTCTGCCGCTTCACTGTCAAAGTTGACAATTTATTTTTAATCAACAATGTGGCGGCAGGCAGCGCGCGCGTTCCGCTCGCTCGCTCGCTCGCCTTATCGCGCGAATGTATCTCACAGATACAATCGCTAGAGCTCACGCGAGCTCAAGCTGCTCACTGCTCACTGCTCACTGCTCACTGCTCGCAGCTCACAGCTCAGTGCTCGCTGCTGGCTGCTCTGACAAGTTTAGCTTTTGCCACTTTATGAAAACACTAAATGCACGTCGCGTACTCCGGCCAGGCTCATAAATACCGGCTAAGTTCTTGGCAAGTGCATTTCAGTTAGAACCTTGTCTCGGCTCGGCCTGTAATAAACTGAGTTTGCCATGCAAATTAGCTGCATAATTATTCACGTTCCGCTGTCGTACTGATTGCGACTTAATTCTCATATTGTTCATCATTTAAATAATGCTTATCATCGACTCTTGAACGTGTGTATATATAGAAGAAGACTCTATATATATATATGATTGTACTGCACTCATGCTCTAATCGGAGGGAAGCTTCTACGACTTTTGTTTGCATTGAAATTAATATATAATTTGTCTGTAATAAATGAATATTGCATTTGAAAAGTAAATTTAGAGAATAGTAAATTAATGCTTTCATTAATTTAATTATTAAACTCTGTTGCTGTAATATATTTGATTTATAACAATTTAACTTTTTATATTTAACTAATTTTATTTTATTTCTAAAAACTTAATTTTTCATGTTAAATTTATTTATTTACAATATTTTTTACACTATTTAAACTGATTTATTTATTTATAATAGACAATGAAAGAATTAATTTATTCACATTTATTAAATTAATTAATTTACAATATTTTTATATGGTGTAAACTTATTTATTTTTATCTATATTATTTATTTATATGAATATTTATTTACATTTATTAAATTAATTAATTTACAATCTTTATATTTATTTATATGGTGTAAACTTATTTATGTTTATCTATATTATTTATTTATATGAATATTTAAAAAATACCGACAATTTTAGTTCATTAATTTAATTTGATTAATTAACGGAAATGGAATAAAACAATTTTCAATAAATACTTTAATTTTTTATTAATTTATTTATTATTATTATTTTTGAAAAATATATGAATTTAATAGAAATTTTAAGCTCAAAGTTAAAAAAAAAAAATGTGGAATATTTCAAACAATAAATGTAGAGTATATATTTATGTATATTTACATAGTTCTTATTTTTCAGACCACCCTCGAAATTATTGTTTTAAATGCTATCCTCATTTCACTAAAAAATAAAATTGAAATAAAGTTAAAATATTTATTTACATTGCTCTACCATCTGAACAATTTGTTGCCTTCATTAAATTTGCATTGCGTAAGCAAATACTATTATAGTTCCTACTAGACGGATATCAGGCCTCAGGCCTTATCACGCATCTGACTCATTAGTAACTGCACAAGTTATGACAGTTTAAATTTAGCAAAAATTTAATCACACTGTGTGCATCAAATGAAGACAATAAATAAGAATTTCAAAGCAAAGCTGTGTATAAAATGTGTTTGTGAATTTTGTCTATATTTCTTATCAGCATATTCAAGTTTTTTATCGGATGCGATGAAATATGCTCGAAGTGCGCAGCAAATAAACTTTAGCATTTGCATCCTCCAGCAGTAGCAGCAACAGCAACAGCAACAACAACCACAGCAACATCAATTAATAAGAAATAAAACCCGGAAAAACAATCTTTAAACAGTAATTATAGGGGTTTCTCCGGCAACAGCAGGAGATGCCTGGATACAGATACAGATACAAATGGAGCTGGGCGACGGCTGCAATTGCATTTATCACTCAAAATGAAAAACGAAACAAAAAACTGAAAGGAAAATAGTAAGAAGAGTGAGAGCCGAGAGTTTGTTATTGTAACTGCTGCAGCCATAATCGAAATGTATCTGCGTAGTCTGCCTTTTTAGCCAAAGATACGGCCTGCAGCTATTAGAATTGTATGGTCAAAATGGTAGATAGAATGCCCGTTGCAGCTTCCGCTGTGCCTCAGTGGCTGCAACTGGCAACTTGCAACTGGCAACTGGCAACTGGCAACTGCTTGCTGCTGATTTCCCCCCGAGGGCAATTACCACTCACTGCTCCTGCAACTTCAGCTGGCCGTGGTCCGCACTCTTTGCAATTTATAATTGTAGCCCCGAAACTCAACTTGATGCAGCCTACACCCAACCTGCTACTGGTTGCCAGACCCACAGGCCCCCCTCCCCGGCCCCTTTCGAGTTGTTTAGATTTATCATTTCAGCTGGCAAAGCATCTAGATATAATAATTTTGCGTTTTCTGCCGTGTCAGTGGCGTGCGCTGTTGCAGCTCGTATCTTGCAGATACTCTTTACGCTTTCATGCTAATTTGTGTGTGTGTGCGAGTGTGTGTTGTTAGTGGCACACAGTGGCTCGTTGAGTTTGAGATTTGTGGCATGCAACACGCGCCACAAATTAGAAAAGAAATAAGTGCCTAACAGGGCACAACAACAACAACAACAACAACAACTGCTGCTGCTGCTGCTGCTGCTGCGTATTAATTGGAATTACTGTAATTGCTGACAAACTGAGGCCGAGGTGTGAGTCGCTCCAGTTGCTGCCACAGCCAGAGCTAAAGCCATAGCCAAAGCCTCTGCCAGAGCGGCATCCAGCTGGGCAGCGCCTGTCAATGGGTAGGCGGCTGCTACACGCCAACATCTTATCAGCAAGCGACTCTTCCATGCAACGAAAGCGAAACTTGAGGCCAGCCAGCACCAGCAGCGTCCAGTGTTATGCTCTAATAACGCTTGACCTCAACCACTGACAACTGGGATCAAAGCGGCAGAGTCTGGAGCAAACGCTGCGCTTGGCTAACAACTGCAGCAGCTCGAAAGCAGCAGCTCTGGGTCAACTGAGGAAGCTCAAGTTATAGAGAGAGTGAGAGAGGCAGAGAGAGGGAATTAGAGACAGAGATAGATAGTACGTTATAGATAGTCAGTATGATCCCAGCTGTATATAGGGCTGACTCTATCACACATATCTATACATACAAGACTGCCCCTATTCTACAGACCCATTTGGCAACCCTACAAGGTTGCCCATATTCGACGAATCTATGGCTTTATTTTAGAAGGTGACCATCATAATCATTTTATTAATGAGTTTATCAGCTTTATGAATATCATATCTCTATATCACTATATAATACCCGCCTTGAGATGAAAAGATGTAGGGTTGCCAGCCTGCTTCATCGAATATGGACAACCCTGTATATACAGTTCAATCGAAGCACTTTAATATTGACATGGCCATGGCTGTGGCTGTGGCTGTGGCTGTGGCTGTGGTTCCCTGGCTGGCAAGCTCAGGCATATAATTTGGTTGACGCGCAGAATAAATGATAAATGCAATCATTATAAAAGGCACGAACAACGAGAGTTGGCCAAAAGAATTAACAACAACAACAACAGCATTGAGTGTGTGTTAAAGCCAAACCTTAAACTTGGCCAACACGAACGCATGATTAAAGCTTTGGAGCAGCAGCAGCAGCCCCCAGTTTGAGGCGTTGATGCAGGCAGTCAAGATCGAGCGAACTAGCTGGACGAGGTATCAGCGATCCTGTGTGCCCTCCTGTTGTTCCCACTAAATGCGTGTGCCCCAGTCTCGCCTCTGCCACGCCCACCGGGCCGATCGTGATACGCACTGGCTACGGACTCGATGTTTTATGGCCAGGCCAGGCCAGGACAGGGCAGGGCAGGGCAGGCAGCAGGCATAATTTGTTAGCCTGCTCGAGCAGGAGTCGAGCAGAGCGCTTTGACTTGTATCTTGCGGAGGATGCGCTCGCCTGTCCGCCTCCTCTCAATGTGGGTTTCCCACTTCTGACTCTGCTCCTCTTCTTTTTTTGGCTGCTGCACAGAAGCTGCTCGATTGCGTATAATTTTAGTTGTGGCCGTGGCTTCATTTCTGCCTCGCCGTGCTTTGCTCTGCCTTGCTTTGGCTCTTGTTTTATTTTCCATGCCATCATTTGCCTGCGGGGCATCATTTTTGATGAGCTTTTGCCCAGGTTTTGCTCCAGTCCCTACCATGCCCCGCCTGCCCTGCCTACCCTGGCTGCCCTCCTGCTTCTCTGGAGCAAATACAAAAAAAGATGCGCTGCCCATTAAGCTGAAAGGTTGCTTTGTTTTAGAACATTTTTAGAAGGCTAAACAATTTTTAGAATATATAATAAGTATGTATAGAATAATATAGGTATAGAAAAATAATTATGCATATAAAAAAATATAATATAATGACAAATAAATTATTTTTTTATCACAATAATATTAAGTATTATTTCTCAATTTATTTAAATATTATCATTATAAATATTACATAATATTGGATTATTTATTTATTTTTTTTTTTTTTAATTTATTCAAATAATTCAAATTTATATATATATTGCTAGTAAATGTGTGTATACTTAAATTATAATGCTAATATACCAATAAATATTTTATTTATATATTTTTTATTTAAAAATTTAGTTAAATGTTTTTCATTTTAATTTTAAAAATTAAAAATTTTTAAATTAACAAATTTTTTTTTTATACTTGTTTATTGTATATAATGAATCAATATATATATAATCAATTAAATTATATAGCTAAATTTTTTAAATTTATTTATTAATAAACTATTTACTTCAATATTTAAAATTTACATATTTTCTTAGTATCATAAATATAAATTATGAAAAAATTAATTATTGATTTAATTGTTCATTTTTTATCAACAATGAAGTTCTATAAATAATTTTCTAAAATATTTAGCTTGGGATATTTTTTATATTTATTGATCAAAAGTGGAGCACGTACTTACCTCTGGATAGTTCCAAGAGAATTACCTCATATTTGAATATACTATGATATACTAATATACTATCATATTTGGAGCTCAGTCCCACGACAGTGCAGATGTATAATTCTTTCGTAAAACCCGATGTATCATTACAACCTTAATAGTGCCTCTTCTTAGATCTAGACTGAAATGCTATAATTTCTTTTCTGGAATGATACTGAGCTGAGCCTGTAGATATCAGCCCCTGGGAGAGCTGAGATCTCTGCTGCAAACGTAGGGCATCAGCTGCAGCTTTAAGGCCTGCTCTTACGCCCAATGCATATACATAGGATATATCTATACACATACATGTGCTACACATTTTCACTTTATGAACTTCTGCACACACTGATCGCACCTCAGACCGCGAGTCCTACAGCAGCCGCAGGAAGCGGCAGCAGCAGAGGCAGATCTTGCCCCGGGGTCTCAAGCCGGGCTCAGCATGCATATTTTATTGGCGAAAGGCTCGAGGGCAGGTCCGGGCTATTCAAGTGGGACTGCTGGAACAGGGACTTGGGACAGCAACGGCGATGGCGACGTCGACTGCGACTGCGACTGCGACTGCGACTGAGTTTGTGCTCGACTGTGGGCAGTCTGTCTGTCAGGGGTCGTCGCTGATGAACGCCAGTCGACGACGTGTTTCGTGTCTGGCATCTTAAAGATACTTTTTCTCCCTCTCTCTCTTTCCCTCTATCGCCCTCTCCCTCTCTCTTTCTCTCCCTGATGTTTTTTTTTTTTGTTGGTTTGGGCTTATGTTTAGGTTCGACTGTTTTTCGCTATACGCGGTTCGACGTTTGCTGCGCTGTATTTTATGCTCATTTAATCTCGCTGCGCGTTTTTTAACACATTTACGGCTGGGCCAACAGGGCAGAGCTGAGCCCAGCCAAGTCGAGTCGATTCGAGCGGAGCTCTACAACAACAACAACCACATCATCATCGATTATGTTGATCGTTTTTTTTTCACTCTGTTCTGTCTGTCTGTCTGTGGGTTTCTCTGGCGACCGATTTTTTTAACTGCGCACTTTTCGGACAAACGGACGGAGACAGACACAATGGCCGGAGTCGAGCCGCTTGGCGACTGGCTACCTGTCTTACACAAAATAAACGCACGTCTCTCCGCCCCGGCAACGAGCCCCAGTCACAGTTCCCGTTCCCTGTCTCGGCTCCCTTCCCTTCCCCGTCTCAGTGTGAGCCCTGTTCTTGGCTTGGCTGTTGCCCAGTTTCGTAGCCAGTTTCTTTGCTTTGCTGTTGCTGTTGTTGTTGTTGTTGTTGTTTTTCTTCCATTTTAATGTTTTCTTTTCTCTGCCTTTGTAACATAGTTTTTTTTCCTCTTTTATCATTCGATTGTCCGTCCGTCCCATCTGTTTGTATTTCTCGGTTTGTGTTGCGTGAAGTTTGCGGATCGTAACGGCTCGGCCTGGGCGAGGGGAGTTCAGCTGGAAACCCTTTAGGCGCTCATTGTCAGCTCAGCTTTGTTGTTGCTGTTGTTGTTGCTTCAAAACCAGATAAAAAAAAAAAAACGTCGAGAGATATATGATTTCTTATTGTAAATCATGACATTTTGTTGCCTTTGACTCTGGCTGCTTGTTCGGCTACTGTTTCGACTGCTACATTTGATTTGCTACACACACTTGGCTGACGGCGGGTGGGGGCGCAGGGGCGGGCAGTCATCCGTTGTTGTTGTTGTTGCCCTAAGCCCATGTTGATTTCCAATTTCAGTTTTACGGGGCAAGTCATCGATCTTTGAGTGACTCACATAATTAAATAAATAACGCATAGACTGAAAATCTCATCGATTATCTTATCTATTTTAGCTAATTTCTTCTTCAGGTTTTTTGCTTTATTTTTTCTCTTTATTTATTTATTTATGCATATCATACATTTCCCGTGAAAAGTGAAAAGCATTGTTATTGTATGTCTGCGAATGTAGGCCAAGTTTCTCGCTGCAAAGAGACCAACTATTGCTGTTCTATGCGATTCTCACAATTTTAAAAAATCCCTCAAATCTTTAACATGGATTATTTTCACATATTTTTATTATCTGACATTTTAAAAATTTTTATTGTTAACCTTGCTATCATAATTACTCTAATTTTATTCTGCCTGTATTCCTTAATAACACCTCTCTATGCACTTCTCATGTAATCTAGTTAACTTTACTTATAGTACGATGCAATTTCTTACCTCTTTATTTGATTATTATATTCTGCTTGTAGTTGCCGGCATGACCTTTCTATGCACTTCTCATTTATTCGAGCTAACCAAACAAATAGTTTACTTTTATTTCTTCCCCTTTTAATTTCCACAAAAACGCTCTAGATACCATTTGTGCTGAACCCCAGTAATACTTTCACTGTTGAGCCCCTCTTCCAACGCACTTCCTCCCCCATCCCCTGCGACACTCCATCAAAGTAGCTGCCAAAGAGCTTAAAAGGCAACAACTTTGTAGCGAGCCAACCTCAGGCAGGTAAATGCAAGCCAAGTTAGTCAAAGAATAAAATATAATAACAAAACGAAAAATTACCCCAATTTGAAGGGGGGGCCTAGTTCTATCTGTGTGTGTGTGTGTGTGTGTGTGACCTGACCCTCCGTTGCATTGGGCAACCTGCCAAAGTCAAAAAGGCGCTGGCCAAATGTAAATAAAATTGCCACATTTACAGTCGACACACACACACACACACGAACACACACACAGAGGCGAATCTTGAGCTGTTTTTCGCTGTGGCCCCTTCGCATTCGCACGCTTTGACACCTAAAGTGTGCGCCCATACGCCTCCACAGCCCACATGGTTGTATAGCCTGCGGCTGTATTCCCTTTCGCGCTGCCTATGCCGCTGCCCCTCCCATCCCATCGCGCCCCCGCCGTTCGCGCGCCTGGCAACACTTTTGCTCCTAGCGAGGGCGCCCCCTCGTTGGTTTATTTTAATTTTTTGTTCGCCTGCGCTTTCGTTTTTATGCAAGAGAGAGAGAGAGAGGAAGAGAGTGGGAGAGAGAGTGCTGCAGCGAGGGGGAGGCAGAATGAGCGAGAGAGGAGCATAAATATATTTTTTCCCGGAGTTTTTACTATGGCGCTGCCCCTCGGCAACATTTGCTGCCACATTTGCCTGCTGCTGCCAACCCTCTCGCCAGCTCTCTCTCTCGCTCTCTCGTTCATTCGCGTGCTGCTCAATAGGTCTTACACTTGATAGGTCAGTGACCCAGTTGGATGTGTGTGTGTGCGTGTGGATTCTGTTGCGGCAGGGCAGTGCTAGCGAGGGCTGGCAGAAGCTTTTATTGAATGTTTCGTTAGTTATGACTACAAAATCAAAGCCTGAAAGGTGTGTGCCAGCTCTCCTCCCCCTTCACCTTTCGCCATTAGCAATTGTCAACGGTCCAGCGGAGATACGACAGACTGCGGTTGCAACTACCACGTCCCCTTCTCCGCTCCCTCTCTCACTCTCTCTCCTTCTCCTTGCTAGTTGAAGCACGCATCAAGTTGCATAAGTCTGCCAATTCTTCATCACCATCATCATCATCTTCCGCATGCTCATCATCGTCTTTGGCTTTTTCTCTATCGTCTGTTTGTTGTTTTTACTTCAGACTTCTTTTGCGCTTTCCACAAAGTCAATGTTCTTGGCGTTTTCGCAGCTGCTGCGGCTGCTGCTGCTGGCTGCCGCTGTGTGGAGCATTGGGGGCCGGGCTGCACAAGATTGCGGCACATGTGACGCTGTGGTCGCGTGCTGCTGCTGCTGCTGGCAGCATCTGCAATGCTAGCTGCCCTGGCCCTTAGCCCTTGGCCCCTTTGCCCTAGGCTGAGCCCAGGCGCAGCTCTTGCCATTCGCTTCATTTGAGTTTTGTTGCTGCTGTTGTTGTTGTTGCAATTGGCTAGGGCGAGGGCAACTGCTGCTGCTGCCTCTGCTCTGCCTCTTATCAAGAGCAGGTCATCAAGATGGGGGATAAACTGCCTCGTAGGGAGGCCATAGAAAGTGTTATTGAAAACGAGAAATAATAATATTTGTATTTATGTAAGCTTGGGCAGCGTAAAGAGTTGCGCCTCCCCCCCGATAACACTTTATCGATAACAAATCGGGCTTAGCTACTTGTAGCTCAGTGCATGCACAACTTACATACATACATAAACATTATCTGACTTACACACATTTAAGCAGCTTAATCTGCTCGCACTCGCTGCTCTCCCACTGCTCTCTCCCTCTCTTTCTCGCCTACGAGCGAAGCTGCTTCACAGACGGGCCAGCGCTTAATTTAACGGTAATTTGTGTCGAACAGACTCAGCTCAGCTTGCACTGCCTGTCATAGTCCAGGCCTCGCTACCCCCCGATACCCCGTTATACACTTTGTCGTTCCTTTTGCTCAGCTGCGTTTTGTTCTCCATTTGCGCTGCTGCTGCGGCTGCTGCTGCGCTGGCTGCGCAGGCGCACAATTTACAGTTGTTTAGCTACTGCTGCGGCAACGCCTAATTGGTTGTTGTTGTTGTTGCTGCTGCTGCTGCTGCTACTTATAGTAAATATGAATTATTATTTATTTTTATTGAAGCGGGCGGCGGCGTTTTCGTCACATTTTGCGTGGCGGCTGCCAAATGCAAAAATTTATTTGTTTTCATTGTTGTTGTAGTTGTTGCCGTTATTGTTGCTGTTGCTGTTGTTGCTGTAGCTGTTGCTGCTGCGAAATTGTGTAATAAATAATTTACGCTCGCTTTTGCAGCGTGCCACATAATCATATTCAATAAAAACAACAACAGCCGCTACAACTTGGGTTGGGCACTGGACACTACTCCACTTACTGCTCTGCCCTCCCTCTCCCACTCCCTCTATCTCTCTCTCGCTCCCTCCACTTGCTTTGCTGCTGGCTCGTTTAACTCTTTGGGTCGCTGACCCAGAAATGTCAACGGGGAAGTCTTTTAATTTGTATACTTCGTTTACATATAGGTTTTATTTGTTTCTCTCTTTTTTTTTTATATTTTTATATATATTTTTTTTATTATTATTTGGCTTAATTTTTGGTGTTTTGAAAAGTGATTTCAATTTGTTTTCCTTAAACATTTATGGCATTTGTTTTCGATTTTATTGCTTTCTTTTTGTTAAGGTGGAAACTGTGATAATAATATGGACATGCAAACATTCATACATACATATACATACATGCATATGTACATATGTATGAAATGTGAATCATAAAAGCATTGCCAACTTGCATTGGCTCTCTCACATTACGCTTAATCAGTTTCATTGCAGAAAAGCAAAAACAAAAGAAATCAACAGGCGGCAGCTGCAACTGGCTTCGTCTAATACACACACATACACACACACGCACACACACACACTCATATCTCTATGTGTGCAATGCAGCTCCTGCCGGCAAGCAGCACCGTCCTCAAGTAATTGGAATCCCTAATGAAAAAGCTTTGTGATAAAACCAGCAAAAAAACAAAAAAAGAAAGAAACCAAAAGAGAGCAGCAAAAAAAAAATGGAAAAAATCAAATCAAACTAAGGCAAAAGGCGAGCCAGAGAATAAATCATAAATCGAGCCCCCTTTTTCTTGCAGTGCGCTGCTGCCCCGCCTCTGCTCTCTGCGAGTCCTCTTTGAGCCTCTTCGCTTGTTGCATGCGCATTCATGTTCATGTTTTTTTTTTCCCTTTTTTTTTTGAATTTCATCATCTTGGGCAATCCTTGCATCACGCCATGCGTTATGCTCGTACGTATGTGTGTGTGTGTGGCTTAGTATTAGTGCGCCTTATCTTTAACGAACATTGCGGCTTTATTTACGTTTTCGTCAACTTGGAGTAGTAAATTGGAATCATACGATAATGCTGAGTTCATTTACTACTTTTTTATCTACTACCTTTTTGCTGCTCTAGCATTTCGTTGGTTATTATTGAATAGCATTAGACTGTATTGCGATATAAAACATGCATACATATGAATGAATACATATGTATGTACCTACATACATACATGTATGTATGTATGTTTGGAATAAATATGTATGTTGAATGTCATTGACCTATTTTTATTAGTTAATGAATTATTATTAATTATTCTTCTTCTAATATTAGTTCGTTGTTCTAAACTAATACTTTGCCGCAGAAATAGGTCAATGACATTCAACTTATAAGCTTTAGGTACAACTAGAGTTATATTCAATTGAATAAAAAAATAGCTAATGACGTACATTTAATTTCAAATAATATATTATACTCTTAAAAATGGAACTTGAGTATAATCACACGATAATTATTATGAAGAACTTAAAAAGGGTTTTTGTACTCTTCTATACTCTGAAACTTTGCGCGCGCAAAATAAGTGCCATGGAAATGTCGAAGGAGCGAATGATATAGCATAATATGAGAGCCTGTTTACGGGAAGGTGGACTCAATGAAACAGGTTTCCAATGTTGCGCACATCATATGAGGATATGGTGAAATTATTTTCATGCATTTAAACATTGTTTAAATTAAACTTAAACACATTTTCATTTAAGATTTCAATTGAAATATAATATTATTAACATATTTGAAGCATTTAAATATTATGCAACTGCCTAAAGCATTTCAATAAACCATTTACTACCTTTTCGTAACTTTCTACTACTCTTTTGTGGTCAGTTGTACAACTCAGCATAAATATCTGCTACGTTTTTTGGCGCGTAAACTCAGCTTATCGCTCTCACTGGCTGAGAAGCTACATATACCCTGTATCTGCATATATAGACAGGGTATGCGCAATGCCCTATTGTTTCCGCTATGGAAAACCCGTGTACACTCAGTCTAATCAAAATAATAATTAAGTTAGTAATATCTATGAAATAAAATATTCCCACATTTAACAAATCAAATTTTTGTATAGGATATGTGTGAGCCGAGTCGCTTCAACCTGATTTATTTCATAGAGCATAGCTTCTACTCTCGCTCTTTTCCTTTTCTTTTGCTCCACAACAAGAACAAGAACAACAGCAGCAGCAGCAGCAGCAACAGCAAAGCAAACGTAATCGCACTTTTTGTTTTGCTTCGACGTTCGTTGCTCTGCTGCAGCGCTGTTTGTTGTTGCTGAGTTACCTGCTCAACAAGATCTTTGTGCTGCCTCGCACAGGCACTCTCACGCATACAAGTATACGCTCTCGCACCATCACACACACACACACATGTGAGCACGCTCAAGCAGACACAGACAGGCCGCCTACTCGCTCGCTCGCTCAGTCGCTCTTTTTATTTTGCTTTATTTTTTACTTCGCTCTTTGCATTGTGTGTGACGCTGACGCTGTGGCTGGCGTTGGCGTCGACGCCAGCGCTGACTCTGGATGCCCCGCTGTGTCCCCATAGCCACAACTACAGCTCACTACTACCTGCAGCAACAGCAGAGGCGGTGGCGGCGGCGGCATGCATGTCCATAAGCCTACGCTGCTGGCCGACTGCACTCTTGAAGTGTGGCAGAGGCAGAGGCAGAGGCAGTGACAGCAGCGACCGCGACGGCAACGGCGACAGCGACAGCGGCTCTCGCTCTCCCTCTCTTAATTTGAGTCGTTTTTTAAACGCGCGTATCTTGCAGATATTCTGCCTCACATTGCGCCGCACAGCGCAGTTCAGTTCAGTTCAGCCGCGAAGCGAAGTTAGACGTGTTTCCTCCTCAACCCAAGCCAAGTGGAAATCCAATCGCAGTTTGAGTTAGCGACACGTTTTAAGTGCTTCGTGTGTCATTTCCACGCACACGCCTTGAGAATTTCTGAATTTTCCGAATTGTTTGTGTTTTTAAATAAGTTGCGCGAGCTTTATGAAAAATGCAAAAAAAATCGATAGCAAAATTTAAATAAACTAAAATTAAAAAAAAAAAAAATTATAATCAAAATTAAAATAAACTGCAACTACGAACAGTGTAAAAAATTTAATAAAAACAAATATTAACTAAAGATCATACGAATGAATAGAAAAACAACAATAAAAAACAAAATCAAATACTTTGAGTGCTTATGTGCTGCAAAACATTTATCGAGTTTGAAAACTAATGCAAGAAAATGCTGCAATTCCTAATGTTTAAAATATTGCACAAGAAATACAAAATTAATTGAGTGCACGACAGAGAGAAAGAGAGAGCAAGAGAAGAACAATACGAAAGCGTAATCGAGTCAGAGCAGGACAACAAAGTCCCAAAAAACCGAAACACTGCACAACAAAAATCGAATTCAACCAACCAAAAATCAGAAAACAAAAATCAACGAATATCCACACACACACACAAACACACACATACGTGCACCCACACTCACACACACACACGCAGACATACATAGTCAGCATGGCTGTGCCCTTTCATCTGCCGGTGGAGGAGAGAGATGACATTGCCTCGAGCTCGTCGGGCACCTCGAATTCGTCGGGCGCATCGACATCATCGGGCGCCTCCTCGTCGTCGGGCGCCTCAGATGGCGCCAGCAGCATCGCCTCCCAGTCACCCAACACAACCAGCTCGGCCACGCAGACGCCGATGCAGTCGCCGCTGCCCACGGACCAGGTTCTAATCGCCCTCTGCGAATGGTATCAGCAGCATCAGCGACACTACATCAACAGTGCCAATGCCACGGGTGAGTCTACAATAGATCTATGTAAGGGAGAGAGAGGGGGTGGGCTAATCCCCTGCTAGTCATAGAAAACCCAGTTCTAGTTCTAAATGGGTCAGTTTTTGTCTTTCCCCAGCTCTCTAATTGTGTAAGTTTCAAGGTTGTCTCACTCATTGTCTAACCGAACTTTTGTTTGGCACTTGTTTCGCTTGGGGTTGGTCAGCGGTAAAGCCACTGAAAGGGGCAGCGAGATGAAAATAGGCGGAGGGGGAAAAGTGGAAAATTGTCTATATATATATTGTGCTATGGTTTGCATTACATAAATAACTAATACTAGATATTAGATATTAAAAATATATTTGATATGAATATTATAAATATCTAATATATATTCAGTTCTCTACTATAAAATCTAGAGTCGAGTATGAATAGCAATTTCCTCCCAGTAAAGCATGGAATGAAAATATATTTTAAAATCAGAAAAATGATTTATCTTTCCTGAAATTACGCGTAATGTCTTATTTTCCGTATAATGAAATACGTGCTTATAATATTTCGTTATATATTTTAAGAATATATAATAAATTACTTTCAGGACATATTTCTTTACATAGAAGAATAAATATTTACATAAAGATAAAAACGATTTGTGCTTTATAAAAGAAAGAAAATCATATGAAGATATATAATATATTTTTGAATACAATATACATAATATATATACATACAATACATAATATATTTTTATTTATTTATTTCTCATTTAACTTATACATGCGTATATATAAGTATATTATGTCATATATTTCGTAGTAAAAAAAATATGTACATTATGTATCTTCCAATAATTTTCTTCTGAAAATTTTTAACATTGCAATATATAAAAACATTTTAAATAATTACTGAAGGGCAAAGAGTAATATTTATGGAAAGCTTAAAGGAAGAATTGTTAATAGAACTATATGAAGAATTAGTCACTTTATATAGAGAGCGATAAGAGAGCACGTTATTTGTTTCCTCATAAACAATATTTTTTTCTATAATCTAAGTTTTTTAGCAACTATCGATCTTTGTATATGTGCTGTACCATTTTAAGTATAAGTAGTCCACTATAAATAAATATAAGACTAGATCGCAAAGACCTCTACTCTTTCTCACTCACACAGATAAAGGGAGGAACAGTTATTAACTGGTCTATTTTACTTTTTTACTATTTAATAACCAGAAGTTCCTTAATCAAACACAAAATGACAATACGATCTGTCACTCACATTCTCTCTCCCTTTTTTTTCGCTCTATCTCTCTCTACATATGCATACATATAGCCATATGATTCAATTGCAATTTATGGTCAGCTAGCCTGGTTAATGGCGCGCCTCTGATTACGGCCGAGCTGGCTGCGATAAGTCAATTCAATTGCCAATTTAACGAAATGTAAGCCACAAATTTTCATGCCTCATGCTGTGTTTTAACAGCCACCAGCAGCAGCAGCAGCAGCAGCAGCAGCAGCAGCAGCAGCAGCAGCAGCAGCAGCAGCAAGCAGCACACGCCCACCTTCTGCTCCGTGTTCGGCTCCTGCTCCGACTGCTGCTGCTGCTGCTGCTGCACGTTTAATTGGCACGCGCCAAAAAGGCAAAAATCGAAATAGAACTGCACTCGATTGCAGTCGAATGTCTTATTCGAATTGTGTATCTGTTAGATACGTATCTCTTGTGTGCACGTTTCTTGGCCTAAGAGAACAAAAAAAAAAAAAAAAAAAAAACAAAAAATATTATTAAACGCCATTTGACCTTAGGCTAAGCAGGGGCAGAGGCGGGCCACGGGGCGGCGGCAGGAGTTTTCGGCTATTTACAAAGCAGTTGTGAGCTAACGGTTGTTGTTGTTGTTGTTGTTCGCTTAGCCTTTGGCTGCGGTCAAAGCTGGCCTATTGTGCGCCGTCTCGCTCGCACGCGCTGCTATTGCATAATGCGCAGCCCCAGCCCCCTTGTCGTCGGCTGTCAGCTGCGGTCGACTCTGGACATTGAGCATACTCAACTTTGTTGTTGCTTTTGGCATTGTATATTGTATATTGTTTTTTTTTTCGGTATTTTTTCTATATTTTGTTGCTTAAATTTTTTTTGCAACTGTCAGCAGCGTCAGCTCTGTGTGACGTGAACGTTCTCCTCCTGATTATTATTTATGCTAAGGCTGAGAGCGCGCCCTGCCATGGCATGAATCATGTACAGATATTTGGTTTAGTATCTGCGATTTATTGTAGCATTGGCTAAAAAGCAATCTACGCGTTGGCAGCTGCCGCTCGTTTGGCTAATTGCCCCAGCAGGAGGCGGTGTGTGTTGCAACTGCGCGCTAAGCTCTTAAGCTGTTATTAAATGGTATTTCAAACTAAGCCAAGCTAGTTGAGTTGAGCCTCGGCTCTGGCCCCTTGTTAGCACTCGAGTCGCATAATTTATCTAATAGTAACACATTTGAACTAGCGAAGAATACTTCACTCGAGCTAACCCTATAGAGGGCTAGATGACAAACCCTTTTTTCGTTGTTGTTGTTGCCACATCATCTTCAGCGTGGCAACAGCAGCAGCAGCAGCAGCAGCAGCAAGAGAGCAGGAGTTGGAGTTGGAGCAGGAGCAGCGCTTAGTCATCAGCGGCGTCAACTACCAACCCCAAAGCCTCAAATATTTATACATGAATATATACATACACACACATATACATATACATGTATAGCTGACGCAGCCCCCAAGCCCCAACCCGCTTGGCTTGGCGCCTTTTGTGCTGCGCGCCTAAGTTGCTTATGCGGCTCCAAAAAAACCCACCCCTAAAACGAGCCTAACAAAAGGTGCAATGACAGTGCGGTGCCCCAAGCCCCAACCGTCAAAACCCTCCCCCCCTCAACAACGACAGCAACAACAATCAGGCTAAAAGCGACGCCGTTTTGGCTGCTCTCTTTTGGCCTGGCCATTCGCATCATTCGACAGTTGCTTTTGGCGCTGTTGCCAACAGCTGTTGCTGCTAGGCGTTGTTTCGCTGCCGCTGCCACTGCTGCTGTCGACGCTGGCAGCGCTGTCGCTCTTGACATTTTCGACCATTTTGTTTTGCTCAGCAACTTCGCTGGCGGAAATCGTGCGATGAACAAAAATGGCGGCAAACATGGCGACCTTTTGACGTTGGCAATTTTTCCTGCTTCCTGCTTCGCTGTTGCTGACCTGGCAACAGCTGACGCGATTGTGCGCACAGCCAGAGAGAGAGAAAGAGAGTAGGATAGGGAGTAAGGGAGAGGGGCAGTGGGAGCTGGTTGGCAAATAGCTAGCAGAGAGTGATGCTGCTTATTAACTCATTGCCAGGACTCGGGCTCACTCATTTTGTACAGCCTACACAGCGACTTGTTAACTTCTGCAGCAGCAGCAGCAGGAGCAGCGAAAGCTAGCAGCAGCAGTAGAAGCTAGCAGAAGCAGGAGCAGTAATAGCAGTAGAAGCTAGCAGAAGCAGGAGCAGCAAAAGCTAGCAGCAATAGCAGTGACAGTAATAGCAGCAGCAGCAGTAGGAGCACCAGCAGGAGCAAAAATAGCAGCAGCAGAAGTCAGTAGCTGCAGCAGCATAGTCAGCAGCAGGAGCGAAAATAGCAGCAGAAGCAGCATAGGCAGCAGCAACAGTAGCAGCAGCAGGAGCAATAATGGCAGCAGCAGCATAGGCAGCAGCAGCAGTCAGCAGCAGCAGTCAGCAGCAGCAGCATAGGCAGCAGCAGGAGTCGTAATAGCAGCAGCAGCCGGCAGCATGCGGCAGCCGCATCTGCATTTACATTTGCTTTTTCCACTTTGCGGCTGCACAAATGCAAATTTACTCAGCTCTGTTGCCAGGCAGGCGTATACACACACACACACACACACACACTTACATATATATATATATATATATATATATATATGTCTATATCTATGTCTCTTTTAGCCCTGGCTTTGTGCATTGTTTTCTTGACTGTTGTTGCTGTTGTCATTGCGGCTGTTGTTGCTGCTGTTGCTGCTGTTGTTGTTGTTGTTGTTGTTGTTCGTGATTTTGTTTTACATTGACCGTGAATTTATTTGCCGCTGTTTTATGCAAATCTCAAATGTTGCCGCTTGTCGCTGCGGCAGTTGCTTTCATTAATTGCTTCATTCAATTTGTGGATTGCAACGGATGTTGCCTGCGGTGCCACAAGCAGCAGCAACAGCAGCAGCATCTTGTGCCCCATCTCTGTTGCCTCATAAACATTTTGATGACCAAAAAAACGAAGAAAAATCGATCAATGCAGCTGCCGTGCAGCGCATAAGAAAAATATTGTTTATGCTCGAGTTTAATGCTGCCTGTGGCACAGCTGTGTGGCACATTCGAGCTGGCTTTTCGGGCGACTAGCAGACACAGTTAATACCCTATAACAGCAGCCATGAAACATGAACTGGCTGAACTTTTGTAGCAATTTTTTCTTTGTATATAAAAAATATTTCATTTTGAATACTCGATTTGCGTAAATATAATATAATTTAAATATATTTAATTTACATATATTGAATTAGAAATCAGCAAATTAATACCTTAATATATATTAGAAATATATCAAATAAATCAGATAACAAAATTTAACTATATATCAAAAGAGAATGATTTATCCTAATTTCCCTCTTCGCTCCTTCTGGCAGCTAGAGGCTTAAGACTTTTCTTCTTCTTCTTGCATAGCCCTCAAATAATATCGGTTAGGGCATTGCTGAATCGTTCTATTCTACATTATTTTTCGCCCAACTATGTATGCTTAAGGCAGCTGGGCTGCGTTTTTTGTTTATTATTCACACCCATTCAGCGCAATGAACTTTTCACATTTCAAGTTTAAATGCCCGCCAGGCACTTTGCTTAATAAGTAAGGCGGGAAAGCTGGAAATTGACTGGAGCCCGAGTTAGATAGGTGCACGGGCGCATAAACTTGACACTAGCTGGCGATGAGGCAGAGAGCTATAGGCGCTACAGTTAAGTAGTAAGTTGTACTAGGTAGCCAAGTGGCTGTCTGGGCGGTCTGGGCGGTCTGGTTCGGTGTCTAGTTGGCTTTTGATTAAGTCTCACACGTCTGAGGCCGTGCTAAATTGTTTGCACTGAGCTGAACAGTGGCGCGACTCTATAAAGCTATACATAGAGAGTATATATATATGTGTATATCTGTGTGTGAAACGTGCTCAAGTTTTTGTTATGAAATTGAGCCTAGACAGCGAGGCGCTGAAGCGCTGCAGCGCTTGAGCGTCAGACAAAAGAAATGCGCCTGGGATGCGCTCAAGGCAAAGTGAAAAAGGATATGCATCAAAAGGAAGCAAACTAAGAACAGGATATGCCAACAGACAGCAGCTACTTGTTATAATTGGCAACACAGTTGAGTTGGCGGGCACGAGGCGGGCACTAGGTGGGCGTGGCGGGCAGAACTTTAAGTCAAACTCCCCGTGGAGAGTTTTGATTTGACTGAGCTAAAGCTTATCAAACAGTTTTTAATCGCAGCTATTTATAGTGTGATTTGCTGTAACTAACTACACTTAGTATATATACTATGTATGCTCATTAATAAAAATGTTGAGGCTGAGAGGGGGCTGCCTGCTGCCAGCTATCAGCTGCAATTAACAACGCAAATAACAACAACAACAAAAACGTTTACAATTAAACAATAAATGAATTTTACAGCAAAAAAAAAAAAAAATGCTGAGCAGCATTCGATCAGATGAAACGCAATTAAAATAATTAAAAATGCGAAAAAAAAAACTGTAGCCGCAAAACGGCAAAATGCACGTTTTATGTGCCACCAGCAGCAGCAGCAGCAGCAGCAATAATAATAAAAAATATTAATAAATGAAACGAAATTGCAAATGAAGAGCAACAACAACAACAACAAGCAGCAGCAGCAGCAGACACGCTGTCTTCGCTGCGTCATCCGCTTACGGCTGCGTCTGTCTGTCCACTCGACGCTAACGTGTCCAAAGGGTTGCCCTCCCTACCCCTATCCACCTCCTCCCCTCACACTGCGCTCCCTCAACCTCCCCTGCTGCCTACTTGGGTTTCATGTGCGCCGTTAATTGTTGTTCGCATTTTGTTTGCACATTTACTAATCGCATTTGATTGTTTATTGAAGAAGTCGATAGCTGGGCCAACAACTACAGCTACAACAACAACAGCAACAACATAAACTTGTGCCCCACGACTCTCTCATATTACGTATGTATAAACAATCAGCCGGAGCCCCCATGAATCAGCTCAGCGAACAGCAGCAATTGATATGGCTTGAATTTTGTAGAGTTTGGGGCTCTGCTGAAAAGCAATTGCAAACTGAATTATACAAATTATAATTGTGATTTATAATCAAAATGCATAAAACTGGGCATTCACTGAAATAGTAGATAAATGGTCACCTTAGATAACTGAGTTTACTTAGACAGAGAATTTTCTTGAAGACTTTGGCCATTTATTTATTCAATACCTTCGAGATTTAAAATATATATATGTTTATTTATTTATTTGTAAATTTTTTTAAGTTTTTAGGCTATAAAAAACTTGGACTTTGGCATTAAAAAAAATTGATTTTTGTAGTACTTATTTTTAATATTTTTCTGATTTTGATTTAGAAAAATATTATGTTTTTAATATGCATATAATTTAGAATTCAATAAAAAAATTAAACAAATTTATTTAACTTAAAAAAAAAAATTAAATAAATTTTTTTAACTAATTAAAAATACAAAAAATTATATTTTAAATAAATCTAAATTTAAATAAAAAATTTTTGTATAGAAAGATGACTTAAATAATTTAACTTAATCAAAAATATTGTTTTCATAAAAAAAAAAGTCTTTATCTTTATTTTTTTATGTAAAAAAAAAAAAAAAGATTTTAAAGTTGATTTTGTTCAAGAAAATTATATATCTAAATTTAAAAAAATATGTTTTTATAATAATAAATTTATTTAAAAAGAAACTTATTATAAAAAGAAACTTATTTGAAATAATTCTAAATTTCAATATAACATTTTTATATAACAGAATGTATATTAGTTAAATTTATATCTATCTATATTTTCATATGTTAACTGGCTAGGATTTTAGTCCCCACTTTTCGTATAGTTTTTAGCTTTATTCCATTTTATATTTTATTATTTGCTATAGTTTTATTTATTTTCGTATAGAAGTCAAGTTTTTGTTTATTTATTTATTGTATTTTAGTTTAGATTTTAGCAAGTGTTTTTTAAGCTGCGCTCAGCAGTGCTCGCAGCACTTTAAAAATTTATTTGTTGTGAAAAAAAAAGAAATCGAAACATGTGAAGAAAGGGAAGCAAACACATGCTCAATATATTTTATATCGCTTCGTTTGAGCTGCCTCGCCTTGGGGCATGCCGCTTACGCTAGCTGCGCCAACTGGTCTAAGGTTTTGGCCAAATAACTATGCAAAGACGTTTGCCAGCACTTTTCTGCGTCAGCTTTTCACAACAGATTGAGATTGTGTGTGTGCGTGTGTGTGTGTGTTGTCGTCTTTGGCTTTGGCTTTGGCAGTATTTTATGGCCCTTTAAGCTGTGTCGTCGCATGGCTCGAGAAATTGAAAAATTGCATTTGTCTGTCGTTTATAAAATATCGAGCATGCAGTTTGCTGCTGCAGGCAAAACGCGGCGCTTTGGCTAGTGCTTTTTATAGCCATACCCTGGGTAAATTGAGGAGCTAGAGAGTAGAGAGGCAACTAGTGCGTAAGAGTGAATGTGCTGAAGGGTGAGGTATGCTCTTACAGGGTATATGAATGAAATCTAAGTAGTCATTGAGGCAATGAAGCAGCTCAATTGCTTGTTACAGGGTATAGATCAGTCTATATGCTGCCTACACCTACACGGCTTTGTCTTCGTGTCGTGATAAGCATTTGAGCCATTTACAGTTATTTGTCTGATTTCCATTTCCAATTCCATTCAAGACGAAACAAATGCGTGTTTCGCAGCATTTCATGGAATTCGATTTGAGTTCCACTTCTGGTTGTCCCTCGGCAAAACAGCCTCATTCCAATGGGAAAACAAAGGGCATTCCATAGGCAAAGTGAACAAATGTTGCATAAATGCTGCTCCTAATGCAGCAATTAAATCAAAGCTAAGCCGGGCAATGATAATTGCTTGCGTGCAAAGTGGTCCACAGCAAAATCAAAAGTGAGTTCGATTCGTTGCCAGTTGACTTGCCTCATGGGGCACGCGTCTCACGGCACGCACAGCCAACAACTGCGTCTTTAACCTTGCAAAAAAAAAAAAAAAAAAACAAATTGCAAACTGAAAAAATAGTTTAGTTTTTCATCAACATTTTTTATGCTGTTGCTTTAGCTTTTTTTTTTTTTTTTTTGTGGCTTTTCGCACGCTTGGTCAGCTGCGCTTGAAGCTTGAGTGGCAAACAAAAAGATGCCTCATCAGCCTCATTAGATACACGATTCCGTCTATATATGCACATGTGTAGCTGCTGTAACTGACCTCGTCACTGAGCGTTCTTAATTCATTAGATATATAATTATGAAGCTCCATTAGGTGTTAAACTTGATGAAAATAATACAAAAAAAAAAGCTAAACTTTTTTTTAGCAGCTCTTGATTAAAATTTAAAAAAACAATGGCAAAGCTATTGTAGATGATTTTAGTAACTCTGCTTTATCGAGAACTTGAATAGAATTTTTTGAAATATAGTTACTAGAAATAGTATGACTCTTGTTGGGTCAGCCAGTAATACTACATTAAAATAATGAATTTAACTCATCGAATTTGAGATTCAGAACTTTTAATTAAATTTCATGAAATGGAAATTCTTATAGATAATTTTATCAGCTATGTGTTATCAACAACTCTGAAAGTTCATGAGGTATAGCTATTTGAAATAATATATCACTGGTCGGTCAATTTGTAGTATATGCAGCAATACTTTTTTATTAATATAAGATATTTACATTTTATGTTGAGAATTTTCAAGTACATTTCATTAAATGGCAAATCTTATAGAAGATTCCAATACCTATGTGTTATCGATAACTTTAGCAGCAATTTAAATATAAATATTAGAAACAGTATTTATTCTTATATGATCATCCAGTGCACTACTATTTTGTTATTTTCAACCTTCTATAAATTCCAAATTTTTTATCCAGAACTTTCACTTAAATTTCATCACATCACTCAAAAAGTTACGCCACAAATATTTACTATATACATATCTCTCTGATTCAACTTTTACCTTCTAATTGTACAGAAATGATCTTTTGCCCAGAACTTTCTCCTGTTCGCATTGAGTCAGACTTGCGCTTTCATTTCGAAACTCCTTCAAGTGATTTCCGCATATACATATAGCAGCTGCCAAATTTGTACAAAATTCTCTTGACAACACATAACGGTAAAGCACATTACACAAATGGCTAATTAAAGCTACCAAAATTGGTAATTAACAATTGGATATGGCAATCGATCGACAGATCCGATCGATCGATCGATCGATCAAGCGACACCTGCTGCTGTTTGGCATTCCATTTGACTTCATTTTTTTTTTCGCGCTATTCCCGTCTGAACTGTTATGATAAATGTTGTTTTTTTTATTACCAAAATCGTCTAAGAATCTGGTTGACAACTTTGGCTAATAAGTTTGTTGACTGCGATTTCTCTTTGGGGTTCACTTCCTGCTGTCAATTAGTCATTTGTGTGCGGCAGACGAATTTGGGTTTTGCCATTACAAATTGTACCGTTAACAGCTTGGCCCTGAATCAGTCGCCTCAGTTGGCAGCCTCGACTAATTAAGGGGAGACGAACGGACGCACGAACGGACTCAACATGTTTTATAGATTGTCGCCTCGTGACAGACAGCAAATCGCCTTAAAAGAACGAATTACAAATAAACTTGATGTAGTCAGGTTATATATGTGTGTGTGTGTGTTTTTGTGCCTGTGTAGGTGTCAGGTGTGAAACAACAGTCTGTGATCCACATTTGAGTTGAGGCAGCAACACATTTTGTAGTGTCAAAAATTTGTGAAATTTTATGGGAATTTCATTTATTTTTGGTATTCATTTATTTATTTTATATTATTATTATTGTTTTTTTTTTTTTTTTGGTAAATCTTGAAATCCAATTAAAATCAGTCACACTCATGCCCTTTGTGCTGTCAATTCTGAGCTGCTCTTGCTGATCGCAGTCATCAAAGTTTTCTTTTCCTAAATGAAATGTAGAAATGATTCTCAGTCTAAGTAAACCATAATAAAGTCATAGCAACAACTGTTAACTAGCATTTGGCTTATGAAAGTGGCAAAGAGCTGCTTAGCAAACGGCAAGATCTGGGCTTTCAGGCCCAGTGGCCAACTTGGCTAGTTGGTGGGGAATTCCCCCTGCCGCCTTGACGCCCGCAACAGTCATCGAAACTTGTTTCAATTTCGATTTCTGCGCTGCGACGCAGTTGTTGCCTGATATTCAGACTCGCATTTAGTTGTTAATGTTCTTGTTGTTGTTGCTTTAGTAGTTGTTGTAGTTATTTTTTGCAAACACTTCAAGGCCATCATGAGCAGCATATGCTGCTGCTGCTGCTGCTGTTGCTGCAGCGGTCTCGACTCTGACGTTCTGACGTACGGACTCGACTCGGTGGGGCCTGACATGTAATCAACTGCAGAAAAAAATCAAGAACTGCAAAACGAGCTATAGAGCACAGACTTAGATGGGTCTAGGCGGACTTTAAATACACTTTATAGAATTATAGAATTTATGCATGTTATTATTATGCATAGCTAATATGTTTTATAAATAAATAAATAGTATAGAAATTTTGATAGACTTTGAATCTTCTAATATATTTTCACAATTTCAGTATTTTTCAGTATTTTTAGTATTTTTTCAGTATTTTCAGTATTTTTTCAGTATTTTTCAGATATTTGCAATTTATGTTGATTTACTCAACTATACAATGCAAATTCTTATTCTTATACAAATTTCGAAGTTTGTATATTTGCTTATTCTTTCCTTTTAAGTATTATGCAGTATTTTCACAATTGTGCTGTATTTTAGTATTTTTAGTATTTAGTATTTCTTATAATTTTTCAAATACCTAGTATGTGCAATGTATGTTGGTTTACTCAACCATTTTAATATTAATTCTTATACAAAATTCAAAGTTTGTATACTTGCTTATTCTTTCTAAAATGCCTTTTCAGTATTCCGCAGTATTTTCACAATAGTGCAATATTTTAGTATTTTTCGGTATTTTTAGTATTTTTCAAATATTTGCAATTTATGTTGATTTACTCAACTCTTTTAACATTTATTCTTATACAAATTTCGAAGTTTGTACAGTTGTTTATTCTTTCTTAAATGCCTTTTATATATATTGCAGAATTTTCAATAATTTTGCTACTAGATACTAAATACTAGAACTAGTGTTCTAGTATTTTTCAGTATTTGTAGTATTTTTTTAGTATTTTCTCAGTATTTTTCAAACATTTGTAATGTATGTTGATTGACTCAACTATTTTAACATGTTCAATAACAACTCTGATTGATTATAAAAGCGTATAAGCTCCACAGGTTAGAGCATATGAAATGCCAAACGTTTTGTTCTCTTGTGGCAAGTAAAGCGTAACACGCACATACACACATACACAAATATAGATACTTATAATAAATATATATATATATGCTTAACATTTTTCACGTTTTTCCGCTCGGATTTTTCCTCAAGCAGCGCTTAAATTATTCTTGAGCTTTGGCCAAACGTTCTGCTCAGCTTAACTTCAGCTATTGTTGTTGTTCCTCTGATTGATGTTTGTCAGCTGGTGCAACCTTAAAAATTGCATGGCAGCATTGCATAATGAAAAATTCAAGTAAATTACACACATAATTATAGCTGTTGCTGTATTTTTTTTTTACTGAGGCGACAAATGCGAGCCGCAATAATCGCAATTCAATTAAACATTTGCCATAAAAAATAGTTTGTCTTAACAAATGCAGAAAAATTGCTAACAATCGGTCACGTTTCGTCACCAACAACAATGGGCACTCAGACTGCGAAGTCAACTGCAAGTTGCAGCAGAGCCCGCATCGAGATGCGATCATAAAAATAGAAAATTGCAAAGGTGCCATAAACGTCCTAAAACGCAAAACATCTAGAGGTGACACTAAAGAAAAGTACTGTGAGAATCGGCTAAAAGAGCAGAGAAATGCATTAGAATTAGAGCTAGCTTACATAATTGTAAAAATAAATAAATAATTATCGATAACATATTTATCAGTATTTATAAATAGTATTTCGTAAAGTCTCAACATATTTATCAAGTGCCAAGAAATGTTCTCATTTTTTTTATAGCCCCATATTCCTGCTTTATTAATGATTGTTTTGACATGAATAATGATAATTATCATATATGAATTCAGACATATCTATTGATGAGCTTAATGGACAAAATTTAATTTTATTAAATCTGATTAATTGCTGGAATAATATATTTCATATTTATCGGTTAAAATTGGACTTGCATAGTAGATTCTATGTAAGTAGTTTAGCAAGCTGTGATATATGCAAAGAAAATTGATTCATATTCATTTATATATAATGCCAATAGCTACAAGATTATATTTTGATTATCCTATAGATTTTAATCGAATACATAAATAGTTTATCGATAACTCTATTGAGAACTTGAACATATATTTGACTTGGATGCATTTTCGTCATAGTCATGCCTAAGTCCCAGTTAAACGATATCACAGTCGAAGCCTGCTCCACACCTAACAGCACACACACACACACATACACTCATGGATAGAAAGATACTATGTTGCCCACATACTCATATGCAAATGCAATTTTAACACTTGGCAAATAATTTTCCACACAATTTGCAATTAGTAGTAACATTTTCAACGCGTCTCATCATAAAGGCACCAGCATGGGCTAATGCTGGTTATATAAGCTGGCCAACAGCAGCTAGAGCTATAGCTAGAGCTAGAGCTAGAGCTATAGCTAGGCAATGCCAATACGAAAGATACAAATGCGAAGCCGTAATGATGCCTGACTGGCTGACGTTGTTGTGGACGGGCAGATTTTCAAGGTTAAATGCGACGGCGCACGTGAGCCGCAATGGAGCTTCAGGCAGCTGGTCGAATGACTGCCTGAGTGCCTGAGTGCCTGACTGCCTGCTAGCTAAGTCAAACTAGTTTCAAATGGCATAAAGTATCTGTAAGATACAAATGCGCGCATGAGCATGGAGCAAGGAGTGCCGCTGCAATTAAGCGCAGATTTCTGCTGCCGCTGCTGCTGCTGCTGCAACAGCTGTGAGGCTCTGAGGCTGCGGTGGCACTCGACTCGACTCGACTCGGCTCGCTTTTCGCTCTAAGCGTTTCGCGTTTCGAGTTCAAGGCTATTGGGTCAATTGCAAATTAGTGGCCTGCAGGTTGACGTTGAATGACATTATTTGAGCATGCCGCTAGCCGTGTATCTATCTATCTACAAGCTGACTGAGCCAGAGCCACAGCCAGACTCTGGCTAGTTGGCCTGATCGGCCTGGCCTGGCCTGGCCTGGCCCTAGGGGCAATTAGCTGCTTGAGACATTATCGTGTTTCGGTCAGTTGACCGACGGCGATTGTCCAGTGATTTGTATAAATTTTGCATTACAATCAATCATATGTTGCGATTCAATTGCTTTTTAAGTAAATAAACATTAGGAAATCATATGAAAATATTGCCACAGCTGAGACAACTAAACGGCAAATTTATGCGCATTTCAAGCGATCGGCGCTGAAAGCCTTTGCTCAATTTGCATGAAACAGCACAAAAAATACGAGATGTAGATAAGCAATATAGATGTCTACATATATAGTATATATATATATACATATATATATATAAATATCGTACGACAAGTACTTACAGATACTTAGCATACATAAATGCTGATGCTGCTGCAGCTGGCTTATCCTACAGTGAGGATAATAAAGATACGAAGACGCCGCTGGCAAGGTGGGCTACTACTTGTCGGGTTTTATGATCGGGCTTTATGATTGGCATACGGCGAGTGGAACTTGATGCAATTAAAATTGCTTTTATGCGGCGCTAAAAGCCCAGGCACAGGCCCAGGCCGACCTTAGACACTTCCTTAAATTGTCGTCGCCGCCGGGGACAATGACAGCGCGCGTCGCACAGTGGGCCAGTTTGATTATTTTGCATGGTAAAAATAAGAACTTAAAAATAATATCTTTTCAACCGCGCAAAATATTTTACAATTTTAACTGGAATATGGATTTGGTATTTGAAATAAATTTTATAATTATAATTCGTGAATAATAATATAAAAAATCGTAGAATAAATTACAAACAATATTATAATATAAAATGTATATAATAATACATTTTAAGGAGAATTTTTTTATGCCCGATCTTCTCATTATTTATATCTATATAACTTTCAGAATAATCTAAACATTTATGGCTCATATTTACCATTTATTTACTCTCATGTATTTCATTTGGACTCTGACCCTCTGATAAATAGTCTAGCAGATTCCATAGTCCACTTGGCCGATTTCATAGTTACTTGAATTTTTTGTCCAGGTTTTGCTAGCACAGGTCCCACTGTGCGTCGTCCACCTTTGTTTATTTAGTATTAACGTATTATTATTATGTTTATTGCTGCTGGGCTGATCATAATGGCAATTGTATTTATATTCGATTTCATTCTCTTTCTCTTCGACAGCCCCGCACATCTTTCAGTATCCGCCGCCGCCGAGCCCCTCCTGCTCAATGGCCCAGTCGCCCAGCTATACGGGCGGCGATATATTCTTTGCCCATGGCGTATACGTGCCACCACCGCCGCAGCACCACCAACAGCACCACCAACAACAACACCAGCAGCAGCAGCAAGCGCCTCGCACACCGCACACCAACTTGAGCTTTGCGGGCGGGGAGGAGCTGAGCTTCTTCCGGCAGCCGTATCCGGCGCCGACAACGCCGCAGCCAATGCCACAGCAACCGCAGCCGACGCCGCAGTCGGCGCCACCGGTGCACTACAGCCACAGCTATCCGCAGGTCTCGCACATGCTGCAGCACCATCCAGCCGCCTCCTACGGCCACCCGCTGCCGGCTGGCGCCTACTACGCCACCTATACGCCGCCACCCACGCCGAACACGGCGAATGCCTCCACGTCGACGGGCGCGACTGGGGCAACGGCTGTGCCCTTCGGCCGCTACGGCGTCCATGGCCCAATCATGGCATCGACACCCCTGGCGCCAGGCGGACCCAAGATGCGTCTGCAGCGCAGCCAATCGGATGCGGCCAGACGGTGAGTAGAGCACAGCTAAATTTCAATTGCTGTAGAGCTGAGAGGAGAAGCAAGTGAAGCAAGTGAAGCAAGTGAATATATTAATATTAATCCCGCTCTCCCTCCCTCTCTCTATAGCAAACGGCTGACCTCGACGGGCGAGGATGAGCGCGAGTATCAGAGCGATCATGAGACCAGCTGGGACGAGTTTGACGATCGCTATGACAATTTTACGGCCGGACGCGAGCGTCTCCAGGAGTTCTGTGGACGCATACCGCCGCGCAAGAAGAAGACCAACTCGAGCTCGGGCAACAACAATGCGAATCCATGCAGCAGCAGCAGCAACGGCAGCAGCAACAGCAACAGCAGTAGCAACAGCAGCGCCAATGAGAGCAACTATAGCCAGCAGCCGGACAAGGAGAAGGTGAGTGCAGGAATCCCTATGCTAGGCATAGGCACTGGCATAGTTCATTAACTTGAGCAGCAGATGCTGGCACGGCTCCAGATGACACGTGCTGGCATTACTCAAAAGCCCAAGTAGCCTAAAAATAGGCGCAGCCAATGACAAATTGCCAGAAGGAGGCGAGCAGTTCCAGTTCCAATTGGCGCGTTCCAATTGGAGTTCCACTTGCAGTTGCAGTTGCTGTTGCAGTTCGAGTTGTGCATATTTCAAATGTGGCATAGGAAAAACTTTGCACATGCTAAAAGTGTGATAAAAATTAATTGCGCAGCGCTGCCGGCGTTGCGGTTGCTTCTGCTCTGGAGACAGCTGCGCCTCTCCGGCCCCTCCCAGCTAAGTGAACTCCCCTCGCCCCCTATCACGGTGACTTTATGTTAATCGAAGCAAGTGTTGTTGCCCCCCCTCGCTCGCTCGCTCACTCGCTCCCGCGACTAGTTTAGTCAGTCAAAGAATCAGCCTTTGTCAGCTGTCAGGCTGCATATATAATATACATACACATATATATTATATTTTTTATATATATTTATAGACACATGTCTCTCTATGAGTACTTCATTGTGTTCAAGTTGGCGCACTTTTTTATTTTTTTATTTTTTGCCTGCGCAATTAAAAGAAATGCAACCTTCAAGAAATTGAAACGCATGACACAGAGACTCGAGGCACACAGTCATAGCTGGAGCTCTAGCTGCCCACTTGATACCATTCCCCCTCTCTCTCTCTCTCTCACTTGCTCTCTCGTTTGTTGTTGTTGCGTGTAATTTATTTGCATTGCGCTTATCGTAACACTTTTGCGAACCCACTTGGTGGGGAAGCTGTGCGAACTGCGGCGATTCGCCTTATCGGAAATGAGCTTTAATGAGATCGTGAGAATATTTATAATCTGAATTGAGCACAATACAGCAGTTAGTATCTATCGGCGTTTGCTTGGCTTGCATTGAGCGTATGTATGTCAATATTTGTGCAAAGGTTTCTATACTTGTTCAGGAAGCCATTGAAGAGTATATTCGTTTTGGTCAGTCAGTCAGTCTTCGTCTCTCTAGAGGGCTGAAATTTGGTATATATACTCGTGTGGATACATTTAAAAAGTGGATGATAAAGATTGTGTGTTCTCTCATATGGAAGAGCTCTTAGACTGCATAGACTATTATAATATATGCAATCAAAGGTATATCGACAGGTTATTCAAATTAGTATGGGAAATATAATCAAATTAATTTGATAGAATTTTTTTTTTTTAATTCTAAAATAAATTCAGTACAATAAATGTAATCATAAAAAAAATAAATAAATAAATAAATAAAAATAAAAATAAAAAAATAATAAAATTAAAAATAATCTATTTTAAAATTATTCTACCAATATGAAATATTCATATTAGAAAAATAAATAAAAATATAATTAATCTACTATAATAATATTCTATCCATATAATTTAATCATATTAAAAAATAGATTACATTATAAATAAAATTAGAAATATTCTACCATGAGAATATTCTAACAATATGATACAATCATATTAATAAAAAAATTAATAAATTAAGAAAGAAATATTCTCTAATGATAATATACTAGCAATATGATATAATCATATTAAAAAAAAGAAATAAAAAATAAAGAAAATAAATAAATAAAAAATAGATTTAATTTAAAATAATAATATTCTACCAATATAAAATATTCATTTTAGAAAATAAATTACTGAATGCAAATGGAATTATTCTACCGTGAGCTGTCATTGCTCATTATAGCAATTACATTACAAAGTGCATTAGCTATGCATATGAGCAGCATGGACTTTAATATTTGTTAGATATTATAAATACGTATTTATAAAAATGAAAGTTACAAGTGCAGCAAAAGCCAACCAATTAGGTCTAAATACGAGACGAGTTGTCAAAAAAATGCAAACAGATGCGCCAAACAGCGCCTTTTCAACTCATTTAACAAATGCACAAATTCTATTAAAATGTGCCCAAAAAGTAGAAACTTTCTAATTTGCATAATAAATATTGTGCAGTCATCATTTACACGTGCCACACACACACACACACATGCGCATGCACATGCCACAATGCCCATTCAACCGTGAATGTACCACAAATAAGTGGCATAAATTATTATTATTATGGTATATCCATTGAATGCGATAAACGAAATTGTGAAATGATAGCCGCAGCGTCGAGTGCAATTGAATGGACTAAATAATTATGTTAGCTATTGACCAGCCATTGACCATGTCCATAAAGATACACACACATACACATACATATGTATATATGGGTCACTGACATGGGTTCCGGTCTCTTGGTTTTTGGTTTGATTTACGAATGGGCCGCAGCTTGGTCTGTGTGTGTGTGTGTGTGTGGTCAAACTAGCAGAGGGCACGTGACTTTGTTTTGAGGAGCAAAGCATATTTATATGACCCCAGAGGGCAATTGTTTAACTGACTTTTATGGTATATAGATATATGTATTACTCAACTATTATTTATATATTTCTTAACAATTATTTAATTATGCTCTTTCCATTGCTTCTCTCTATTTTAGGAACAACAGAGCTTCACTTGGCCAACAGTTGTCACCGTCTTTGTGCTCGCCATGGGCTGGGGCTTGTATGCAGCGCGATGAAGCAACAGCAACAACAACAACAAGCATCTCTAATAATCTATATATCTAAATATATATATACTTAAAGCAACAGCAGTTTAATCTATATTGAAATCAGCGAACGCACACACACATGCATATATACATATATAGAATGTGTATAAAGTTAAGGCGGTTGACGGGACACAAGAACAATATATAAATGTATTTGTATACACATATTCATATTCATATTTCTCTCTCTTAAACACTAATACTAATTCAAACTGCTCAATTGCAAATTGTAGACTGGCAAAAAAAAGAAAAGAAGACTAAAAGAGTAAAACAAATCAAATTATATTCATAAATATTTTTGCTAAAATATTAAATGCATATTTTTGGATATAGAGAAAAAAGAGAAACACAAATTGAAATTTAAGCTCGAGCATATTTTTGTACACTTTTTACTATAAAACAAATCAACTACAAACTGCCATTTTTGAGATACTTTTTGAGATACATTTTATAGGCCGGTCTTCCAGCAATCGAATATCTTGCATTTAGCTTTGCATTTCGTAATATCTTACGAATATTTAATGGAAAAAAAAACAACAAATAATGAAAATGAAAACAAAATCCTGCTTCCATTTATATTTTCAATATTTTAATTATATATTTTTTTGTTTACTTTCAATTGTTTGTCAAACAACAAAGTTTTCAATGTCTTCACTTTGTAATTTCAATTACAAGAAAATTTATAAATATGTTTAACAATATCAAAATATCTTTAATATTTGTAGCAATTGCTTTAAAATAGTTAAAATTTTAATTGAACATATTTAGCTTTAATTGTTATCAAAAATCCGAGAGAAAAAATCCCACAGAAAAACAAAAAAAAAAAAAGAGAAAGAAAATGTTTTTTGTATATAGTTGATATAATGCCATTTTTGTGATGATTTTTGTCTATGGTTTATTATACATACATACATATATGCATATGCAGATGTTTTTAGTTAAATTTGTTAGTCAGTAAGCTTTGATTTTTCAAGTGGATTACATTTTGTTCATTCTTCAAATTGGTCTCACAATCTAGTTTTAAGCACACATTGTACAAGAAATTTGCGCAACAATTGAAATTTACCAAAAGCAACGGGAAAGGGTGGACGAAACATTTTCAGGTTTATCTTTGGTTAACACACTCAAAGCCAAGCGTTGAATGATCTCTAAAAACTGGAAATTTATAGAACACTCAATTGATCTCCACAGCTAGCCAAAGTCAAAAGTCAAACACACACACATACACACACATGCAGCAAATCAAATTTATATTTATGTCCCCTTTCTGTATTTTTGGTAACTTTTGGTAAATTTCAATTTCAGTTTTGCCTAAATTTCTTGACGTTTCAATGCTAATCGAACAGTGGAAAACAAAAATACCGAAATGAAAACAAAATAAAAATATATTAGAAAATTAACATATGAAAAGAAAAAGAAAAAAAACTATTCCCAAAAATCGCATTGATCTCATGGATTTTTTTATCATTTACATCAGCAATTTTTTACTTGCATTGAGAAAATATTATTGTAAAAGTCTAGGGTTAAGATCGCCAAGCGTTTTAGTTTACATATTTCTTAACACTAAGTTTTTATGTCTAAAGTTAAATGCAAAAAAAAAAAAAAAAAAAAAAAAAAAAAAAAAAAAAAAAAAAAAAAAATCAAAAACTTAAAAAATATGGGAAAAAATGTACATCGAATCTAAGTAAATGTATTTGTTTATCATATGTTAAATGCCTGTAAGTAGCGCAATATTTTTTGTTAGCTTTAAGATAAAATCATTTCGCAGACGGCAAAGGCAAAGAAAGGGACGTAAAGAGTTAGAGAAAGAGAGAGAGAGAGAGAAGATACACTAGTTAATGTAAACGCAGCAAGCAGCAAAAGTAGAGAAAATTTTGTTTAATATTCATGTTTTTTTTTCTTACGTATTTTTTTTTTTTTTTTATTATTATACATACTTACATTTAATTTGTATACAACTATTCCAAGCCCCCAACCCAAAAAAAAAAAAAAAACAAAACAACAAAAAACTCAATGAAAATTTTTGTAAATTTTTCTAAAATGAACTCAACGCAAATATTCTGTCACCGACCGCAGCGAAGGAGCAATTTGCATTGCTCTTTGCCTTGGGAGTGGCAGAAGTTGGCGCCGATTCATTCTAATTAGTTTTCACATTGATCTCGGTAAAGTTTTGTGGCCGCGCGCCCAGAAGTCATCAAGATTTTTGGTTGCCATAAACTGAAGCAAGGCAGAAAGAACAAGCAAGAAACAAAATATATATCAAATGAATCACATAGCGACAAATTTTTTGTTTATTTTCTATTCCATGCGACGTACTTCCGACCTAAAATTAAGTAATTCGTAAATTCGTAACTCGTAATTTGTAATTTGTATATATCGCAAAAATCGAAATGCCATTTTTTGTATAGATCGTTGGTGCCAAAACAGTTGAATTGTGTGTTAAACAGTGTAGGATGGAGCTGCCAGCAACGGGAGTTCGCATTGAGAGCTGCCATCGTAACACTTACGCATTCGATTCAAAACTCCCAATTATAAATAGAGTTAAGCTCCCCCTTAAAATATTTTCAATATGTATTTTTCTGTGTGTGGGAACACAACATTTATACAACTTGTACATTTTATCTTATGCTGTAATTTAATATATATATATATATATATATATATATATAAAAGAATATATAAATATATAAAATATCACTATGATCTCATGAATATGTTCATAAGACGAAAGTATATATGTAAATTAAATAAATACGCATAAATATATATTAAAATATATGTAAGAAGAATTATAAATGCAAATGCACAAAAGAAAATACATGTAAAACAACAAATAAAAATTTTTAAAACAAAAAAGAGTTTTCTTTATCTCCTAGCTGAGCCATTTGATAAGGGAAATTCTGGATGTTATGGTGAGAGATATGACAGAGCTCCTAAAGTATATTTTTATATATTTTTATAGGTATATGAATATGTATATGTCGTATCGATGTATGTGTTAGTTCTTGGAGAGAAACTGACAGCTCGTACTATGCAAGTGAGTTAGGAGTTTGATGAGAATTGATGGATGTATTGTCACTAAGAGAGAGACAACTATAGCAATTACTAAGCAATTGGCAATTAGACAGGAACTCCAGACGTTTGGAGAGCATTTTTAGCGACATTGGAAACTCATGGAAGTAAAGCCGAGTTATAATGGCATACTAACAAGAGACTGCCAGTAGATTACTCTTGTTTTCAAATGTTATAATATAATATTTGAGTAACAGTGTGCCATTTATATCGATTCAAAAGCAAGTTAGTTCGTATACATAACCAAATCTCTATTCAGGCATTCTACAAACACTCGTCTTAGCGAGCAAATCGAAAAAAAGCACACTTTTTTATTACATAAAACGTTTTTTTACACATATTTTTCACTAAAAATATTTTTATTCTTATTTTTTTTTTTCAAGAGAAATTATTGCTAATCATGGATGAGTTGGCCAGTCAGCTTCCCAAGATATATACACGAAATGTGATAAGAGCCATTGCAAGGCTGCAGAATGGGCAATCTACTTACGTATGTAGCGAGGAGATCGTTGGGATGGTAGCCGAGCAGATGCGTCGCAAAAGAGACATCGATACCGTGAAGGACTATGTGCTGAAGTCGCTGGACAGTTTGATTGAATTGGGCGTATTGATCCGTAACCCTAACTCCAATTACAATTTCTATAAATTCTCCGACCCATCCACTTTTGGATGTCTAACTTCGGTTAAGGTAAGACGACAGTAATTAATGTTGATAATGTTGATCTAAATACGGTACTACATTGAATACAGAGACGAAACTACTACTCGGGCGGCCGCAAGCCCTACTACAGACCTAAAAAACCGATTGCTGCGAAACCCAAGCGACAAAGGAAGGGGAAATATCAAAAGAAATTTAAGCCAGCGGCCATTGTGCCTGTAGTGTGCGATTGCTGCCGATCGTCTGTGATGCCGCTCGTTAAGGCATTTCATGAAATAAACAAGAACACTGAAAAAACGCAACTACGACAACTGAAAATAAGTGATTCAGAAGCGCAGCAATCGGTAGATCATACAGAGAACAAAATACAGCGCTTTGAGTTCCAGGCCCCAACTCTAATTATAGTATCAAACTGTGAAAATTCACCAGAAGAGGAGACCATCCAGTAGAGTAGAGAAAGCAACCTCAATCTGACAAGTGGCGCCATCTACATGTCAATCTATTAAATTATTTCAGTTAAGCAGCTAAAAGTGAGCATATATCTACGTGTTTAGGTGTACAATAAAGCCCCAAAGTATGCTCCATTTGCAGTTTGAGTTTCAGTTTTAGCCAAGTTACACTTGAGAAACTCACAAACTCAGAAATTGATTCATAATTCGGCTTTTCCTTGATTATTTCAACCCTCGCATTTATACATATTTTCGGGTGGTTGGCTGCCCACTTGAGCGTCGCTTTGGGCCACAGCCTAAGCCAATTTGTAGTTTTTGTGGTCGCGGATTAAATGCTCATAATTGTGGCAGTGCAGCACGCGACTCGCTGCAACAGGATACGCGGCAGCGTGCCACATAAATATGATATGTTATTAACGGCTTAAGCAGGCGATGATAATGACTGACGACGCGAGCTCTGGCCTAAGTTGGGCTATTATTTTCTGCCCAATATACATGTGTATAAAGACATCCGCTTCCGTCGTGCCTGCAGCTGTCAATCAAAGCGAGCCGGCATATTTAATTTGAATTGCGTTTGAACACAAATCACAGATCTGGGCACACGCCCTCACAGCAACCGGCCTAATTTGACATTCGAGCGTCAGCGCGTGTCGCTCGCAGTCCAATGGCCAGTCAAAAGGCCCTCGATGAATACTCACTAGTTTTCAATTAAATTTTAAGCTAAACTAATCAATAGGTCGCCCCTACACGGATGCGCCCCCATGCCGCCACGCCGCGTCTAGTTTATGATAATTACTTTTTGGTCCAACACCTGCCAGCAGCAACAGGCGAGATATGCGTCCTTCGACTGGGGGGCCTGACACTGTCATACATTGGCAATTTTATTGTTCGCCCAAACCACGGCCTCACGACCACAAAGGCAGCGCCCGCCCCCCATCGCGCCCGATTCTAATTATTAAAATTATAGAAACGGGCAACATTTGTGCGCAGCCATTTCCGTAAATTAAAGTTAATTAACTGCCTGCGGTTAGCGAAGCCAGAAAATAATGCTAAATTTAAGATCATAAACTAGATGCATTTAAATTAAGGATAACGTTGATTGAAAAGCATTTTATGTGGATAGATACTATATATATGAGATTTCAATAAATGTATATAGATTATGTTGAAGTCTTTTTTGTTTTTTTTATTCGGAAAAATTTCAAAAATTATAAATGTCTAGAATTTTATTATGTGGCCGTTGGGGTCCAAATTTTATATATTGCAGAAGTATCAGGCGAATAGAAATGAGTAGTAGCGTACAAAATGTTAGTTAACAGTACAATGTTAACTCACTGTTAGATAGCATAATTATATTAATGCGTTGTAAGATTAATTAATAATATATATGATTTTTGGGGCCTATCACATTTGACAATGCGCTATACCCTGGTTTTCTATTTTTAATGGGTTCAGGATATAATAATTGTATTCCAAATATTTTTGATATAATTATACAAATCTATGAAAAAAGTACGAGTCGTACATTTAGTACATCCGTTTTATATGTATAAATATTTGATAAGAATTTATTAATATGCTTTAATTTTTCTCCCTCTCTCTCTCCCATACGGATTCAGATAATCAAAATTATGTTTCAATTAAAAGTGGCTTGGCGCAACTTGAAGCCACTTAAACTTAATTCAATTATAATTTAAGCATAATTATAGTCGCATGTGTTTCGGTTGTAAGAGAGTAACAGTGTAATGCCAACTAATTGCCTTTCAGCACAAAAGTTGCAAGAAAAACTAAATAAATTTCATTACACGCTGGATAAAACCCCCCGAAACGCCCATCAAAGACAAGCCAAAATGCAGCGGGAGCAAAAATGCATTAAAAATTCATTACAAAGTGCACACAAAGTTCCTTCCTCTCGCTGGCAAATGTAAGAAACGTGTCTAGTCTCTGTGTGCAACTCATACCACAAGTGGCTCGAGCTGCTTTAAGAGTGTAAGATATTCCGACTTGAGTCTAGTGCGAAGCTGAAGTTTGTCCCTGTGAAGGCAAACGATTGCCAAGCTTGATAGCAAAAGGATATATTATCTCTTGCATGTCTGCTGAAGCCTAAAATGGTCTCAGCCTGCAGGTCATAAGCGAAACTCATAAGGCCATGGCCAATGGTTAAGGGAAGCAGCGATCATAATCAACGTCTTTGCCACTTTATTGACAAACTAATAAAAACATGGCAAAATGGAATGGATAGAGGAGAGAGCTGAACAGAGCTGAAGGACTGACATCACAGACCGGCAGGACTCGGACAAAACGATTTATTAAAATCCCTGTGCATGGCATACATAAAAAGCAGCGCCACTGACCGATGATATGATGAGTAATTTGCTTTTGGCTTTTAATGCTGCAGACTATGAGCATGCAGAGGACATGGATAACGGCAAAGGCAACGGGATAACGACAACGATGTCGGAATAGTTGCAGGACACGGAAATTAGTGCGGAAACGGTTACTACGCTTAGCAATCTGTCAAAAAGCCAAAATGTAATAAATGAGACAGAGAACACACACACACACATACACACGGACACACACTCGGATAGTTGAGGCTCCTGTATCATCGTCCTGGCCATCAACATAATTCATAGAACATGCCAGAGCACGACAAAAGACTTCCATAAGAGCGGACAAAGGCGCCAACGACTACAGTGACTGCTGTCTAAAGCGGATGCCATCCATAGAGCTGGGCCCATGGCACATGTGCCATATTTCATTACACGTTGATAAGTGGACATTTGTCCACCCGACTCCTTGGGGTGGGCGAGCGGGGGTTGGCATCGCACAAATGCCAACAGGCATTTCATAATAATTTTAACAACCTTTTTTACGCAAACATGCAACGGTCACAGACCGAACTTGATATTCATATTAAATGCGTTAGTCGGACCGAAAGCATTAACTCGTTTATGCTCCGTACTCGTATTCATATTCATATTTGCATTCATATTCATATTCATATTCAAATGAAATGCAGATGCTATCGACATGAGTTGGGCGATTTCTGTGACTTGACGGGGCAAATTATAAGTTTGCATTTCACATTGAGAGTTAAGTTGGCATATATGAAGGCTTTTACTCTGTGAGTCTCTTATAAATGCCTCATCGTCATTGAATCCGAAATTAAATATGTAGTTAACTGCAAATAGTTTTGGATCGGAGATTTGCCATATGATTTTTTCTCTTTTCCTTCTTCAATTGAGAATATTTCAAGCAATAATTAGTTAATTTGCTTTGATTTAGCATACGAGCTTCACCTTTCGCTTTTTCACTTTAGATTATTTCATATATATAAAATAATAAAATATATTTTAGAAGATGCATAAATAAATATTAAATGATTAAATAAAAGTGTAAGACTAAATTAAGAAGTATTTGTAATTTTAATAATTAGTTTAAATTAGTTAATAAAGTGATTCTATTCCGCTTAAAATGAGGCGGCTCATCAGTATACGATTATTAGTCAGGTAATCTAAATTTCGACAGATCAATTAACATTTAAATGAAAATTGGAAAAATACAATTTATATAAAATAACCTTTATTTAATAAAATTGTATTAAATTATTTAAAAATTTATTTTTTTTTTAATATGGCAAAAATCTTTGTTGGGGCTCATTCCAAAAAAAAACTTAGAAACTACTTTTTGACAATTGTTAATAAATAAACAGAATAGTGCAAAGATGAGTGAGATAATAATAAGTTATGATGAAATAAATAAGTAAATAATAATGTATTTTATAAATAAGTTCGAGCTTTGACAAAATCCTTTCCATGTGAGAAAAGATTTAAGATTTAATTTGCTTCAACCTAGTATGATGAGATATAATGATCATAATAATTTATAAATATTCCTTTATATTATATCAATACTTTACTCACCTGCAAAAATTATTCTTATGTTAATCAAGTTCCCATTCTAATCATCATCATCATAATCGACAAACTGCAACTTTCTTTGCTTTAGGATTGGGCCAGTGTCCTTCCGAGTTGTTGCATTGGTGTGCTGAGTCTGCTGAGTCTCACAGACTTTCTCTGTGCTGGGCCATTGGATGAGTTGGGTCTCGGGCACATTCGCGTGGTCTTCGGCTGTTGCTGCTCTCGACATGGGCGAGTATCTCAAGCGATAGCGCTTTAGGTACTGCGGCACAGCCGGCACATTTCCCGTGGTATGAAAGTCCACAATTCCATTGATATAAACAGGACGGAGCAGGCTGCAGAGCTGTATGAGATTTATTCGATTCGGTATGGGAGACCACTGAAGCTCTTCCAGTGGATATGGGGTTTCCGAATCATTGCTATGGACAGCCTCAATTTTCACAGTTACTGCATAGCCGGGCTGCTCGAAGCGCCTGCGATCTGCACCCAAGCAGCTATAGCTATGCAAATAGGAGTTCATCAGTTTGATGTGGCCGAAGAGTGTCGTGGTTTGAGCTAGACGCGTGACCAGATACTCATAGCCAAACAGAGGCAGCCTGAGCACACAGGCCCCGCCCACGGATGCCGCATGCTCGGCGATCTTTCTGGCAACCTCGTCGAAGTCCATATGCTGGAACGGCTGATCGGCTTCCTGCAGATTCAGATAGAGCTCATCGGTGCCCTGGGCAATCCACTCCTGATAGGTCAAATTGCCCATCAGCCGACAGAGATCATCCTGCTGCATGGCTGAGTAGTAGAAGAGCAATCGGCCGCCCTGCGGCTTGCGGATGAGCAGCATTAGGCTGTTGCCGATTTCATTGCCGGCACAGAGCATCAGCTCCAGTCGCTTGCCATCGCTGAGGCGCAGCTGCAAGGGCTGCGCCTCCTTGACTATATGAAAGTCCTGCTGGGACACCTTGGCGCCACGACTGTTTAGGTAGCTGAGCAGCTGATTGGCCAGCGGCTGGGTGGTGTACATCTTGCAGAACTGCTTGGGCAGTCGCTCCAGCTTGTCCTGCATGCCATAGAGATGCGTGATGAAGACCTTGATGTGGCTCTCGTACAGCTTTGGTATGACATCCACAACTATTTCGGGATACTCCTTGAAGCGCATTTTGACTGAAAGTAAAGAATTAAAGTGAAGAGTCAATATAGTGTACTACTACTACTTGAAGTAGTAAATAAATGGCATAATCAGAAATCTATATATAATTTAATGTTTTAATTTACATAAAAACATAAATAAATTTATTAATAAATTACCTAATAAAAGTGTAAAAAAAAATAAAATTAATAAATTAAAAAAAAAAATTCATAAAAAAATATATAAAAGAAAATAAAAAATATTATTAAATTTATAAATAAAAAATATATAAATTAATGAATATCTTAGTAAATATTTTAAAACATAAACAAATTAATAAATAAATGTAAAATATAAATAAATGTATTTTCTTAAACATAAACAAATCAATAAAAAAAATTATTAAATAAATAAATAAATTCAAATAAAAAGTTAATAAGTAATAAAAAATATATATAACAATAAATAAATGAAAGTATGAGTAAAACATAAATAAATAAATGACTGCAAAAATATATGTAAATTCATATTGTTAAAATAAATCAGTAAACAAATAAATATATATATGAAATAGAAAATGAAATAATTAAACATATAAACAAAATAAACAATTGAAAATATGAATGAAATACAAATAAATTAAAAAATATAAGTAAATGTATTTTTTGTAAACATAAATCAATCAATAAACAATTAATTAAAAAATAAATAAAATACAAAAGAAAATAATATATAAAATTAGTAAATACTTATTTAAACATATACACAAAAATAAATAATTTAAAAAATAGATAAATAAATTTAATTGCAATAAATTGTAATAAAGAAATTGACAATAACAAAATGTAAATGAATAAATAAATAAACACGTAAAAAACTAAGGAAATAAAAATGCGCAAATAAAATAAAATATAGATGCTTATTAATTCACAAATAAATAAACAATGTCATAATATCCCAGTTGACAGCCTCGCCCACCTGATGACCTTTTCTGAAAGCTTAGTCCAAAGCGGATGCGCGGATGGATGGCCTATAATTGATCAACATGAACCCAAAAACCACGACTTTGACTTTGCGTAATTTCCCCAAATACGAAAATAAATGCGAAAAATAAGCGCGAAAAGTAAACAACAAAATTTCGCAGCAACGTCAGGTTGAATGCCAGCCATTGGCATAGATCTCGAATTGGCAACACCTCAGTTCGGTTCGGCTTAGCTCATAAAAGTCGTTACTGGCACAGCCCACAATCTGGAGATTTTGGTTTCGCTTTCGGTATGACCGTCAAAAACGTACCACGAGCTGGTTACCTCACCCAGCCGCCAGTCGATAGATGAGACGTGTAAATTATTATTACGCTGGGGCAAAAGAAAGCAGCGTGGGGGGCTACCCACGCTCTCTAGCTCCCGCTCCAGCTGAGGTCTCTGACTAGACCAGAAAATTGCTCAATGTCGCTTAACCCGACTGCAGCTGAATGCCAACCTCTTGTTGTCTTCTTCTGTTGTGTTGTTGTTGTTGTTGTCTGTTGTCTGTTGTGCTGCTTGACTCAGCTGACTCTTTTCAGCTTCATCGCCCGGTTTTAACTTTCACTCTCTGAACAGCTAATTTGCTTAGCTGGTTGCCGCCGCGAGCTCTCGGCTCATTATAATTAAGCCATTTGAGGCGGTGGCACCCAGATTTGCTGCGACCATTGTACAATAATTCGCTTGGCTATTTATGTAGCTTTATAGAAGAGTATTACAAATGTAATGCAACTATCTGATTTAATTAGCGCCGTTATACAGCCAAAGCGAGTTCAACGAACTCTCAACTGTCAGATTACCCAACGAATGTCTTTGTGGCAAACAAGTTTACCGATTCGATCGCCTTTAGAAAACATGTTCAATTGTTGCACAAATCATTTGATAAGCATTGTTTGTACTTTGAACTTTCATCAGGGATGACTAATGGCCCAAAATATGGATATACCAAGTCAGGGTATTCTGTTAAAATATTGATTTCTGCTTTCACAGAGTGCAAGATCTTTAATAATTTTATATTTGTAATAATATGTGTCGAATTTAATATGAAATATATTTCATATAATTGTATGATATTATTACATTACCTACTAATTGTTTTTCCTTAAATGTGCCTATGAGAGTCGTAGTATTTTCGATCTACTTTCGTATTATTATTTTGTTCTCTCTCAGAGTATAAGTGTTCAAGCAAATATTTATATGAGTTGATTTGCCTTTGAGTTTATTTTTTTGATTCATATGCTTCATATTTAATATGATTAACATTAAGCAAGCGATATATATACCCAAGTATCCATATAGTCTATTTAATCAGAGAGTATAAGAGCTGAAAGAAAGCTCTCATTTGACTCAAATTTAAGTTGCTTTACAAACATATTTTGCTTGACTCATAATAAAATTTATGAAATAAAACAAGTAACAATCAATAATTTAAATATAATTGCTAACATCTTAAAATAAATTTCTTTTTAATGTATAGAGTATCATTAATATTTATTTTTAGCTTAGACTGACTGATACTCTTTCTTGTCTGCATATTAATAATACATGCCTAATCAGATTAATTTCTAATTCTTCATTAGACTCTACTAAGGGCCTTGTGCTACTTCTTCAATCTTAACTAGTTAACCTTAAGTTGTTGGTATTTGCCTCACTTAAATATAAATTATGCGTAATAAAAACAAAGTCAACTTCAATTTTACTCCGTCTGTCTTTCTAGTTGATCTCTGTGCTCATCTTAACTTTCGCACATCTGTCCAATTTTATTATTACCCAATTGCTGCAATCTCTCGCATGCCCTCTCTCTCACTCCCATTCAGTTACTCTCTGATGATCCGCTCTCTAACCAGCAGCTGGTTAAACATAATTTCGGCAACGTTTTCACTCTTCGCCCGAGCATCTTTTGCGAGCTGGCGAAACTCTCTCCTGCTCTTGCGCTCCTCTGCAGCGAGTCGAGACTGAGCTCGAATTGGCTCGTCGCTGCTTGGAGCTTGGCACTTGGGGCTTGGCGCATGCTCAGCGCCGGCGTCGCGTGTCAAACGAACGCCAAACTCAAAGCCGGAAAGACGTCGCTGGCGCTGTCTTCTTACCAAGAGGCAGTTGAAAAACAAAGCAACATTTCGTTTCGTTTCGAATTTGTTATCGTAGTTGCTTGTAGTTTCTATTTGATGTGAAGTAAGTGGAATCAAAAGCCGAAAGTGTGCAAAATCGAAGCCGGCTAAGCAATTGTCTCTATATATGTATATATGATTGTGTCTGATTGTGTTTGTGTTTGTGCCGCAATTGCGAGTTAAACAAAGCGTAGCGATTGTGACAACAGCTGCCTCTTCGACTATTTTTAAGTTCAACCAGCCACGAAAAGAAAGTTGTCTGGGTCGTTGAGTTGTGCAAGTGAATGAAACATTAAATATTGCGTAAAAATTAGTGAAGAGCCAAAAAACAACAGTAGCAACAACAACAACAAAAATAAACGTAAACAAATCAATGACTCACGCTCCTCCGGGTGAACCTCAACCGAAATCGAACCTCAGCACGCGTCGAGCATAAAAGATAACGGTGCGTTTGTAGCACTAGTAAATTGAACAGGCCACGCCCACATACAGGCCACACAGGCTCTGTGGCATGCACAACACGTACGCTGCTTTTTGGTTTCCGTGTCCATATCCGTGTTCGTCTTTAGTCCAAAATTCCAAGCTCATCTCGAGCGTAAAGTGTCCTTTCGTGTTAGGTGACAACCCTAGCATGTGCGTGCCTCAACAGTCACACACACACACATGCGCAATCGAAGCATTTTGTGCTCAAAGCATTTTGTGATCCTAGCACCTGGTGCAACTGCTGCTCTACGCCCGTTCCATATGAAATTAGCTGACATTTCTTGTTGTAAATGCCAGTGCAGTCTGTTTTGCTGCTGCTCCTGCTACTCCTGCTGCTCCTGCTACTGCTGCTGTAGCAGCTCGTCTTCGCTTTAGTGCAGCGCCCTCTGTTGCCTGTTGGCAGCAAATGCAATTTTCTAGTACTTGCTCGTTGCGGCGTCTCCGCCGTTGCTTGGACCATAAAATTTTGGGCAATTACAGTTACAGCTGCAACAGCAGCAAGCTGATGTTTCAACTTACTCAGACTGTCAGTCAGGCAGTCAGTGACTGTGCATGTGTGTGCGTGTGTGTGTGTAATTGCATGAAATTTAAATTTTATGTGCGAGCAACACATTTTGGCATAGTCGTTTTTATTATATTACGACTAGCGTAAATAATAAATGTAGTTTTTTCGGTTTGCCAGCTGTTTCATCTGTTTGTTCCACCACAAACGCTTTAAAATCAGTTACAAATCGTTTTTGGAAACTTTTTGTGCGTCATCTCGATGAGAAAAATGGGCTCGAAATACTCAAAGCAAGCCAACCTTGACTCCAATTCAAATGCAAATCGAACGACGCTAAATGAGCCACGTTTATGGTGAAATTTATCGCAGAAAGACAACAGAAAATGTGTTATAAACTCAATGAATGAACCGAGTGCTGAAAAGCTAAAGCTACCAAAATTTACCAATAACAGAATTTAAATGCATTGATATTCTGGCAATTTAAAAATGGCTTTCACTGATTTTTAGATTATTGACTAAAAATGACAAAAATTTAGTGAAATTTTGATGACGCAATTTATAAAGTCTGAAGAGTGCTTTAATTATGCCTTAATTTGTGTGCCTTTACTTCATTATCTTTGACTTATCTTGTGTATTTTGTAAAGATATATATTTGATGAACTATTAATATGACAATATTAATATAAATTCCTATAAAAGAAATTTTTTTAAATATATAAGAAAGAAAATATACAATACAAAATAAAATTGAGCTAATTAATTGGAGTATATCAATATAAAAAAGATGAAGCATTCACAGAAGAAAAATTTAAAAATAATAATAATTATTTTACAAAAATACCATCATATACCAACTTAAGACAAAATATAAGATTTATAAAAATCCAATATTAAAAAAATTTTTTTAAAATAAATATTATTAATAAATTAAATAATCAATAAATTTAAAAATTGATAAATACTTATATATAAAAAATAAAAAATTATTATTACTTAAATAGTCAATAAATTTAAAAATTGATTATTACTTATATATATTTAAAAAAAAAAAAAAAAAACGAAAATTTATGTTTTATACGGTATTAAATAAAAAATTTAAATAAAAATCGAAAAAAGGACAACTCAATATGTTAATAATAAATACTTATAAAATAAAAATATATAAAAATTAATATATAATAACTAATATAACTAAATAACATGTATCAAAATATAAAAACAAGTAAAAAAATATATATATATATATATATATAAATAAATAAAAATAAAAGAAAACAGGAAAAACAATAGATGAATTGCTAAAAAAAAAATATTAAAAGCTGATAAATTAAAAAAATAAATAGAAAATTATAAACATAAATAAAAATAAACAAATAAGAAAATATATATTTATATGAATGAAAAACTTAAAAACTAAAAATATATAAGCTAAAAAAAATTATCTACAAAGCATTTAAAAACGCAGTTGCTATCCTGACATTATTCTGTGCTTTTATAATCACAATTCTTCTCCCACTGTCTTCGCTGCACAGAGCTGAGCAAATAAAAGTCCAGAGCAGACAGACGGACGTGTCAGACAGTGCCTATTAAAGTTTGAAGGCCTGTCAACGCTTGGTGGCAACAAATGGTGGCAAATAAAAAGTCACAATAATATGAATAATCTAGCACAAGGCTCAGAGCCGGAGGAGAGCTCAGAGACAGCGTCGAGCACCCAAAAGAGCTAAAGATTATGGATATGATTATACGGCGTAGTCAGCGTCGAAATAAACCTGATGATTACGGCGAGTCGACTCGAGTCGAGTCGCGTTTGCGGCGTGCGGCTGCATAAACACGGCGCAATCATAAAAAACGGAATTAAACAAATGTCAAGTCGTCCTCGACGTCGTCCTCGTCGTCGTCGTCGTCGTCTTGAGCTCTCGACGAGCACGTGAGAATTGCATTAATATGAATGCAAATGCAGCCGCCCGCTATCTCTTCGCCCCTTGCTTTCAATGGGGTAAATCTATAAATTTATGTGCAAATGTTGCGAGAAATTTGCCGCGAGGACTCTAGAGAAATTCGCAATCTTTTTCAGTTTGTAGTCAGAGAGAGAGAGGGGGAGAGAGTGGGAGTAAGAGAGAGAGAGACGTCAAGTCTGACAGCAAGTTTTTATGTTATTATTGCAGGCGACGTGCGAAAAGTGGCTTACGCTTATGAATTGCTGACGTTAGCTGGGGATTTCCAATTGCAAGAGATACTCACACACCGCCACGCCCCCACATCCACACGCCCACCCACAACCAGCATGCAGTTTGAGTTTCGGCAACCGCCGCGAAGTATGCTATGGAAAATTGCATTTCTAATTATCGCATTAGCCGGGGACGTGTCGTGCATAAGAAATGGCGCCGGAAATGACGAGTGAGTCTCCATTGATGTCAAGCTTAATTTATGCAAATTTCACCAACACCAGCTCAACTAACCCCCCTATTCCCCCCATGCATTTCCTGACAGGCAGAAACAGATTTCCGCAAAGCTGAAAAACTTTTTGCCCTCCGAGCCGCTGCCTGAAGTGGGCGCCCCCCAGGCTGAGCAGCTGTCCGGCCAGACGTCCGCACGGGTCACAAATGGCGGATTCCGGCCGTCCCAGATGCTGGAGTTCACGCCGTCGGATGTGATGAACGCCGCCAAGCCGCGTTATCCGCCCAGCTACCTGGAGCCCAACTATAAGCATCAGCTGCCCAGCTCCTTAAACAGCCTCAGCTCACAGCACTCGGCCATGGACAAAGTGTTTGCCTTCCCAGAGGAATCGCGGCCGCAGCAGCTGACAACTTTCCACAACTACGCGAGCTCTCAAATACCCACCACGCCGGTGGTCAGCTATCTGGATCCCTTCACGCAGCAAAACTATCGATATACACCCACGCCCACGGCCACGCCCTCGCACTCACACTCGCTCATTGCGACAGCTCCGACGCCCACCTACATACAGTACCAGCGCGAGCGGCCCGGGGAGCAGGGGGATCAGGCGTATACGGTGCAATCGTCTCTGCTCGTTGGCAGCCACTCGCCGCGTCCCGCTGTCGCGGATGAGGTCTACTTGAAGCGACCCGGCTACGTCTTCGACGAGAGCCCCTCGACATCGTATCGTCGACCCGTGACCACGCCCACTGCGGCCACATCGAATAAAATTTCATACGATTCGCACGACTATCCGCCGCCCAGCTATGCCGCCCAGCAGACATCCAATTTCGTGCCCACGCCCACGCAGCGACCCCGCGAGGACCCGCGACCGTCTTACAACCGGCAAGACGTCAGCGGCCCACCGTCGTCTAATTATGCAAACAACTTTGGTAATTATTTGCAGCGGCCACCCAGCTCCAGCTACCGGCCCCAACAATCGGAATACAATACCCCCACGCACTACCAGTACGAGCCGCTGCCTCAGCATCAGGAGCAGCAGCAGCAGCCTCAGCCTCAGCGACCTCAGCGACCGGGCCACAATTACTACGAGTATCAAATTGGCGAGATACCGCCTCAGCAGCGTCCACCCCAGTACAACTATCGTCCAGGTCCGGCGCCTGGCTATCGACCACCCTACCAGCCACAGCCACAGCCACAGGCAGGCGGCTTCTCCACTTTGGCAACGTTGCTGAGCACCACACAACAATATGCGCCACAATTTACAAATCTGCTGTTGGGCGGTGGAGGTAGCTCCTCCTCCTCCTCCTCCTTCTCTGGTGGCAGCCCATTAGGCAGTCTCTTTGGCGCCTTCGCAGGCACGCAGGCTGCGGGGCAGCAGAGCAGTCGACCGCCCAACACACAACTCATTAGAGCCCTGGAGAACATCGCACGCAACGACGATTTGCAGTGTGTGCCCAAGGTGCTCTGCCAGATGATTGCCGGCCAGACGCAACGTGGCCAGCTGCCGGGCTTCATTACGTCCCCGGCCATAACCAAGTGAGTACCGAGTAGCCGTAGCACAAGTGCACCACAATTGCCAGTCTAAATAATGTGGCCAGGGCTTTACTTGTAAGTAAATATTATTAAATTTACATTCCCCATGCCTCTACCCGCTACCCCAACGCCTCTACCCGCTACTGCCAAGCCTCTACCTGCCCACCCCCAGCCCTGTTGCTTGCCTAATTTCAAGCAAGCGTTAACTGGGATTAGACTTCATTCATTATGCAAGTCGATCCGAGCCGTAGCCATATTGATTGTTCTGCGAAATGAGCCACGCTCTGATTGAGCCATGGCCAGCAGTGTGGGGGCAGCTCGTCCGTAAATTGATATGGTTTTGCCTATACGTTGCAAATTGGCATTTACTCAATTAAGTTTTATAGGCAGCTGGGCTAGATAATGAGCAATATAATAGTGATTGAGCTTGCAGTGAAGCTGGGAAATAGATTCATATAAATGAATGTAGTATATGTATGATGTCTGCTTGTAAGGAAACTCTCAAGTTCTGATAATTATTTCGATTACTTTCCATCCAAACAGCTTTCTCGCCGGCTTCCCAGTTGCCTCACCTGCGCTCATTTACGGACGCGCGGCGCTGCTCGGCATCAGCGGAGGTGCGCGGAGCTGTGTGCAGACCTACGAGAGATGCCCCAAGAATGAGGTAAGCTGTTTGTCTGATTTGCCAATCAGGGGGTGTTTAATGATTATTAAAAACTTCAACTTGAACTTCGTCCTCTGCCACCCCCGAACAGATGGAAATCATTCACTATCTGAACAATCATCGCGGCGGCTTTTTTAAGTTCTTCAGCGAGCCGGAAGAGCAACCAGCTGTGCCCCAACAAAGCGAATCTGGCAGCGGCGGCGGCGGCGGAGGCGGTGGCTCATTGTTTAGCATCCTCTCGGCGCTAACCAACGGCGGTCAGAGCCAGGGGCAGGGGCAGGTGACGCGCACCACGCCGCGGCCAGTGGCGCGACCAACACAAAGACCGAGCACGGACATTGCTGATGGCATCGGCAGCTTCTTCACCCGCGTGCTGTCCGAGTATATGAGCGGCGTGGAGTACCAGAGGCGACGCCGTCGAAGGCGGAGTCTGTTGCCAACGGAAATTAAACGCAGCATTCAGACGGATAATGGCCGCTTGATGCCCGTTGATTTTCATGATGAGGAAGACGACTTAGATACCCAGACACCAGTCAGGTTTCAAGACGATGACGAGGCGGAGGCGGCCAAGGCGCACACCGAGCTGATAGGTGTGCTGCAATTTCCCGACGACTTGGACGAGGATGGGGGCGAGAGTCGAATACTGCACTTCAAGAACATTGAAAGCGATGAGCAGCATGACAGCGGAGCTGTGAGGTTTCCGGATGCAACGCCGGAAGCACAGAGCGACAGCCAGCGTAAAGTTATCTACGAGTTCAATCGGAATGCAGCTCAGCGAAAATTGAGATTTCCCCAAGAGCCGAGCGAAGGTGAGCGCCAAGCCAAAACTTTGCAGCTGGCCGAGGGCTGGGAGGCTGTGCTGCCCAATGGACTTACCGAGGAGGATTACGGCAAGCCAAAGCGGCGTGGCAAGCGAATTGTTTTTAGGGACACCAACGAGCAGCTTGACGACCTGGATGAGCGGTTTAGAGAGGAGCAGCAGGAGGCGGAGGAGCGATTGAGGGAACAACAGCTCAGAGAAGAACAATTCAGGGAGCAACAGCTGAGGGAGGACCGACAGATTGAACCACTTGCACCACATGCACCACCAAATGCTGTCTACGAGAACGCGGCACCACCGCAGCGTGGTGCCCGAGTCCTCTTTCCCGACCATTACGAGCGGCACATACGCCGAGGCAAGATACTGAATCGACCCACCTATGCGCCCAGCTACGAATACAATAACAAGCTGGAGGAGAAGGAGCAGCGCTTGGTCGTCAGCGACGAGCATAGGCCCGGCTCCCATTACCGCCTAGAAAGCACCTCAAGTTACCAGACGAGTGACCAGAGCCACAGTCACAGGCAGAGCTTCATGAACTATGGCGAGTATCTGCCCGGCAATACTGTCCGGTTCGATCAGTCGAGCGACAGACCCACCTACAGTGCGCAGTACGACTATCCGAATGCGAACTACATCAGCGACAATCGGTACAGCAGCAGCTATCAGCCTGCCTCGACGAGAAGGCCCCAGCACGAGGACAATAAGAATATCTATGTGACCAATTCCCAGGGGGTGACCGAGTACTACATAAGGCCCGACGGCCGTAAGGTCTACCTGGGCAGCCGTTAGCCTTGTAGAGTGTAAATAGAAGCAGCGTCGTAGAGGCGGTGCCCCTTTAGTTTCTAAGTCTGTAAATAATTGTTAACGCTTAAACCAACTTGAATATTTATTAAAAACATGTTAAGCCACAAGTAGAGGCGGGTTCTTTAATGCGCTGCCATTGTTCGCGGCGACAAACAACAACAAATCAACAAGTATTTCAGGCAAATGAAATATGCAAAAGAAATGCCACATAAATCTAGAGACAAACGGCGCGCGTCATCGCAGGGAATACGTTTGAAAAATTAAATGTGATAAAGCGGAGGGAGACTGCCAGTAAAAAAAAAAAGAGAAAGAAATCCGCACACAATTTCCACATTTCCCAATGGGACGCCGCCTCACGACTTCACAGAGCCAAATCACACAAAAATGCAAAGTGCAAAAAAGTGCAGCGCACACACAGCAGCAAGCTCACAGCCAGGGTTGTCAACGTCACCAAAGCTCAAAGCAGCGCTTGCCGTCTGCTCGCCCACTGTGGGGGCTGGGCTGCCCCACCAGCACAGTGCCTGCAAGCATATGCAACGAGTTAATAAATAGCAAAGCGCCGAGGGCGGACCAGAGTCGGGCCTAGGGTTGGGGCTGTGTATTTTACCAAAAGCCGTAGTTGTAGTACTTGAAGCGAAACAAACAAGAGTTGCACAAAAAAATCGTAGCTTGCGAGCAATGTGAGATACCGATTGCATAATACTCTGTAAATTTGTAAATCAATTTAAAATTGTGAGATTTTTGTGAGCAATTATTATTTTGATTATAAGTATCTGATTAAAAATAAATAATTGCTTTGCTTTTGTTATATGCTGAATCTATAAAATAAACAATGAAGCTTCACTTATTTATATCTAATATTATATAATATTATGTATATATATATATATATTTTTTTTTTTTTCGATACATCGGCTTAGTTTGGACTCTGTTCTGTGAGTGCAATAATTCATTATTCATCATTCGACATTCGTTCATCAGTCATAATTTATGTTGGATTATTATATATTATATTGAGACAAAAAATATTTATTTATTATTTGTGAGTCATTGTTCATTATTTATGATTCACTATGTATTATTCATTATTCAATATTTATTTTTCATTAATTAATTATTCAATATTCGTTCTTCATTATCCATAATTCGTACTTCGAAATTCATAATTCCTAATTCATCATTCATAATTCAGCATTCAGTACTCATATTTCCAACCAGTTTTCATCCTTATTATTTTAATGATTCTTCTTAAAATATGATGGAGGCCATCTTCATACCAAGATTTTCTTGAGTTCGCACCGATCTCTGCCTGAATTAACATTGAAATAAGTCAGAGCGCAAATTTCCTGTGCTGATGCTGATATCTATCATAACGAAACAATCTGTCTACGTTTTTAAGTAATTTTCCCAAGTTTGATATTCAAGATGAAATGGCAATTCTTATTGAACATCTCAATAACTGAATGCTATTTATACTTTATACCTTATACAGTCTGACAACTCGACACTTTTATAGCACAAGCTGCAGCTAAAATGCGCAGCTAAACTGAAAATATCCAATTCGTAGTATATTTTATATATGCATCATGACAGCCTCTGTGCCACATGCCTAGGGTATGTGCAACGAGTCTGCAGCTTAATGCCTTGCGTCAACAATTTGTGCGCGGCGCTGCAAAGTATGCAACTGTTTTTTTCCGTTGCACGCTTTTTGGCGTATCAATTTTTGTTTGCAACCAGACAAATGGTTGGGGTGGAGGGGGGCGGATGGTTCGAGTGTAAAATGCATTGTCCGAACAAATGAAACTTCGAACCGGCCAGAGTGGGCTGAGTGAGCTGAGTGGGGGCAGTCAGTCCAGCTGGATATGTGCTCTTAAAAGTGCAGGCATGCCCCGGCATAGGCAAACACAGAGAGTTTTCATTTTTTGATTTTGTTCTTGTTGATTTATTTGCTTATTCTTCATACTTATGCAAGTCTAAGCCTATGCTGGGTCTGTCGCTTAAATGAGAACCCCTAAAAACAACTAGCAGTACGAATTCATGAAGAATAACTAAAGAGAGAAAAGAAAGTTAAAGTCGGAGTTGGAGTTGGAGTCGGAGTTGGAGTTTGGAAAGAACGTATAAAAGATGTCCATGCGATTGACTGACTACACGATGCAAATGATGCAGATGATGCAGAGCCCCGGCAACTGCGTTGTCTACAATATACTATATACATTATACAATATACAATATACAATATACTATATATAAAATAAGAATAAAATAAATGCCCGCCCGTATTGCAGTTGGTTCTTAGCGCGGCTGGGGCGGCGGCAGTGGTCCGGCGCCTGGACAGGGCATCCGCTTGGCCAGGTGCTTGCATAGCGGCACATCTCGCACAGCATCGCCGATAAAGACCGAGAGCAGATACCATTGTTTCAAGCCGCCGGTTGATTGCACTTTGTAGTTCCTGAGTGGTTGAGTGTTTGAGTACGGCGCATCCAAAGAGATGTTGTTCAGTCAGCCAGTCATCATCATCATCATCAGCAGCAGCAGGAGCAGGAGCAGGAGCAGGAGCAGGCACAATAGTCGGCAACGAAAGCGGATTACAAAAATAATTACTTATAAGTAGCGGGTAATATACACAACACTGCCAGCCCTTTTACTTCTTCTTCTTCTTCTTCTGCATCAGCCCCTTCTGGACTGGGGCCATATTAAAAACAAAAGTAATTTGCGAGCTGCCACTGGGCTGGGCAGGCACGAGGTATTAGAGAGCCTTAAAGCAGACTGGGCGTGGACTCAGTGACATGTTAAAGATGAACTCGATGCATTTGTTAGTGAGTCAAGCAGATGTTAATATTCCATATATATCAAAATATATATCAAAATCATATATCAAAATGAAAATATAATTTATATATAACAAATAGATATTTAAATATTTTATATATTTACATAAATGAATGATTAGGCATAAAAGATGATATGGATGCATTTGTTAGTTAGTCAAAAATGAGCTAATGTATATATATTTAAAAAAAAATACTTTTTTATCAGACATTAGATTTTATATAAAACTAAAACTAATTGAAAATTATGCTATGCCTAAATTAAACATTATTAAATATAAATATGTATATGGAAAATTAACATTATTAAATATACATATGTATATTAAAAATTTATAAAAAAAAAAATAATAATAATAATAAGCCTTCGTCAAAAGGTATTTCAAATTAATTTTAGAATAAAATATTTTTATAAATATTTATTTATATTTTATATATATGTATTTTATATAAATTTTTTTGTATATTTATATAAAATATATTAATAAAAATAAATAAAAAGAATAATTAAAGATTAGACTGAAAGACTTTAATTGCTTATGTTGGTCATTTCTAGCTGTTAAAATAAACCTCTGATATATCAAAGATGAATTTGATGCATTTTTAGTAAGTCAAGGATGACATCTATATATTTAAAGTATTATATTTATATATCTAAAATAATTCATTAATATTTAATTTATTTTATACATATTTTTTAAATATGGTAGCTAATATAATTTAAGTCCCTCAACTTGTGATTTATTTCTTGTCTTTAAAACACTCTTTCTTCACTCGTCCATCTCATTTGTTGTCGATTACCTGGCTGGCCCAAGCCCATGTTTACACACACTCGCTTCGAGTTTCACACGTCTGCAGTGGGATAATTTAATCAACTCGCTAACAAACACATCTGCAGTGCCCGCTGGTTGAGCCCGGACTCGAAGCCGTAGGAAAAGGTGCATCGACTGGCACAACTGACCAGCAGCAGAGCTCTGGCTGGGGCTGTGGCAGGGCTGCACAGTGTGCGCTTGCATAAATTTAATCAAAAACTTTAATCATATTTTATTATTACAAAACACGTCGTGGGCAAACGTACAAAACTTCTAATGCCAATTACATTTGCAGCGCAACGCAAACTAAGCAAACAACACACAAAAAGGGTGGGGCGAGGGGGCGACCAGGGGGTGAAGCAGTCGAACAGACGGACGAATCAGCAAAGCGACGGCTGGAGAGACAACGTAGAGCACATTTCAAAAATAATTTGGAATATTTGCTCTTGACACGTTGGGGGCCAGGCACTTGGCCACGGTCAGAGACCTGAGAGACGAGGGCGGGGTCGGAGACGGGGGGCGTGTGTAAAAGAAACTTTTGAGTGTTGAAAATTTTGCATGTTAAGTGTGAAAGTGTCAGATGCATGTGTTTTGTTGTTGTTGGGGCAGAGGCAAGTGCGAGTGCGATATGACACAATATTAAATGAAATTTACAACAATGGCCAAAACTATGAATGCCAAATGTTGCGCATACGACACGTATGCCATAGATTTCCATGCAAAGAGCTTTTGTTTAAGTCTGAAACTGGCTTTTGTTTGGCCAGAAAATAAACAAGAATTAAATATTTAAACGAGTTGGCCATCAGAACAGAAGAAACCAGAAAACATATCAAAATATCTGTGGGCAGCCAGGCCAAGACTTAAGGAGTGTTTTTATTACGCAGAAATAAAGAGATAGAGAGAGAGAGAGAAATTAATTATGAATCACTGCTGCGCAAGGAAATGCAGAAATGGCCAACAGTGCGGAAAAGAATAATTTCCTCAACTCGGAAGAGTCGTGCATGGCATTACCATGACAATAGCGAGAGCGACGGGGCAACTAACTCATCAGGCGAAGAGAATTTATGTAAACTTACAAATTGAAATCCAAAGGCAATGGGAATACCAATGGCAATGACAATGCCAATGGCAATGGCAATGGCAATGCAATAACATGCACATTTAAACTTTGGGAGTAAGCAGTACGTGCATCTCTAACTGCAAAGGCGAAGGGATAGCGGGGGGAAACATTAAATTATGCGCAGATGAGTTAGCATTGTCAATGACGGGCAGGGGGAAGGGGAAGGGCAATGGTAACGGATACAAAACAGCAAAGAAATAATAAAAATTGATTGGAAAACATTCGCAGCTAAAAACAAGCCATTCATTTGCCAAATGACAACAACAGCAGCGCCAAATTGCAACCTAGCCATAACGAATGCAATCCGAGATGTTCATTTGGAAGAGCAGAGCAGCGCAGAGCGACGGGAATGCCAAATGAGCAATCGAGGCAACGACAGATAGAGAGAGAGAAGGAGAGAGAGGTGAATGAGATTGAGAGGGGCACAACAGTTCAAGTTGTTACTGTCTGTCTGTCAGCTGGGCAGCCATAAAGTCAGCGTTCCACTTGAACAAGAAATTACTAAGAAGAGAAAATTATCCGAACTATGAGCAGAACGAAAATTTGATGCCCTATAAAGAAGATCTCTAAATAAAAGATTTGCAAGCAGAAATGCGAATGAGAAAGTAACTGTAGATAGTGATGAGGATGAGAATAAGGGAGGATATACCTTTAACTATTGAAATGTGAGTGTACTCTATTTGATTTATGCTCTTCAAAAAATCGTATAAAAGAAAAATACTGAATAAGGAAGGACTTACTAAAAGCAAAATACTAAAAAATAAATTTTGAATTATCTAGCGTCAAGGAATTTGCTTTTTTGAATTATTTTATAATATACCTAATGTAAAAAAAAAATTGTGTCCTCTATTTGATTTATGTTCTTGATAAAATCATATAAAATAAACAAATTTAATAGGGTAGGACTTACTAAAAATAAAATACTAAAAAATATTGTTATTTATTCTTTGAACTATCTATTGTCAAGAAATTTTACAGTTTTATAATTATTCAATAATATGTTTTAATATCCAAAGCTATTCTATTATCTAGTAAACATTTATTTTGTATTTTTCTATCTATTTAGTATTTTTCTACTTTGCTGGAATTTTGTTTTTGCTTGATTTCTATTTTCTTTCTCCTGTGCAAAAGTCAAGACTGAAATATTCCTATGAATAGATTAAATGTTACCCATGTCAATCGACTATCAAGCAGACACACAGCTAGACTCTTATGATATCTTAGAATCATTAGTAAACACCATTTACCCAACGTATAGCATACCATACAGCCCTCAGTTAGTTGTTCATATCCGATAGCTGAAACTTTGACCTACCTCAAGACCTCGGACCAGGGCGCATGTGGCGCGGTGTTGCCTGCAAAGCCAGAACGTCGTTGGCTGGCTGAGCGTGCGGCATGCATGCGGCACGGCTCCTCGAGTATGCAAGCCTGTGGCCCGAACTCGCGCAAAATTTCCTTCTTGGCCAACTCGGCGTCGAGGGCGTGCGGCTGGCCGGCGTCTCGTCTGCTGCGCGAACGGTACGTATCTGCAAGAGTGACGAAAGGGAGAAGTTTTATGTTAGTAGCAGTTGGCAGTTGTTGCTGGCTGTCGCTGCTTGCTTATAAAATGCGAAATTAGTCAAAGTGGCAGCAGATGAGAATGCCAAAAACTTGGCTGCTGCTGCGGTTGATTGCACAAGCTGCGAGTGCAGCAGACAGAGCTCAACTTGTCTTTGGTATTTCCCTTGTTAGCATTCATGACGGCTTGTCATCAACCACTTGACTCGGGTTTACCCGACAACGAAATAATAAATAAAACATTGCCAGCAATTCAACTAACGAATGAGCGCGCACGGCTGATTGTCAAACATTCCGGCCCACAACTTGGCTCAGTATCTCTCTCTCTCTCTCTCCATCAGCCACAGCCTTGACCCCATTTGGCTACAGCTAAGTGGACGTGCACGATGTCTCCGCAGCAGCACCGCCACCACCACCACCAGCCTCAAGCTATGCTGCCATTTGAGCCACTCCACCGCCAGTTTTGTCACACTTTAGAGTCTGGTTTTTAAGCGAGGTAAACGCACTAGCTCGTGCTTACAGCATGAGCTTAGCCAGCTGATAGTTTGGTATTTGTCAACAAATGCTGTAAGAGACTCTCTCTCTGCAGATTTTAGTAGTTCATGATTTTATATAGGACTCCTGAAAATTAGGGAGACCATATTTTGCATCAGCTCAATGTTTGGCAGAGCCCATGAAGCATATTCATATTCATTGCTCCAATTGGGAGGGAATGTGGCGCATAATCAACTTGCTGATCTTATGTCAAGTTCGAATTTGTTACTAAAACTCGTATATTCTCTGTAAACTTTTTAGAAGATATTTTGTTTTTCATCAAGATTCTCCATTGTGATGAATTTTTATACACTCAAGAAACCTAGTACTCTTCAAAGCTGAGCCTAATATTTGATTTAATTTAAAAAATTAAAAAATTCAATGTATAACTAGATTGAGTTGCTAAAAAACAGAATTTAGGACTTTTTTTTTTAAATCTATAAAATTTTGAAAGAAAAAAAAATTAATTTTATATATTATTTAAAAAATATATATATATATTTTTTTTTTTTTTTATTATTATTTTTTTTTTTTTGTTAAGGAATAAATATTATAAATTATTCTTGGTATTTTATACACTTTGATGCACATTATCCATATTTTCATACGAATCGTTTAGATTTTTAAAAATATTCCATAGCCTCTCATCAGAGATAATATAGGATTTGAATGGTAGAAGAGAACAGATCCTCAACACAAACTAGAAAATAAAATCTTTCACTTCATATAATGGCATAGAAATGCCATGGCATAATAATTATATACACTTCGCGTCATCAGGTTAGCGCCCCCCCTTACACTCATTTTCTTTTACGTTTTTCTCTTTGCCTATTGCACACAACTTCTTGGTTTTTTTTTTATTTCATTATCATCATATGAGATGTCTCTCATACCAAAAAAAAGCGCGAGTGAAAACCCGTTATGTTTTATTTTCTATCCTTCTCTATTTTCGCAAAAAATGTGTGCACTTATTTTGCGTCATCAGATTAGCGCCCCCAAATGCAATTGTACTTATCTTGCTTATTTTGGCAATTACACTCACCAAATTTTTTGTGAAGCTCAAAGTATTCAATATATTTATAGTATGGGTAAAGAAACAGTTTTATCTTTGGTTGAAAATCAAAGATTGAGGCATACTTTGAATCTAGACTATGCAACCATAAAATTGCTGAAAAATCAGGAAAAACACAAAAACTAAGTGGCAATTTTCTTACAAATAGGGAAAACTATGGAAAAAACTATATAAGCGGCAATAATCAAGTGATTTCAGAAGGAAATAGAAGAGCATTAGTTCAAGAAGCTTCGAATTCCCACGAATCGACCACCAAGATTAGAGTTAAAATCAGTGTTAAGACGAGCTTATCAACGGTCTAAAGAGCAATTAAGAAAGTTAATTACTTAAAGAAACAGAATGTAAAAAAAAAGTCACCAGTCGATATGCTGAGAAAAGAAATACGCATTAATTTTGGCCGGGCGAACATGACGTGGCCTATCCAATGGCAGCATGTTGGCTTTTCTGATGAGAAAAATTGAATTTGGAAGGAACTGATGGCTATAATTATTATATCCATGACCTACTCATAGAAGAACAATTTTTGGAACGGTTTCCAAGCCGCTGCGGCGGGGGGGTGGTGTGGCATTTGTGTAGGTATCAATATCTTACTACAGCACTTGCAAGCTTCAATTTTTGACATCGCGCATGAACGCATAGGACAATAATATCGTGTTTAAAACTGCTGTTCCGCATTTCTATAACCTGTCTGAAAACCGGCATTAGATTTTCCAGCATGATAATGCCCCAATTCAGACCGCCCGATCCCTGAAGTCCTAGATTCAGGGCCAAAAAATTGATCTCATGTAGTGGCCACCATACTCACTCGACCTTAATATCATTGGAAACGTCTGGGGATGGTTGGTCAGGAAAGTATATGAGTCCGGAAAGCATTATAGTACAAAGACAGAGTTAATCGAAGGTACTGAACACGCTTAATCAACCATATCCTTGAATAATATTGAACAACTTTATAATTCCATACCTAATCGAATTTTTTAAGTAATTTCAAACAAAAAACGGCACTACGCACTACTAATATTACTTAAAAATAACAATTGCTTAAAATACAGGTGTTATATTTGGTAATTAACTTAAATAAATTGAATTTAGAGCAGGGGGCGCTAATCTGATGACCAAATTTTTGTTACATGTTTTTTGTACATTTTACAAAAAAAATTATTAAAAAATAATCCTTATTGTTACAGTAGCCATTCTTTTTGTATTTTAAAGAGAAATAAATGGAGTATAATGTAAAAAAATTTCAAAGATGGAGCTCTGCTGGTTTAGATTTTATTTAGCTTTGAGGTTGAGTGTAAAGGGGGGCGCTAACCTGATGACGCGCAGTGTATTATGAGACTAAATGCCATTCAGACAAAATTGTTTAATTATACAATTTTCAAGGCTGTTCTGCCCTTTCTAAGGCAGGCTTAAAACTCACTCTACCCACATAAGATGTACAAAATATTTCTTTCCATGTCCACAACTCAATTCGTCATCATAATTAATTGGTTTTCGGCATAACATAGAGTCAGCTACTTAAGCTGCTTTGAATACCGGCCAATTATTAATTTATGCACATATTTTGACTTTCACTTAATGAAAAGAAATTAAGAGGTGATTCATCATGGCACAGGGCGGCCGTTGCACTTTCACGCCCATACGTGTTCAACTTACTCGGATTGAGGGAGTAGGCCAGCTTTTTGGCGAACTGCGAGAGACGCACGGACAGGACGATCACTGGGAAGCCGACCAGCTGCACGGGCAGCTCGAACAGCGGATCCGGATTCTGGGCCAAGCCCTGCTCCACATAGTCCAGCAGCAGCACCAGCAGCACATAGAGCGTGGGCAGCAGCGACAAGGTGCAAATGTAGCGCAGATTCATGCTGGATGGCGGAGGCCAGACGACGAGGCAACTTGGTGCGTTTAAAGTCTTCGAGTGACTGAGCCAAGTTAATGCCGCAGCGGGCCGCCAAAGCGCAGCAAACAAAACACAAAACACAAAACTACAACTCGAAGAGAGAGAGGATGACAAAAATAAAGTGTAAAGCTAAAAAACAACAACAGCAACAACAACGACAGCAAGCGACGCTCTTCGAGCCAAGTTGGTGGCCAAGTTTGCTTTGCATTTTGACCAAGTTTCGTGCGGAAGCAAAAGAAGCCAAAGACAAGTGAAAGTGAGGCAATATGGTCAAGTAGAGGGCGCAGCCGAGCCTACCCAGCTCTAAGAGTGTGTGTGTGAGTGAGTGTGTGATATATGTGTGTGTGTGTGTGTGTGCAATAGTTTTAAAAGCAACCAAACCAGTTGCAGCTCAGCTGTTGCCTCTGTCTCTCTCTCTCTCACTAACTCACTCTCGCTCTTTCACTCTACTCTACCTCTCACTCTCTCGCTTTTCCTCTCTGTTTGCAATTATGAAAAGTTATGAAATTCTCCATTTTAGTGGCCGTTACTTTCGCACCTGTAATTTCCTCTTGACTTAGGCGCTGTGCCTTGGCGTGTCTGCCCCGCCTGGCTGGCTGGCGTGCCTCGCGTCTGGTATGCGTTACAGTTAGGTTTTGCATATCAATTACTTAATCTGCGTCACTTTAGCCACATTCGCTCCATTCCGCTCTGTGTCTTAGGTTAAGGCTCGAGCCCAAGACCCCAAGTCAGCAGCTGTTAAGCAGTTTAGCAATTTGCACGGGGCTAAGTGTTAAGCAAAATAATACTTAAACTGATATATGAAGTAGTTTTTAGCATATGTTAGTATATATGTATATGAATATGTATACTCTAACTCAGAGATGAGCATTGGGACTCGAGTGATAAACTTCTCACAGGGAAATTATATATTCATATGCAGTATATACGAGATAACCTTTACGGTCTTCTTTAATAATTAAGAAAAATAATTGTTTTTATTTAGTATATGCCAGCATATAAATAAATATATGTAACATCCGACTTAGACAAGCCAAAAGTTTAGTATAGGCTGATGAGAGCAATAATCTAATAATCTAGCTATCTAATCTAATCTATATTTAGCTATTTATGTATTTATATCATTATATTATAATTAATAATATCCGTATATATAACTCAGCCTTAGGACTTGAGTTAAGCTCAAGAAGCAAGCAAATCAGCATAATTAATCATATCATAATCATCATCATAATCATGCAATTGGTATCATATAATAACTGTGAATAGTATTTTACATTCCCTCTTTAACAAATTATTAACAGCTCGTTAAGACGCATCTTCCCAACTTGGCTTACAGCAAACTCAGTCAACGGCCACGCCTTAGCCGTAGTTAGTGCTGCGATCATGAGCATCATCAGCTCGCATTTCCACACTCAAATTTTGCTGTTGTTGATTTGTCCAATTAACACAATTTGCGGCTCAGTTTAATAACTCAACTTTGGGCAATCGTTTGGCCAATCATTTGTCAAATGCGTGAGCTGCGCTCCATGGAGCACGTTGCGCTGTCCACGCATTTTGGCCAGGCCAATTCAGTTCAGATTGATATAGATGTGCAGCTTGACTTTCAATTCCATGCGCATTGAGTAAATGTCTAGGAGAACTGATCATGGCTATTTATCTATATCGAGAACGAGTCAGTTGGCCACTTGGCCAGTTGCTCTAGCTGTGCTTGCCGTTAGCCACACAATTGAGTCTAATAACGGCTAATTGCTGACTAGAACTGACATAATCAGTCGATCGCTCGTTCACTCAGGCTCAAGCTGAAACTTGACCGACAATGCTGCCACTGTGGCTCTTGGCCAGTCAGTCAATCAGTCGATTGCTTGGTTACGCAAGACGGCGCCTGTTAACACTTGCGGATTAAGCTGCAACGGCGGAGTGCTGCAACTTGGCAGCTCCCACTGCTAACTTGGCTTACATTTGCAGCAACTTGGGTGTGTACGTTGATACCCAAGCAAAAATATGAAAAGGGTATGGTATGGTTGAGCATTATGGAGACAGCAAAGTGATAATATAGTGATAATGATATTCTAATAAGACCAGCCAAAAAAGCAGACGAATTTTATTGAGGCAGATTCTTTGTATTCCCTAAGATTCATCTATGAGCAGTGTTAGAAATCAGAATGATAGTAGAGCGAGAGAGTGATTCTAAGAGGGAGAGAGTGAGTCTGAAAGGGACAGAGAGCGAGAGAGAGAGAGAGAGAGAGAGAGAGAGAAAAAACAAGGTAAGGCTGTGAGAGCGTAAGAAAACGAATGAAAACAGAGAGAATGAAATACCAAAAAAGGGAGAGTAGCAGAGAAGAAATGAAAGAGACAGAGATAGGAACCAACTACGAAAAGAGAGAGAGAGTGTGAAACATAGAGCGACAAAGAGATAGAAGGAAAACAGCACGGAGAGATAGTGCGAGAAAGACAGAGGGAAAAATGGAGATATAAAGGTAGGATAAAGGTAGGTATGAACAGCCCAGCTATTTATGCCTTCCTCTCCATACAATTCCCTCTACGCATACATATAGTATAACACAATGTGTATAACAGATATGCAACCAGTATAAGAATAATTAACAATAATTTTATAATTGCTAATAATAACATATATAAATGGAAATACTCCTGCGGCAATCAAAGTAGTTATAAAAAAATAATAATAATAATAAATTATAATTTAATATTAACTAACAAATTAATATATCCAGTCATACTTCAATAACTTTACGCTTTTTAAAATATACATAAAATTATTCGCAGGGTATTGGTGGTGCAACCACGCCAATTGTTGCATCTGCACGTTGTTGTTGCTTGTTGTTGTTGCTCTGCTTCCTTTGTTGAGCCGCGTAATTTTCATGTTTTTCCAGTTGCCTGACACTTGCCGTTTTGGTTGCGCGCTCGCAGGTCCGGATTTCAAGTGGGAACTGGGCTGGCGAGAGTGAGAGGGCGAGAGAGTGGGAGAGTGAGAGGGGGATTGGGAGAGTGTCTGCCTTTCCTTTGCGTTTGGGCAATGCAATGCGGAAATATTAGGCAATGCAACAGACTGATAGAAGTTCGACTGGCTGTTGAGAGTCTCATGAGCTGCACTTGCTGGCGGCACTCGTCACACATTGCACAACAACAACAACAACAACAACAACAACAACAACGGCAACAACAAACAACTTGTCAAACGTCAGACCAAATATAGCGAGAGCTGCATCGCTCGCCATCCCCAAATCGAAACAATGAAAGTCCGCCGAGGTCCACTTTTGGCACGCAACGAGCGTAACAACCGGCTGAGTGACCCAATTCCATTGATATTACAAATTGTTTACTTTTATTGTTTATTGTTTTGTGTTAAGCCATCCAATGAAGGCACCAAATAAACTGAAACGTAATTTCGCGCGATTGTTTTTAACGTGTTTTTAGTTTTGGTCTTTGGCAAGCAGACGTGGCCTAAATCGCGGCTCTTGCCAAACGCAACGTGTTCGGGCCGCCATGATAATATCGATTATGCCACACAAGTCCCACAAGTCCATTGCAGAGCTGCAAGAATGAATAATAATAATAATTTCGCTAGAATTGGCCAGCGAATTGACTTGTTTACTTTCTCAGCTCAAATTATTGTTTAACACTTAATTAGCCATTTAATATGTGCGTCATAATTCGGCCATTTCGCTCAGATTCTTTGATTATTTTACGGCGTATTTAGGCGTATGTGTGTGGTCAGTTTTACGCCTCGAGCATGCTCAATGAGGCAATCAGCGAACCCAAATATTGTTGCCACTTTTTAATGCCGTTTCGTTGAAACTGTGCAATGTCAACAAACGATTTGCATTTTAAGCGAATTCGTCTTCAATGTGACTCAATTATTGCGCTCTGCCCAAAAGTATGCAATGAATTGCATTGCAATTTGCATATGAGTTGGAGATTCAGATGACTCCCATATCTGAGTGGAGGGACAATCGAAGTGCTTCAGTGGAAACTATCAGAGCTGGAGTTCTGTAAGCATCGACGCAGACTTCTAACAACAAAACTCAAAATTTGCAGGAGATGGATTGAATGAGAATGGTTTCTGAGGTATCTAGCGATGCCCAGAGTTACAGAAATGCAATTAAACTCGTTACACAGCCTTAGACATTCAATAAATTATAAAAGAATTATACCTATATAAAAGAATTGCAGTAGAATCCAGTTATAACGACTCCACTTATAGCGTCCCTACGGTTATTGAGTCAAAAACTCTGATTCCTAGAAAAAAATTTCCTGAGTAAACTTATGTGGTTTTCAAGGTATAATGACGATCCCTTGAGCGTCGTTATAACCGGATTCTACTGTATTATTTTTAATTAGACTTATTATTTAACTAGACTTTTATAGCCAACATGCCAACATTTCATCAGCTCAGTCAGCTATAGCCTCCAAATACCACTACTCATACTCCATTCTCAGACATTGAACACTAGTTAATTCGATTGGAAAATCTAGCTTGATCATGTTGAGATATTATAGTCTACACGCTATAATTACTGAGATGAGGAAATCATCAGTTGCAAGCACTTTCAGTTCAGTTACAACTCCCATAATGAGCAACGAAAGTGTTAACTCACTCTGTTGGCTTATCGTGATTGGGCTTTGGTCACACTGCAAAACTTGATTGAAGTGCGACACGCCAAACTCACATATTACAGTTGCCATTAACTCTAATACAGCATTTCCTAGCACTTAAGAAATAACAATTATAAATACATTTTGCACGCCGAAGGGCGTTTAGGCTTCAAGATAATGTAGCTCTATTATAGTTCTATATATATATTCATTTATTTATATATTTTGCGAATGTATACTTTGAATAAATGGTCGCATCATTAGTTATAGCAAAAGCAAAATGCACTTGGGAATTCATATTAAATAACAATATGCATTTATTTACAATTACACGCGCATTGAACTAAGGCTAAGTTAACTAAAATATAATTGAGATAGACTAGGCACGCTTAATGACTAATTAGCGCACTTAGAGCTAGCTAATCGATACGAATTACAAATTGTCACATCAGTCATGCCGTCACAGGCTCCAGCACTGTGGAGGCACTTGTCAATGCTTGGCAGCCAGCCGAGGGCCTTGGAGAGCGAAAAATTTATGGTACAATAGGTAAGTCTCTTCAGCGTCAGTATACAATCATCATCATCTTTATGTGTAGGTGTGTGTGTGTGTGTGCGATATTCGTCTGTATGTGTGTGTGCGTGTGTGCGTACGCCTACTACATCTAGTGCTTAATTTAATAATCTATGATCACATTGGCTGGCATCAACTAAACGCGCACCTTATAGCTCAGTTTCATCAGCTTCTTGGAGCTGATGGGGCAGTTGGGCCAGAGATTGGCACAGCCCATGGGACCGCTCAGATTGTCGCTAGAGTGACGCATCAGTTCACCCATATGGGCAGCGAAATACCATTTGCTCGGCGGCATATTCATCATCCAGGGCATAGTCGGCGATCTGCAAGAGACGACAGCAAAATGCGGAAGATTCGTTTACAAAATTTGTCTAAACACATATACATATATATTTCTATACAGCTCAGGGTTTCACACGGGGTCGTATTGGTGTGTGTGTGTGTGTGTGTGTGTGGAGACAGCTGCTCAGTAGAACACAAACGATTCTGTGTGTAGCCGGTAACAGCTCACCTTCGACTCAAGTGCGAGGTTACAGCGCGTCGCATTGCCTATGTGAGGTAGGTTAGGCCCGATCGATGCGAGCCAATAGTGGAAAATCTTGCCGATGCTGTTGTCCAAACAAGGCCAAGTGCTCAATACGACTGTAAACATCTTCAGTTTGTGTTTTGTAAGCTGAGCTTTTAGTTCGTTGAACGACCCGACAGAGCAGAGATCAATGGCAGTTAAAACAGTGTTTATATGTTGTTTTTTTTTTACTCTCAGTTGCTCTCACTTAAAAGGGTTAAACTACAAGCTACAGCTGAACTCTATTTACTATACATATAGTTTATTACGTCTCACACTCACCTTATCAATCTGAGCAGCTCGCGCTCCTTTTCGCTCAGCTGGTACTCCGGCTTGGCAGCCAGCTCGCACAGCATCTTGGGCAGACACGACTCCTTGATGGTATCCGACAGCTGTGTTTTGGTCTTCAGGCTGGCTCCAGTGATAGCCGCAGCTGCCACGGGCTTGAGTGCAGCTGCAGCCGAAAACTCATCAAAGTCGTGCTCTGCAAATTACTCAAATTGTTTAATTAAAAATATTTTAAGATTTTGATCTAATTTTTGCATTTGCACTTTTAAGTTTTTTTTTCTCAAATTTGGGTATTTTTGTTTTCTTAGCTATGTATTCTGACAAAGAGCAAACTTTCAACTGCGCAAAAATAAACACGTCAAGGCCAAAGCAACGAAATTCAAAAATATTTTGGGAATCAAAAGAAAAGAAACTTCTCAAAAGCTCCAAGTTGAATATGAATGCACTCTAAAGGTATTGTAGAGAAGCCATATTGGATAAAATATATACGTCAATATATATAAATATTTGTGGATCATTAATGTACTGCATATATGTGTAATCTATCATATCATATACCAGAAGAAGAGTGATAGAGAGGGAGAGCTATATGCACATGTATATCAAATTTCTATATCGTCAAACCAGCGTAAAAGATGATTAGCGACAGAGGCCATTATTATATTTTTCTTAGCTACGCAAATTAAAAATGATTTATATATTCTAAGTAAATTCAAAAATTCGAATGTCTGCTTTAATATAAGAAATAAATAGAACAAATTTGAAAACAACTAGAAATCAAAATTATTAAAAAATATTAAATTAACCTGAAGCCAAAATTGTTGTTTTAATTTGACTAAACTTCGTTTTTGTTTTAATCAACTTTTTTAAATATTTGTTTAAACTTTTGCTTTAATATACATGTTTCTTTTACATTGCTTCAAAAGTTAGCTCAAAAAAATACTAAAATACGTAAAAACAATATATTGCAAAATATTAAATTATTGTGATAACGAATTGAATCTATTTTCTATTTTTGAAGCATTTATATTATTTATAATTTTTGTATTTTATAAAATATAAATATAACTATTGCTATAACCAATTTAATTTTTTTTTCTTTTTTTTTAACATATATTTTATTTATAATTTTTTTAAATTTAAATTTAAATATGTTTTCTAGGCATTTATTTTATTCAAATTTTTGTTTAATTTTATAAAATAATCAAAAACCCAGTTGTCTTTAATTTTAGCAAGAATAAACGAAAATTCGTTGAAAAAAATGTTGAATATTAACAGAGAACGTCTAGGCGGCGTTATGCCAATGTCCCACAGTGTATATATAATATATATAGGAGAGTATACTCAGACTCGCAAATAAACGAAATATGCTTAACAATAAATGCGCATTTATATTGTTGAACTTTCTGTTTGTGGCAACTTTGGCTTTAATTAAACATCAACGCAAATATTTAGCTTTTAAATAGCCAACAAGGTAAATGGCAAGTGCTGGCAGCATCTAGAAGCAACAATTTTAACTTAACTTATAAATAAACCTTTTTCACTTTTAATTTCGGTTCGGTTGATTAAATATTTGAATCGAGTTTCAATATTGCGATTATGTTTTTGTTTTGATTTTTTGCTTTTTTCAATAGACAGTGACAGGCGGTCAGGCGAGTGAGAACTCGCCCCCTGCAAGGCCAAAACGTGCGTTGAACTTTGATTTTTTCCTAAACGAATTTCAACGCCGAGACAAGTATTTGCTTAGTCATTTGGTCGATGTTTAGATTAATTAATTATGGTGTTGTATAAATATTAAAATATTTAAGCTTAAACCAACTGGCAGTTATTGGCAATTAACCAGAAATCAGCGAAATCCAACTGCGGCTGTGCCTCCTCCTCCTCCTCCTCCTGCTGCTGCTGCTGCTGCTCTACCCCCAGCCAGCTGGACTTTGTATGCGGAAAAGAGTTTTTGGGCTCGAAGCCTGTGAAAAGTGACGCAAGGCACGCAGGGTGGCGACTAATAATTTGTGGCTTTTAATTTATGGCCCAATGAATATTTTAGCCAAGTCTGCTTGTGAGGCGGTGCTCAAATCAAACCTGATTCCCAACGACGACTATCGCAATGCATTCTATACGATGCTGAATCTTTCTTTCGGCGAGTGGCTTTAGAGTGTTATCAAAACCATATCCGAAATGAGCTCACTTTGTATCTAACTGCACGTACTCAGTGTGTCTGCTTTGATTGGGCCTCGATAAATAACTGCAAGTTCTGCATGTTCATCACGCACTGCACTTATCAGACAACGTGCAGTGCATGCCAAAGAAAATAAATTTAGATTGACTGTCGTACGATTTAGTGAACGAAACCTGTAACGTAATGACCCTAGTTAGCTACAATTCCATTTTGCAAGCTATTAGCACCGATTTTATGCAATAGCCGAGAATTCATTTCAGGGCACTCTCGATTTCCGTAGAACTAGTTTGTCAGCATAGAGCGGGTATTACTTAGCCTAACTGGTTTTCGGCCGGCATTTCCAATTGGCTCAAATGCTTCACGCTTAAATCAGTTCAATCTGCATGAAAATAGCGCAAGTCCAGTCCAGTTCTCTAAGGTTTTTGTGCTCAAGCATTCTGTTCCGCTAACTTCCTGTTAACTTGGCATAATCAGAGCAGCGCTGCTCTGAACTTGTGTCTAGACCATACGGCATTGGAATCTTAAACTCAGCTAGATGCGGGGCAATTCAAATATATTGTGAGAGATTCCCCATGGTGGTTAGGAAAGTTGCAGTGCAGTTTCCCACACAGATTTCCAGCACATGCAAACGGGGGACTGGGAAGCAAATGAAAACTTGTCGCTGTTCGTTGATTTTATTACGTGAAGTTTATTTGCTTGGCATTTTTCCACTTTCACCTCGACGCAAGCAAAAACCAAAAGAGACCCAAGCATACAAACATCAAATCAGCCGAGACGAGAGAGAGAGAGAGAGAGAGAGAGAAATACCTCAAAGCCGATAGCAGATGATCTCATGTTAATGAACTATGCTATTCCGGTTAGATTTTACAGCTGTAGCTCTAAAGTGTCAAGTTAACATTTAACTGTTAAAAATTCACACTGCACCAGTGCTTTGTTGATGAGGCGAAACGAGAGGTTAGGGCTGATCAGAGCTGAGCTCAGCTGTTATCCAGCTAACATTCACTTAACACACTTGCCATTAAACTTTTATATTGATTTTGACAGGAACATAAAATAACATCAATCAAGTAACAAATTAACATATGATTGAAGATAATATCATTAATGGCCGGAAATGACCTCGCTGAAAAGTCAAAGTCTCTTGTTAACATTCGATTAACATACTGTATGCGCATTATTAACATAACACTCTACACAATCTTAAGCTAAGATTGTAAATGTTATATATTAACATTAGATTTGACATTGACATAAGCTACAGTCAATAAGAAAGTTATAATTCCATCATAATAATGACCAATACTATAATTCACCCCAGTTAACAGTCACTTAACAGGCAGCGTATTGAATATTAAAAAAAAGCAACTGCCACATTGATATAATTAATTTTACCACTTGCCAGCTGTTAAATGTTAAATACTAACATGAAGTTTGACAAGTGCTTAACCCACTGCCATAACACTCTCTTTGCACTAGTGTACTTGCTCTGCAGATAACATTCCCATTAACATGAGCTACTCTCAAAATATTATCTTTAAAGCTTTTTGACCTCAAATTTCAATAGATTCTTCAGCTCCCATTAAAAAAAAAACTTGCCTCAAGCTGCACTTTGACTTTCGTTTGTATTTAATTAATTTTTATTTATTGAGCTTTACTCTCATGTTATCGAGAGTCGAAGCATTGCATAATCGTACCCGCATGTTGAGGAAAAAAAAACAAAACAGAAATCATTTATGAGTCTTATGTCACTTGCCTACCGTGACGCTATAAAATTATGCAAATCGCTGGGCATTGGAAAGTGGTTACAAACATGCTTCGAAAGCTTCAAACATTTGTGCGGCATGGGCATGGGTAGACCATGTCCGGCAAAGCGTTAAATAATATGTAAATAATATGGAACGCCGTCTACCGCGAGCTCTTCCTCGATATCTGTTACTCGGGCTGCAGGGGAAGCCGTGAAATAAGAAAGAAAAATAAATCAATTTAAATAAGCAAATAGACTGAGTGAGCTGCTTGTATATTAGATCAAACTGGAGTTGATATCGGTGTTAAAATATAAATAAAAATATCAATGCTGTTTAAAACTAGATTTAAGATTGTCAACTGATATGAGCTAAAAATAGGAATACATTTCATATATTTTTTATTAAACTAGTCTCTCGTGAATTTAGTCTAGAACTGCATGTTGCCGAAAACTAGACATTTTTTCATTGATATTAAAGTCTCATTAGAAAAAAGTTCCTTAGATAATGCCTACGCACAAAAATGAGCAAACAAATAGCATGTCATGCGAGACATATAGAAAAAACCAAAAACTCGTGTGGAAACTTTTTAATTAGCTGCTTAAAATGCGGGGCAATGATTTTTTTTTTTTTTTTTTTTTTTTTTTTTTTTTGGCCAGCCAACACTTAAATGGCCTGTTAAATGTCAACATTTAAGTGTCTATGAAATAGTCTAGACAGTTCAAGCTGAAAAGCGACGCAACATGGGTACAAAGCCAAGTTATAAAACCTAAGTAGTCTATACAGCCCTGCCTAGAATTCTAAAGTTAATTGTGTATAATGCGAGAAAGAGTTTCTAAGTCTTATGTAAGAACAGCTTATTGAAGACAAGGCTAAACAAAACTCAGTTCAAACTGCGCTAGAATATAAAATATACTTTGCCTCCTTCCTGAAAAATTATATCCTGATTTTACAAACTGTACAAAATTTTATTTTAAAGCATTTATAGTTTTGAGATCAGTTTTAGTTGATTATCAAAATTATATCATAATAGGAAATTGCTAAAAATTAAGTTTTAAAATTATTATTTATATGTGTCCATATAAATATATTTTGTATTCTCATGCTGGCCAATTTAAAAATTATTAATTGGCAATTATCGAAAATGAATTAACATTTAACATTTTTTAAATTGTATTATAGCGCCTTGTATATAAGAGGGCAGCCCATTCCGGTTAACTGACAAAGCTTTAATTCAATTATTTGCTTACACGTGTTGCCAGCTTTTTACATTACAAATCGAAAAGCATGAAGCTTCCATTTATGAATCGAAACTGACCTTGATACAAACAAATAAAGCGCGACTTAAAAAATATGAAAAAATAAAGAAATATACAGACAACACAGAGAGCTCGATTCATGAAGCAACCCATAAAAATAAAAGTGCGAGCGAGACAGACAGATGTGTTGCAATGTGCCGAGTGTGTAAAAATTTGCGTTGTTAATGCCAAAAAAAAATGAAGAAAAAACGGTTAAACAAAAGTCAAGCTTAAATTTGCGTAAAAAACGAAACCCAAATTCAATTACAAAACTGAAATGCATACGGAGTGGAATACGTGGGGTGGAATATGGCATAAAGTCACTCACCTTCGCCTATGTCGATTTCGGCATTCTTCTGCTGAAACTTGGCAGCCGGAGCGGGTCCGGTTGGGGGACCCCCACCCTGCACGCCCACCTCATCCGGATGATCCGATTTAACGCCACGCACACTGTAACCGCCGTAGCCAAAGAGATCGCCGACCAGCAGCAGCGATGCGACTCCAAATATCATCAGGCGGCAGCGCCAAGCGGTGTCCATGAGCGCCATATCGAATGGTTGTGTTTGTTGTTGTCGTTGTTGCTTTTTTTTCTAGTTTTTTTTTCTTTTTTTTTTGTTTTTGTATTATTTGTAATAACTTGTCGTATTGAACTCCCGATTTGTTATCACCTTCTAATGGCAGCTTTTGTGTAATACAGCGCAGCCTCTGACAGTGACACTTTTTTCAATGAAAACTCGTGCGAGTGCGACAAAACAAAAATGAAAGTTGGAAAAACGAAAGTAAACGATTTGCGTTTTATATATGTTTCTATTTCAGTTACTTTTGCGGTTTTTTTTGTTGCTTCTTCTCAGTTTGAAAACGTTTTTAAATTAAACGCTAGTTGCCGTTAACGGTTGTTGTTGTGGCTCAGAGGCTATTAAATTTGGCATTCAAGCGCACACGGCACGAGTTTGTTAGCTGTAACTGTAACTGTAAATCCGCGGCGAAACACACGCGACAAAACGCAAAGCGACGCGTGCAACCTGAAGGCGGCTTACAGCAGAACTGAAGCAGCGGCCGAAGCGCTGAGCTCAGCTCGACTCAAGCCAGCCAGCCAAACAGCTGACGGCTCATCGCGAGAGAGAGACAGAGAGAGAGAGCGGGAGAGTGAGCGAGTGATCACGCGATGGAGCAAGAGAGTGAGCCAACTTACCTGCTGCTCACCTGTTGCTGACTTTTGGCACTCACTGTTGGGTTAATTAGCGGCTGTGCATCAAAACAAAAAGATATACACAAAGCGATTTCATTTTGGAACAAGCCCAATACATATAGTTGTATATATATACACCAAAAAAATATATATGTATGCATATAGGCTCGATCGCATAACCATGTATTTGGAGCGACAACAAATTATTTTTGGCACTGTCTTGAGTTCGATTACCTGTCACGGGCTAATGTCCGCGGCTGATATTATTTAAGTGCATCTTAAGTGCACAGTGGTTCAAGTGTCAGCAAAATAATGTGCGCACATTTACATAGACAAGTAAATTCAGTGTTAAAAGCCTTGAATATCAATACGAATTATATAGGGGAAAAAGCCATTTAAGCCAAAACTTATTTAAAATACAAATATAGTCTTGGATCACCCAAAATTTCCACTAAAGTAATTATAATATATTTAATAAAAAAGAAATCATAAATACATATTAATTATATTTGGAAAAAATGCAATTAATATAAAAATATAAATATTTACTCTTGATACAAGTATAATAATTAGTAGAAATATACACAAATGATATCAATGAACGTATTATTGTGAATTATAAGTATTTAATTGTTATTTAAAAAATATTATATCTTAATATTTGCTTTTTTATGTTTAATATATTAAAAATTAATTAATGTCAAATTATAAATATTTCAAAAAAATGATTTATTTTTAAAAAATTTTGAAATTTTTTATTTTATATTTATTTTTTATTTATATTTATATTTTGTATTATCATTTATTAAAAATATTATTATAATAATATAGTATATTATATTTTAAAACTATTTTTATATTAAATACTTACTATTGTTTTATTTAGATAAAGCAATAAATTATAATCTTTGTATTAATTAAAAAAGGAATTTAATTATTTAAAAGTTGCTGAGAAGAACTCTAACTAAACTTATAAATAAATGAAGTTAGATCTCATTAAACATACTTTGCTCAAGGAAGCCCGTACTATTCTTTGTTTAATAACCATCATTTAAGTGTCTTAATTATAATTTCAATGTAAAGAAACAAACTTAGCCTAAATTAGAGAGATATTTATATGGCCATGGTAATTATGCGCATTCCGTGGCATTGTTTGCTCAGAGGATAAGACACTTGCGTGTCTTTTGTCACGTACGCACAGGCCATATCAATATTTGGTTAATATTCTAAGATATGCGACAGCTGCAACTAGAGCTGGGCCTGGTCCTAGGCCTATCGCCAGGTAAAAGGTCACTGAGCTGCCATTACCTGGGCCGAACCCTGGGCCATTCCCTGCCCAGCTGATATCGTGGAAAAAATATGTGAGTAAAAACCCGTTTGACCCTGGCAAAGTAAGTGAGTGACTGACAAGCGGCAAGTGCTGCAATTGCCAAGAATCCAAGTGAAATAACCGGACGGCGGCTAAAGCGGAACGTGACTTGTTGCTGCTCTGGCCCCGGCCTGGCCAACAATCACCGAAAAAGGTATATTAAAGGTAACAACGGTAGAACGGCAGCAGCAGCAAACTGCAGCCAACTGGGCTCTAATGCAACTGTTAACTGTTAGCTGGAGACTGTGAGAGGTTGCCACAGAACAAACTCCAGTTTGCCAGCTCACTCGACTCGCCTTCGAATTGCCAATGCCGCCGACGTCCTTCAATTCAAAACTCGTACTCCCATAACACAGCTATGCCCTGAGCACAGAAGCAACAACAACTGAAACAAAACTGAAAAACACCTTTAAGCACTGCGAGCTGCCAGCTAAACCGAATGTTAACAGAAAAAAATAAGTACAAAACAATTTTCGCGTCGAAGGTTAGCGGCAAAGTCGACGCCAAAATAAAAAAAGATACAACAACAAAAAAAAACAAGTAAGAACGTTGCAGTCGGGCGTTACCGACTGCGGAATACTCATTCACATCCCATCAACAATTTAGTAGTTAAGTTTCGCTCTAATACTGTAGAATATACAGGTTTATCCGATTTGCCACGCCCCAACTGGGCGTAGACACCTCATTTTTGGTCAGTTTTTAGAAAGAGATAACGGCACCCTAACTGCAAAGTTTGAATGCTTACCCTCAAAAAATGTGAAAATTACAGGGTATTTTTCGATATGCCACGCCCCTAAAGAGGCGTAAAAATTATTTTCGGGGAATCGATAGAGGAGGCTACCAGTAACTCAACTATCCAAATTTGAAGCTTCTAGCTATTATACTTTAGGAGATATAAACTTTTGCGGTTTGCCACACCCCCTGTGGGCGGACATATATCCGACAAAACTTTTTGGTCTTGGGTGATCAGTCCGAGTATATATACAAAATTTAAGGTCTCTGCCATCAATAGTGTCCAAAATATAGGAGAATTTAAAAAATCACTATATCTTCAGGTCCGATTTGCCACGCCCCCAATGGGCGTAGACTTATAATTTATCTCCAGACTTTATAGAATCATACCATTAGCTGACGTGCAAAATTTCAGCATTCTAGGCTAACAACTTTAGGAGATACAGTTTTATCCGATTTGCCACGCCCCCAATAGGCGTAGATATATCCGCCATAGCTCGTGATCTTGGGTGGTCAACGCGGACCTACATACCAAATTTCAGCTTTCTAGCTCTTCAACAAACATGATTTCTGGTACATCGGAAAATGCATTTTCCGATTTGCCACGCCCCTAGTGGGCGGATCGGGAAAATTTTAACACTTTATAAATCGGAGATATACACGAGTATGTGTTCCAAATTTCAAGTCTCTAGCTTCAATAGCGCCGAAATAGATTGCGTTCATACGGACAGACGGACAGACGGACAGACGGACGGACGGACAGACGGACGGACAGCAAGACGGACATTGCACAAAACCAATATACTGATTCACTTTCGTGAATGAGTATAAAAAAACCAAAACTTCATTGCTGTCTGTGCAGCGAGGCATGAGGCTAAAAAGTAATATTTATAATTATTATCTTTACTTCTCTTTAATGCCCGCAGATAAAGCTGATTAAGTCTTGCGTTTAGCTAACCGGTAGTCTTTTTCTCTCTAGCAGCAAATTTGGCCAAAAGCAACCAGTTAACACGTCATTTTGATTGACGCAAATTTGTGTCTGATAAATATCGATCATATTAAGTACTGCTGCATACATGTATTAAATTTAAATATTTATTAAATAACTAGATAATTTTTATATTTTTATAATTTTTCATATTTTGCATAAAGTTTTTTAATGCATAGCTAACATAACTAAGCTAAGGACCGCTATTAAAACTCCCAGTTTAACAACGACAAGAATTTATTACATAATGTATTTTATAATGTCTATTTTTTTTTTAATTATAATCATTTTTTAATAGTTATTAGTCAGCTAAGCTAAGTTGTTTAAGAAGTGCGCGCATTTGAGCACATATGTATATATGTTCTTATACATACATATGTACGTGGTTTTCTTTAATTCTATTATATTTTATATCTAGTAATATATTTTTGACTAACTTGTTCATAATTTGTAGTTGAAATTTGTTGTTACGGCTAAACTCAAGGTAAATAAATTAAAACGGATGAGCAAAAAAAAAAAAAATAAATAAATAAATAAAGAAAAATATTTTGTAGCTTGCCATAACTAGGCCTCTTTTTTTATATGCTAAAAAATTTATTAATAATTTTATTTATAAATTTTGCAAAATGCTATTAAAAGGGAGAGCAGTTCATAGAGCTAATATTATTATATTTAGTTTGCTTATATTATTACTACACTAAATTTCATCAAATATTTTTTTTTACTATTTATTTCTTTCTTCTTAGTTGTCATTTAACAAAATATATTTTTTTTATATTTTATTTATTTATTTATTTATAAATTTATTTTATTAATATTAAATATATTTTATTTTATAATATTTTTAAATATACATTTTTGTATCGCTTTTAAAAAAATACATATTTTTTTAATATTTAAATTATTCCTTCAGTTTGTAATATTTTATTAGTAGTATTTTTAAATATTACAAATATAATAATTATCAAATAACTTTTTTCTAATTTGAACTTGAATAAATCGCAGTGGTTAAGTAAAAAACGCTAGAAAAACGCGCAGTTTCAGCTGCACTGCTTGCTAAACTGTAGTTGGCTGTTAAGCAACAGCTACGTCACCAGCTCATGAACCAGTTTTATATTATCTTGTAAGTTGTAAAAATTACATTTGTAAGCAAAATATTTACGAAAAATAAATTTTTAAATATATCTTTGTTGTTTGTTTTTGCTCATATATAAATTTGGTTTACATACATTTTTAAAGAATTTAGAGGCTTAACTCTTTTCAGCTAATATAATATAGCAACATCTCATATTGATTACTGATATAAAAACAAAGTAAGCACGCACAACATATGTTTCTCACTGTCTGTTCACAGACGAAGTCGAAACCGAAATTTATTTCCATCAATTTCATCTGTTGTTACAGCTGCTTCTTGATGGATGTTAAATGGATTTTCGCACGTAAGCATAAGATCTTTTAAGACTGCGTTTTGGCAAATATCTTGGCTAATTTAATTAAAGCGTACAATTAAAGGCATTTAATTCCTTTTACTTAAATGCATTAGACGATGACGTCAATTAAATTAGATTCTGCAATAAATACACTAATGGAAAATTGCTGCCCACACCGAGAGCAGAGCTGTGGCTGTGACTGTGGCTGTGGGTGTGGGCGTGGCTGTGGGTGGGCATCACGGAACGGAAGCACTGCCCGGCGGCTTATTTGGCGGCAACACCTGAAACCAGAGAGCCACACCCAAGACTCCGCCCCCCTCCCTTGACCAATGTTTGGCACCCTGCGGCGCCTACTTACATGCTGTTAATTTATGCTAAACGCATCGCGTCTTTGCATTTAATTGTGAAATTAAATTGGTTGCGATTGATGTGGAAACGATGCGAGACGGAGCAGGGGAGGGGAAAAGGTAGAGGCATTGTGGTTAAATCCTTAAATAACCCTTTTGGGATATAGCTTAAGAGATTTGACTAAGATTGGTATTAGAAACGGAATCAATTGACATCAATCTAATTTTGAGAAGCTTGGCAATGGCTACATCTGGAAAAAGTAAAATAAATTTTATAAATATACATATATACTTTAGTCATTCAGTAATCAATTGTTTTTAATCTGATTGTGATACTGCCGTTCAGACACAACCTTGGACAAATGATTCCAATCCATCAATCTTAACTCTCGCATCAATCTCTATCTCTTATCGCCTATCAGATTTCGTCTGGGCCGTTTATTAGGCAGCGCATTTCTATGGCAATATGGCAATTTTCAAGATGCCTTTGCATAAACAATAATTAAATGTGACCAAATTTAATTTCAGCCACATGGCCGAAATGCAATGTGACAGTTTGGGCGGGGCTGCAAATACAACAACAAATACACATGCAAATGCCTGCATAATTATGCGTTCCCAGTGCCTGTGCCTACGTCTGTGTAAGTGCTTGTTATACATATCTATATCGAAGTGAGTGTGTGTGTGTGTGGCGTTCCTGATAATGTGCAGTTTAATTACAGAGCTCTACATGCACACAGACAACAATAATAACAAGCTGGGAATGCCAATTGCTAAATGACGAACTGGAAATGCCCTAGTGATCCCATGAAATATGTGTAAGTCATTAATAATTAGACTTTAATAATACAAAGTATAGATCAAGAAATAATAAAGCAGAATATAAATCAAACTTAGATTTTAAATAAAATATATGATAATTATTTATTTATTATTTTATTTTATTTAGTAATAAAATCACTGATTTACTTTTAAGCATTTTTTATATGTTTATTAATTTATTAAATATATTTATTCATTAATTAAAGTTTATCTATTAAATCCAATCATTTAATTTTTGTAACTTTAATGCATATTAATTTATTTCATTTATACTTATTTAATCCTACCTTATCTTAAGTCAACCAACTTACATTTTTTTTAAAATATAATAATAGCAGAAAATATAAAAATATAAAATAATATATATGCATATGTGTATATATTTCAGACTTTAATATAAATAAATAAAATATATCAGATATAATATCAGCCTTTCTTTGGCTGGTTTCTATCTCTTATTCATTATATTTTGCTCATGACAAATTCCATCTCATAGCCAATTGGCTCCTTCTATCAAACCTATTAGGCCTTATAATAGGCAGCTCGACATCTTTGCATAAATTCAAATTAGTTTGCGACATTGTTTCGCCCTTCTCAGGGTTCGTCCCTGAGTATTTCCCCTGCCAGATTCGCATCACTTTTAATTTTAAATGTGAGACAATGTGCCTTTTGGTCCTGTCAGGTGCACAACTGTATCTACATCTGATTGTCCCTGATTGTGCACGAGTGTGTGTGTGTGTGTGTGTGTGTGTGTGCTTATGTGTGCCTGTGTTTGGGTGTTTATTTGTCTGCGCTGTTTATTGGCATCCATTAGATAATGGAATTTATGTCAAACATTTGCTGGACTTCCCACTCGCTGACAAAGTCATCCTGCCTTTGTCACGAACATGAGCAAATTATCTGGCTTATGCCTAAGACTAACCATATTTAATATTTTATACATACATATATGCAATAGCGAGTCTGATATGGCTGTGCAACTGTCATTCAATTCATTTTGCATATCAATGCAGTCTAAGAGCTGGGATGCACAAAAAAATAAATAAAATGTGAACAGGACTGTGTATTTACACTAATTAACACAGAAAAGTTGCTGCGCACAAATAAACATGAATAATTGTAATTAATGTGCTTTTGTGTGGATTGCACGATATCATATCATAGATACCAGAGCGAGTGGGTGTGTGTGTGTGTGTGTATTCATAAATTCGTAATACTATATATATATTTATATATATATATTTTTATATTTCCTCTCAGTCAACATTCAACGTCCACTTGTTTCAATTCAATATCAAATAAAAAGGCAAGCCGTCTGCTACGTTTTCCATTGTAAATCAAGAGCATTTCCATTTTTTTTCCGCATGTTTATTAAAAAATGTGCAAATATAAATGGCATATACTTCATTTATTAATTAATTTGACAGAAATAAAAAAATTGCATTGAAAATCCTTGCAAATCCTTTAATGAGACACAACTATTTTTTTTATTAATTTATTTTTTTTTTATAAAAATAAAATAAACTTCCATTGCATATTTTATTTCACTGTTTTTTCCAGCTTGAACTTTGACTTAAATATGCATATTAATTAATATAATTATAGATTCTAAAGTCAAAGATTATAAAGTGTAACCATCTTATTAGCAACAGTTAGCAACTTTTACAGTTGGCTATAACTGACTAAGCAATACGTTGTTTGAAGTCCAATTAATAATAATTACAATAACAAACACCAAAAACAAATATTTAATTAAGATTATTGCTGAAACTGTGAGCCGAATGTTAAAATGAAAAAAGAACAAAATTTTTAAAGTAAATGAAAAGTTTTAGAATGTTGCAGTCGGGCACTATCGACCGCTTAATACTCGTTCACGGTACAAAAATAAATGAATCCTTGTTCTTAAATGTGAGAGTGTGTTCTGTAATATTTTTACTGCCAAATTGCATTGTTCGGGGTCTAAGACTAAAACACAGCTCTGCTTAAGTAATTTATATATTAATTTATGATATTGCTTTATTTTTATTTAGTTTATCTATCCTATTTTATCATATTTTAACAAAGCTACTAAGCTTTAAATAATAGAGTTTTTGTTCTGACTAATTTAATATGTATGCAAATCTATAAAATCTGAATCCTTTATCAGACGAGGCTACCTGAACACCAAGTCGCACATTCCACAAAACCAATATACTCTTTTCTTTTCACGTTGTGAACAAGTATAACAATTTTTAATTAAAATAACATCTATTCACACACTTGGCAAGCTACCCTTGTGCTCCATTATTATTTCTTTATATTTATTAGAGTTCTCCCGCAAGTACATCAAATATATATCGCCAGTTTCCAGTTTCTAGTAGATTGACAATTAAGAGTCTGGTATAAAAAGACGATTGACCTGAGCAAATACATGAGAAAAGGAATGCGCAAAAACAACACCTGTCTGTCAAATTTTAGATCAAAGTGCGATAGTGCTTTAATATTTTTAATTTAGAACGACTAGAAATTACCCTTACTTGGGTAAATTATCATTATGATTATCAGATTATCATTAATGATATACATAATTATTAAAAGCCCCTCATATTATACCATATCTATACAGATTATCACATTCCAATTGCTGTGCAAATAAAAATTTTGTGACACGTTCGCAAAATAATGAAATGTATATTAAATTCAATATTTGAAAATAATTAGCAAACTTGCTGAGTGCTGTAAATCACCCAACTGATGCCCTCCATAGCTCTCTGGGTGTTTCCGATCAACGATCGATGTTTGCGCATCTAGTGGACCGTTTGTCAATTTTGCTCGCATGGGCTAGAATTTGTATGCGTGGGACGTGATCGCTCATCAAATTTATAATTTCGCAATAACAATATTGAACTTATTTATTTGCCAAGTGAGTGGAGCTCAATCTAAGCACTTTGTTGTTTATCCTCAATGCAAATTAATGGCAATATACCCTGTATAATCGAAATAATAAGAGAAGTATGTTATATGAAACAGAAGTAACTGAAGTACTTGAGGTATTTCGAATTGATTCTATAAAAAAAAATTGATTTCAGCTCAATCATTATTCGCAGCTGGCAACTCCTGTCTTATTCAGTTCATTTACATTCCAGGGTATCTCTGCAGGCAAGCCCGCCCTTCGCAATGTCATTTTAGCATTTGTTTACATCTGTCAGAATACCAAACAAATGATCAGCGAGCAATCAAGACGGGGTACTTAAGCATTGACAACCGAGTAAAAAGAGTCACATCTGCTTCGGATCCAGACGTTGACTAATCGATCGATTTGTATATATACATATACCTGAAACCTTGCTCGCAACTCTATGATCTGTGATCTGTGATCTGTTCATTACTGCATTTTTTGTTGCCAACAAATTTACAACCATATTTACGATATATAATAGAGTTTTTGTCAAGAAGCTGTGACTGTGACTTATTTAAAATCCGAAATGCAATGCCAATTTTAGACAGTTGCATCTAAGATCTCGGAGCGGTATGTTGGTCCCGGTTTCGATGTGGCTGCTACTCTTGGGTGTAGTGCTGGCCTATCTCGTATATTCGATTTGCTACCAGGCGCGCATCAATCGACTGACCAGCAGCTGGCCGGCCCCGCCCTCGTTGCCCATCCTCGGACATTTGCACATCTTTGCGAGAATCATTGGGCCGCGTCCCTTTAAGCGCGCCGCGGAGCTGATCAACTGCCATCTGCAGGATCACCGGGGCAAGCTGTGGCTGGGCAACAAGCTTTACATATTCGACTGCAATCCCAAGGATATTCATGCACTCTGCACCGCCAAGCAGCTGCTGCAGAAGACCTCGGACTATCGCGTCTTCGAGAATTGGCTGTGCGAGGGCGTCTTCACCTGCGCTGTGGACAAATGGATGCATCGCCGGAAGATGGTTGCGCCGACCTTCAACTACAGCATGATTAAGCAGTTTGTGCAGGTCTTCGAGCGACAGGCGCGCATCCTGCTGCAGAGGCTGGCCACACTGGCCGACACCGATCAGCCCGTGGATTTCTTTCAGCTCGTCAGCTGCTACACGCTGGACACCATCTGCGAAACGGCGCTGGGCACCACAGTCAACTCGCAGTCGGGCGAGAAGTCGGAGTACTTGGATGCAGTCAGAGAGTGAGTAGGCTATATAGAAGAGATCACATGGACATCAGTCACTTCAGTTGCTTCGCTTTACAGGATCTTTCACGTATTTGACACCAGGCTGAAGAGTCTGCTCTATCGCTACCCACTCATCTATTACTTCACGCCGCTCGCAGCACGCGAGAGGCAACTTCTGAAGATCCTCCACGGCTTCACGAAGGGCATTATCAGAAAGCGTTTGGCTCAGCTCGCTTCGGATCTGGCCAATGGCAATAGCGAAGCCACGTCCGACGCCGAGTCCAGTGAGCAGAAAACACGCAGCTTGCTGGATAACTTGCTGCTGGCCCGAGACGCAGACGGCCAGCCGCTGAAGGAGAGGGACATACGCGAGGAGGTGGACACCATTATCTTTGGTGGCTTCGACTTGGTCGCAGCCATGCTCAAGTTCTTCATGTACAACATGACGCTGCATGTGGAGTATCAGCAGCAGTGCCGCGAGGAGATCTGGCGGGTGTGTGGGCGAGATGCAGCCACACCCATAACGATGGAGCAGATGCGAGAATTGGTCTATCTGGGCATGTGCATCAAGGAGACGCTGCGCATGTATCCCTCGGCGCCCATCACAGCGCGCCGAGCCACAGCCAATTGCACAATTAGTGAGCGAATTCTACTGCAATATCTAGATTAGCTTGGCTATACTTCAACCTCTTTCAGATAACTTCTTCATACCCAAGGGCAGCGATGTGATCATCTCGCCGATGTATATGGGCCGCTGCGAGGAATTCTTTCCCGAGCCGCTGGTCTTCAGGCCGCAGCGCTGGGCCCGCGATGCCCAGCCCAAGATCGAACCCTCCACCTACATACCCTTCATGACGGGTCCGCGCTGCTGCCTGGGCCAGCGCTATGCCATAGTCCTGCTGAAGCTGGTGCTGGCTCACCTCCTCAGGAGTTTCTATTTCGAGCCCTTGGGCGAGCGGCAGGAGAAGGCGCGCCTCATCTTCGTCATGACACTGCATACCAAAGATCCCTACTACTGCAAGATACGAGCTGTTAAGTGAACTGTGAAAGGATTTCTTTATGCAATATTTTCAAGAGATTGCAATTGCGATTGCCCAGCTACCAGAGCTGGTAACAGCTCAACAGCTCTTGAGGCTCAGACCGGAATACATCTGCGTTAGCCATTGAACCTTTTGTTAAGCCCTTATCAATTCGTTTCGCCTGGCTCCATTCAAAATTTCTGTATTGCATACTTCGCGGCGCACAAATTACGCATCACATTTCCGTTTTTAATGACGGCGGCGACGAGGTTGTATAAAAAAAAAATAAATAAATAAAAGAAACTGGCAATAATTGTAAGAGTGATGAGTTACAGAACGAAAATTGCATGCTCTTGCTGAGAATAATCATTTTGTATATGTTTAATATTTAAAGGTAGTTTTAGATAACAAAAAAAGTCTCTTAGATCATTTTTTTTACATTTTCCCTTATCAATATGAGGTTCCTCGTATATACTCATTATATGCATTAAAAACAAGGGTGACGGGCTTTTGCTCGTAAGTTTCCATGTAATTCATTCAAGTTAATGAAACATCTAAAATTGTACGAAAATAGCAGTTACATAAAATAAAATAAAAATAAAAATATTATAATAAAACAAATAAAATATTTTGAAATGAAATGTATGATTTATAAACTATGAAATGTAAATTATAATATATAAAATTTTTTCATATTTTTTAATTTAAAAAAATATATAAAATATTAAATATTGTTTAAAATATAATATGAGAAATAAAATATATAATATGATATGAGAAATAAAATATATACAGAATATAATATAAATAAATAAGGTAGGCGAAGTATTTTGTCTTGTAAAAGATCTTTCAAATCCAAAATATTATATTGCGCTTTACATAATACATAATATAAATAATAAAAAAAAAAAACAATATGATTTTTATATACTACATATACTGCACTTTAAAATAATCAGTGAAAAAATAGTATTTTTCTCTTATAACTTCCCACTTTTATTTTCCAATGACATCTATATACACCATATAAAATATATATAATTAATTTACAAATATATATGTATATATTAGATCCCATATACAGTCCCCAATAGCTTGCAAATTCCATCACACACTCACAATACCCTCAAAACACTCTACAATAAAACTCTGTACAATTTGTAGAATTTCTGGGTTTTTTTTTATATTCGAGCGACGCGCGTTCGTCTAGAAAATAATTCGCTTTTTTTTCTGTGCCCCGATTTTTATTGTGCGCGCACTGCGGAAAATCAACAAACATTTCCTGGCAATGCTGCGTGTAATAAATAAAAATACATAAAGCAGCCAGCCCGTCGCCCAAACACGAGCCAACAAAACCCACTGCCACATATCCTGCCGTCATATTCCGGTGCAAATTATGGCCGTTGCCTGCTTATTATTACGACTCTACGACTCGACGACGAGGCGACGGCATCGCATATCCTAGCCGAGCGCATAAAATGCAATTTATTTAAATAAAAATCAAGTTTAATTTGCAGTGTCGTAAATTTGCGTTCTTCCGCATTGAATTTCACGCTTTTGTTAACAAGCGCATAAAAGTTTTCGCTTCTGCCAACTGATAGCCCGGAATGTCAAGGGGTAAGCGTGTAACGGACGGCGGCGGGGGCTGTGTGTGACCTGTGTGCTAACAGAGGGGGGTTAACAGAGAGCACTGAACTTGCCAGCAAGACGAGCGACAATTGATGCGTTGCCGAAAGAGTTCAAGACTCTAAACGAAATATGAATTCGCTTGCATAAAAATTGATTACAGTCGGTGCATAGTAAAAATAGATAAGGAATGTTAAGGCAAGGCAATCGAGCGTGTTCTATAAATGCATAAACCGAATGCTGTTGATTAGTTCTAAACAACAAATGAATAAGACTAATGCGTAAAATCTGAGCAGGCTGCTTGAATAGATAACATTCTAACATGTCCTGGCTGAGCAGCGCTTCTCCAACTACAATGAAGACTACAAATGCATCAAGACATCAATAGCAGCCAATGAGCTGAGCTTTTACCCAAGTCAATTGTCAGTCAGTTGGAGAAAATTACTTGCTAGCGTTAGATTATATTGAATTATTAGGATATCTGTCAATTTGCAGTTAAGAAATAAATAAAATTAGTCTATTTCTACTGCTTACTCTCTCAAAAGATTCCAGTGTTTACAATTAAAGTTTGGATTTTTAAATTGTGTGTTTTTTTTTTTTTTTTAATTTTAATAATTAAATTAGCAAGACTAATGTCTATTTTGTACCACTTTCTTGGATATGTCTTGATCATCGGATATGGCAGAATTCATCTAAATCGTTTAAAGATTTCACATAAATTATATACAAAATAATACTATTACTACTTCACATTTTGGATACCTTAAACCATTATTCCTGCCATCAGTAAATCTTCTAGTCAAACACTTCTGAATGCCTAGAACTGGGTCTATCGAATTGAGAGATTATTTTGGATGTGAGCTCTGATTTTCAAAAGCAATCAGAGACTTTTCAATATAATTTTAAATTTAATTTTTTTAATTATTATTCATATTTATATATTTATTTCTACATATATATCTTTTTCTATATTGCAAATATTTGAGACGATAATTTTAAATTATTTATATATTATTAATTAATTGTGTATTATATATTTTATTTATTATTATTTTACTATATAAATAATTTGTATAAGATTTAACTATTTATATAAAATTTATAATATTATTATTTTTACATTATACTATACTATACTTACTATTCATATATAATTTATAATAATTCAATTTAATTTATATTTTATACTAACTATAGACAAATATATAAGCAGCAAATAATTTCTATAGCTCAAACTGCTACGAAATTCCTTTCAAGGTAATGCCACATTTTATTTGTCTACCATCTTGAGGGAGGCTTTAGATGCTCCACAGATTGTAACTGAATCTGAATTGCTTTAAGGAAATTGTAACACGTGATTCAATTTCATTGATCGATTTTAATCGATTGTTTCAATTGGTTTTTCGTCAATTTTACTTTTAGATTTGCCCTTGTTTATTTTTTATTTTTTATTGTATTATCTTCAGGGCCACTTTATGTATTGTTGTTTGGCAATTCAATTCTCGATTTTTATGGGTTTTTAATGTGCAAACGCAGCTACTCCTTTTAATGCCACTCGGCAGCAACCCCTTTGCGCCGTGGCACTTGTAATTCGACTCCTAAATGTATGCTATGATTTTTATGTGTTTTTACAGCTAGTTTATGGCCTCGCATTGTTATTGGCAAAAGTTTGCCATATGGGCTCTGTAGCTCGCTATTAAATGCCATCAAATCGCAAGGCCCCGCAGCGCTTTAAGTTTAATCGGCAGGCGCTAATTAGCATATGAGCCGAGGTAATCGAACGCTGGCAGCCGGCCGCAACTTACGTAAATCCTTATCGCAAACATTACCCATTACCCATTGCCCATTACCCATTAGCCATTAGCCATTAGCCATGGCACAATATTGACACAATCGACTTTAGGCTGACGCACAGCACACAATTTGACCACAAATGAGGCTTAGCCTTAAGGCAATATCTCTGCTGCTTACTTCAAAGAGCCGCCCACGCCCCGCCTACAAATGCAACCGCAGCAATGCGTTGCATGTGTGGCAGTCCGCCCGGGCGCCACCGCACAACAATGACAACGACGATTCCGAGCCAAGCAGCCAACCGCAAAGACAAAAGCCTTTTTTGGCTGCATGTGCGTCTTAATCAAAAGTGTTTAAAATTTTGTAGAGCAGTTGGAGCATGGCCCACGGGCTTATGAAATTAACGGTCCAAACCATAAATTCATGTTGATGTACAGCTGCTGGACATAAAACTGGGAAAGTGGAAAATGTGGAAAATGTTGAAAATGTGGAAAAACGACAGCAACAACAATAAAACATTTGGCAGGCTCGATTTGATGTCATTTTAATGAGCAGGCCCCGTGAAGATTTGCCACTTTAGATAAATAAAAATATGACAGATGCAAAGATAAAGAGAAGAGGAGAGAGAGGGAGAGAGTGAGGAGGAGCAGAGTGCTCAACAGAGTACTCATCATAATTAAAAGGGCTGACCCGCTGCCGCCTTAGCCGGCAATAAAACTGAAGGATTCATATGGATAATTAAGTTATGGCGGGTGCCAAAAAGCGCCCCGCCCTTAAGGGCGAAGGGTTAGGCCTTGCGCATAAAATGTCCAAAGATCGTAAAATATGAAGCAGGCTTTTAGCCGGAGCGACTTAATTTGAAAGCCAGCCATAAAAGTGCAGCTGCGCCATAAACATTTATGCATAATTTGTATAAATAAATAAATGTATTTTTTATGATTTTTTAATTGACAAGTGCATTAAAAGAAGCCAAGTTTACGAAATGAATTAAAAACTTAAATTCTTAAATTCTCACTTACCTTTCAGCTGCTGTCAAACAATGAAATCTAAATGCAAAACAGCAGCGGGCGCGCCTTTTGGCAAATGCAATTAAGTCCGCAGTCTGAAGTCTGCAAGTAAAATGTAAGCAAGGAAAAGTAAGCAAAAAATTAGCAAATATCGGGGCAAAAGGGTTACGCGACGGCCAAATTACAAACTGTTGCTAAAAATGTCAACTTAAACTCTTTATGCACAGCAATTTTGGCCAACAAGCAGAGACAGGAGACGGCAGACGCAGAGCAGACGCCAGCTGTCTTGTCCAGGGACTAGTCGGAGGGCGTGGCTAATTACAGTGCACAGCAAATAACAGAAAAGAGAGAAGAAAAGAAAACGAAGATAGAGAAAAAAACAAAATTAATATAAACAAATGCAAGTAAAGATATTCCCCAAAGCTAGCTGAAGCTGCAAACGCCATGGGGAGAGGGAGAGAGACAGAGAGAGAGGGAGAGAGAGAGAGGACGCAGGAGCTGCAGTTAAGACGTTAAACAGACACAAAATGCCAAACACGTTTCTGGCTGAAAATAAAAATACAAATTAAAAAAATGTAAAAAAATAATACAGAATTAATTAAAACAAACAAAAATTGTATTTTATCAGAATGCATTGTGCATTGCAACTGGGAATCAAAGTTGTCAGCTCAGCAGCTACTCAATGCCAAAAACCACAAAACAATAATAACACAACTGAGCAGAAAGCAAACAATTGCAACTGCAACTGCCACTCCCACTGCCACTTCCACTGTCACGCCCACTGCAACAGCAACAGTTTCCCGTTGCGTTTGTTGTGGCTTTTGGCATAAAGTTTTTGTTCAACATTTCAGCCGCTGTTGCTGCTGTTGTTGTTGTTGTTGTTGTTGTTGTTGTTGTTGCCGCCACTTGAATGAAACAAGCAAAAGTTAAATTCAAAACTTTTGCCTACTCAACAATGTAGCTGGTGCAGATATCCTATCTGGCCACAGCATACATATGTGTGCGTGTGCTGCCACAAAAGTTTGCCACACTTGCAACACTGTTGCACGCCATTGAATGACCGAAATGGCCAAAAGTCGAGGCTAAACTTTACGTTGAATGCGTTTGTTGTAAATTAATGGGGTTTGCAGTTTGGTTTTTGGGGAGCCCCTCTATTTTGCATTTATGACATTGTCGAGAAGCTAGATCGATAGATCCCAAAGAGGAAGTTGTGTTTCTAGCGGATATTAGAATAAGCTCAGTGCAAAAGTAACAAGTGGATGCAACTGGATGCAGGTAGATGCTAGTTCTAGTTTATGAATAGTATAATCAAAGTAAACTAGAGTCGTTTATAACTGAGTTTGCTGGAGTACCCCCTTACATTGGCATGCTACACAGTAATATCATTTAAAAATATTATATTCACGTATTTTCAAATATCATATAGTCTGATCACACTGTGTTGTAAGTAAAATATTACAATTAAAATAAGAAATAAGAATTAACATTATACAAATATTATAAAAACAAATTAGAAGAAATATTTCAAAAGTTGCAGGCAGTCATTTAGACTAGTAATATCAATAATATATAATAATGTAAAAACAACTATTTTCAATCTTCTATGATACTTAAATTTTTGCATGCCCTGAACTCAATAATGGATATTTTTGAATTGACTAGATTTTTCTTGTTTTCGTATGTGCACATGTTTGACTAAAACAAAATAAAAATGAAAAATATAATTTATATTACATTACTATTAATATTAGTATGATCTCTTTAATGTAAATTATTCTTTACAATTTCCCTAAGTCAAAATGTTATTATTATTATTATTATTATTATTATTTATTTTTTTTTTTTTTTGGGGTAATTTATTTATTTATTTATTATTATTATTGTTTTTTCTTTTTTTGTGTTTACAGGTTGGTTCAACCTGTAAATACAAAAAATAAATAAATAAATAAATAAAAAACAAAAACAAAACAAAAAAAATAATAATAATAAAATATACATATTTACTAAATATAAAAAATTAACAACAAAAAATAATAATAATTCTTTTGATATAAATACTAATAATAACAACAATACTAAAAATATAATTCTTAGCGAAATATACAAAGGAAATAAAGCTCAATAAATATATATATATATATTTACTAGATATAAAAAATAAACCAAAAGATAATAATTCTATTAATATAAATATTAATATTAACAACTATAATAATTATAAAAATAAATAATTCTTAACTAAATATTCAAGGGAAATAAAGCTCAATAAAAGCATTTAAATAAAATAAATAAATAAATATTTATGCTTCTCCCTTCAGTATGTGTGAGTTAAGGCAAGTTAGCTAGATTGCTAGATTTCCACTTCCACTGCGAGCAGTTTCCCCTTTAATAATTACCCCGATAGTTGCAGCCCTTATCAATTACAAAACTCCCCGCCCGCAAAAGGGTTGCTAAATGTGCTTAAAAGCCACAAATTGGATTACTCTAGCAACAATTAGAGCCAAAGAGTGGCTAAAAGGTTTGACTTGAGTACGCGTCTGATAAATCAGCAACTGCTTCAACAATCAAAGTGCAAATGGGGAATATTTTTTAATGCATTAAAGCCAAGTGTTTCGGTTGGTAAGCCTATTAGACGGGACACAAATGACGAGTCTAGATGAAGAGAAATAGAAGAAGAGTTGCACTTTTAATTACTGGGATACAGAATCCATTAAAAATTGAAAATGCCAAAATGCCTTTATAAGGTGCTTTGCCCAGCTGCCCCAATGGACAAGGAAACTCAAGTGGCAAGGCTGTCATGGAGCTGCACAATGGGGAGAGAAAAAAAATAAAGATACAAATGCACAAATACTGAGACACTGTCTGTGTCCGTCTGTCCATCTGTCCGTCTGTCTGTCTGTCCGTCTGTCTGTCTGTCCGCCTGTCTGTCTGTCAGCTCTGAGGCGCAACTAATGAGCGGCAAGCGTGGAAGTGGGCAAATCTGGTAACTTAAGTCCGATGCCATGGCCGAGCACCTTGCTCGGAGCGACTACGTCTCAAGTCAAGTCAACCGGGTCCGGCAGCAGCAACACTTATTTTAATGAGAAATTCTAATTTCACCAATAATACAAAAGACCCTCCACTGCGGCAGCCAGATATTTGTGCAACTGCTCTGTGATTGCTTTTCGCCACTCGGCCGTGACGAAAACAAAGCATCGCCCCAGTTCCAGCCCAGCTCGCAGAAAAAAGGAAAAATACACAAAAATTCTTAGTATTTGCTGGGCTGCAATTAGATGAGACGGTGCTGAGGTGCTTCGACGGGTTGGCCATAAGCATTGGCGAGGGTAAGTCTCGGCAAATATAAACAGAGTCTCTTTCGACTTGCCTCGACTCTTGCTCTGATTTTTGGAGCATTTGCAAATTTATGCAAAACTCAATCAAAATTACAGGAAATTAATATGCAAACGTCACATGTGCAGGACATCAAATGCTCGTATTTACCAAACGTCGGCAGTTTAATTAAACTAAATTCCCTGGAGCGGAGACAGTACGACAACACGTCCACCGAGCATAATAAAACATTTGACAACTTGTCAATTGATCAATGAACAACAACAACAACACGAAACTGTGCGAAAAATCTCAAGAAAATCAACCTGAAGCATCCTCAGAGCATGCAAAACAAATAAATGACTGAATGCAAATGAAGGAGCTGAACACATAAAATTACTTAAATTTGTAATAGCCATGAATGTTTTCTTACAATTGGCTGTCAGAAATCAGAGACGTCTTCGACCAGCTAGCAAAAAACTGGGCGAAACTCTGGAATAAAGTTGTCATTTAAATGCTGTACTCTATGAATAAATCCACGCACACACAAACACATGCATACATATATATACATATATACAATATAGTCGATACAATGCATGGCCAAACAATGCTAGGAATTTCTTGTATTAAAATCGAAATAGCCTGAGCAACCCCTCAGACGTGCTGAATCTCTCTCTCTCTCTCTCTATCTCTCTCTCCCTCTTTCTCTATGTTGGCTGCTGAATATTTGGCTAGGCTGCTGCCCTTACAGCTGTCAACATGTTTAATTGAAACTGACACTCAGTGTCATTTTATGGCCATTGCCATGCGTTACCTTAACTGTAACTGTAACTCGAGTCTTGGGCCGAGTCTTGGCTTGATTATTGCACCACATTCCTATCGACTTGGCCAGCAATTGGGTTGGGGTTGGAGCTGGAGTTGAAGTAGTAGTTGGAGCTCGGTGGGTAGGGCAGAGTTGTATATTAGTTAAATTTATGGTTGACAATGTTGCACATGTGTGTGTGTGTGAGTGTGTGTATTATATATGTGTGTGTATAGGTATGTGTGCTTTGACTGAGGCTTATTTGATTTGCAAGGCACTTGCTAATAGATGAACGTGCGCTGTATAAGTGTAATACATGTAGTGCATAGCTGAACTATGAGGGCAACTTCGACTTCTTTATAAATGTTTTTGCTCTTATATTATATTTATCGACTTCTGCATATTTTCTATATTTTTATAATAGTTTATATTTATATTTTCTTCTTGTTTTTCGACTTCTTTTTATATATTTTTTATCTCATATATTTATAAATTTTTATATTCTTTTTTTTCCACATTATTATAATGTTCTTTGTAATTTTATATATTATATTTATATATATTTTATATATTATGATCATTATTTTTATTTTTAGTATATTTTATTATTATTTTATCGACATATTTTATTTAGTTTTTCTTATAATATATTTACAAATATTCATATACTTTATATCTTCTTATTATTATTTATATTTAGTTTTTCTTATTTTATATTTTTTAAGCCCTGATAAACGTTTTTTTTTTTTAATATTCTATTTTATACTTTAAAGATTGTTATTACTCTTTATTATTTATATTTTTCAACTCTTTTATTTTATTTTTTAAGTTTGTAATTTTTATGGTGCTCATTCATTCATTACAATTAATATCTGTGTTTTTATTCCCTCTTTTACAACTTCCCTTAATTTAATTTAAAATCTTTGGCTCACATATGAATTTGTATATAAAATAGCTTGTTGGGGAATTCTAGTTCTCTCTATTAATTGCATTGTTGATATAACCGACAAAAACTCCATTAACACACAATGAAGCAAACCTAGACTTACATCCTTACATTCTCTAATTCAATGTTCTACATACAAACATTTACAAATGCATTTTCATAAATAGAATGCCAATGCTATCTAGAATATTTATGTCTTAACACATATAAATTATTTTAAAAATATTTAATATACAACTACCTTTTTATTAATTTATTACCATTATTCCGCACACATCTTACCTTATACTTTACTTATTTATTTTTGATTTTTGTACTTTTCAAAGGGAACTGCTTACACTGTATTTGCTTTGCTCGGTCGAATGGGCTCAAGTGCCGAATACTTGGACTGTGGGAAGTATTTTACAACAATTTTGGTTTTTTGTAATTTTGAGGGTGGTTGTCGCGCACTTGATGTCATTTTAACGCCACCGATTTATATTATTTGCCCAAGATATCAGCGTAATTCCTTTGACAAATCAATTGGCAAATGCCACTCGATGGCATGCCACAGAAGGCTAAGAGCTCTCTCCTCGAACACCCGATTGCCGATGACACCTCGGCTGCAAGTGCTGTTTGCCCAACTCATTGAGTCTCAATAGGTTCTGTCGGAGTGTTAAACTTGACACTTGTTGGCGCAACAGATCAAAAGCGACCAAACATAAAATGTATGCGTATGTATATATATTTTCAAGAAATGCAATCAGCTTTAAATAAACATATTAAGAATTTCATTCTATGCAAATTAGACGTGAGCTGAAGTCCCAAGGGAGCGCATATGACACAGATATTGCTTATGCTAAACACGCAGAAAAAGGGTAAGAAATATAGGAAATTACTTGTAGAGGTAGCTAAAGAAGACTTCTGGCAACATATGGTCTCTCTTAAAAAAGGGAAATTTGATAGCTTAGCAGGCTGTCTTTGAGCTCAGATCTGCTATCAATCTAGTAAGTCAAGTTCTCTCAAACCTATTTGCCTTATTCACATTTTGATTTTACTTTCATTTTGTTTTTCTGTTTTTACTTTCCAAATCTCATATAACAGGAATCACAGTTGGCAACTCGTCTGCTGCCTGAATTAGATTTCAATATTAAAATAATTTGATTTTAAGCTAACTACATAAAGAATGGATCAAAATATGCCTGATACGTTTACGGCATGGCGGGCGCTCGTGCTCTGGCAGAATTGGCGCAGGACGGCGCTGTTCTTTATATTCACGTTGACTCTGCTGCTGGACATGGCCACCAATCCGGTGATTAGCGTGGTAAGCGTTGCTGGTGCCATAACCATATCGATATGCATTGCCTATTGCTGCTACGTGTGGGGCATGCGGAAGCTGCGCAAGAGCGGCAATGCGGAGCATCCGTTGAAGCGCTATCTCGACATGGATGTCACCATCTCAAGGAAGACCGCCGAGCAGCTGGCTCATCTCTTGGTCTCCAAACTGAATCCGATACTCTTGCGTTTGCGATCGCTGTTCCTAGTGGAGGATATGCTCGATTCGCTGAAGATGCTATTAATTTTCTGCTGCCTCAATATTGTGGGCGACTTTATCAAGGGAATGACTTTACTTGTAGTGGGTAAGTGCATGAACATGGCCTCAGTTGACGTTCTCTCTAACTCGAATCTTTCATCTTGCTTCCAGCTTTCATCCTACTCTTCACCTTGCCCAAACTATACGTGTGGAAGAAGAAGACCATCCACAAGAAGCTCGAGCAATTGCAAATGTTGAAGGCCCAGCTGCTGTCTTCAAACCCTAAGATGACCACAGTTCCCACTGTTGCAGTGGATCCTCAAGTGCTCGACCCGGATATGAAGAAGATGAACTATGTAGATAACGACATGGAAATCGACACTGAGCAGTACGATATCTATGAGCAGACTAGCACGCCGGACTGTTCGTCGGACTACAACTGGCAGGAGAAGAACATGCCCAGCGAGGGGATTCTGCAATCTAAACAGCTCTAATTATTTTAAATTAATTTTTAAACATTTGTTTACTTGAGGCTCTCTGTAAACTTAGAGACGAACGAAATAAACTTAAATTCTACGTGAAAGCCTCAACATGGCCTTTTCTCAGTTGATTGCCAAATACTGTACTTATAGAATATGAAATATATGTATATATGTATATAGATAGAGATGGACATAGAGATATAGAGAGAATATAAGACATATAACATAAAATATAAAGTATAAAATATAAATTATAAAATGTAACAAATAAACTATAAAATATAAAATACAAAATATAAAATATAAAATATAAAATGTAAAATAAAAAATATAAAATATAAAATATAAAATATAAAATATAAAATATAAAATATAAAATAAAAAATATAAAATATAAAATATAAAATATAAAATATAAAATATAAAATATAAAATATAAAATATAAAAATATAAAATATAAAATATAAAATATAAAATATAAAATTTAAAATATAAAATATAAAATAAAAAATATAAAATATAAGACATAAAACAGAAAATAAAAATAAATTGCTGAGTTTTCTTATTAAATTATTTTGTATTAAAAACCTAAACCAACTGCACTTTACAGACTCAGCTATGTCCTTCAGAGTTATCAAAAAATATCTCTAACTGCCGTCCAATCATAATTAATAGTAAAATCCAAAAAGACATTTTCCAGCCATAAATTCTGCATTGTTGCCCACAAATGTCAAAAACCTTTTCACACATTTTGAGTTATCACGCCGAGCAGAGCAGAGCAGAGCCGAGCAGAGCTGTCGCCCCTGCTCCAGGCCGTAGCTGCCGGCGTTGACACTATGAATAACATTTATAGGGAAATATATTTGCTACACATTCCCAAAAAACTTTCAAGCTACTTTTATGCTGGCGACGATGCGTTTTTATGCGTCAAATTTGCCGGCTGGTCTCTCGCTCAGAATGTCGTAAATGTGCTCCGAAAAGCAAAAGGGTCGTCCCTTTATCGATGCAGTGCAGCACAAATTGTAAATCGTATGCAAAATGCCATTAAAACTATATATGTACATATACATATATATATTCGACTACCAAACCGCAGCGTCTATGGCTGCGTCTATAAAGCGGACGCCGTTAAAAAGCTGACGAGCTCTAGGTCCAAGAGAGGTAATTAGTTTTTTGGCCCATGTCTGTGGGCCACATAAAAGATGTCTCGTTACAGCCACGCCCAGCCCAGCCCCGCCCAGCCCCCTCTTGTAAGCCATTAAAACCCGCAGCCAGTCGAGCAATTCATCAATCAGTTAGCAGCGGCTTCGGCTCGGACTTGGCGCCATTCGCATTTCGTATCAAAATGGGAATTTGTTTAGTTTTTATTACCGCGCGTAAATGTCATAAAAATCTTGGTCTTCTTCTTCATTTTTATTTTTTTGTAAAATGCAGTCAGCGCATATATGTTTTTATGGTTTGGCGCTTTTAAGGTAATTGCATTAGATTTATTTGCGCACTTGATGATATTTTACATCGACAGAGTTTAGTTTGGGATTGGAAGGGTAAAGGCAATTGTGCACGGTACAGAGATGCAGAGCATTGACAACTATATGTCATGATATGACGTATATAGAAATGGTATATATAAATCACTTATGTAGAATCATAAAGGAGATGCATATATTTTATATTGAAATATTAAATTCACTATTCTGGGTGTTTCGCAGTCGAGCGTTTCTTGCTGAAATATGTATATAAATAAATGTTATATTTGTAATACTATATATATGATATATTTATATACTATATAAATGATATATTTATAATACTGCATATTTGTTTGGCATTACTCGAAAAGTGAAAGAGAGAAATAAAATTAAAGGGAGAAAGAGAAGCATACGTCATGATAAGAGCATATAAGTAGAGTAGAACTATAAGTAGACTCTAACTTCTAGCTCACATAATTTTAAGCGATTTAAGAGAACATTTCTTATAGATTTAATTGCCGATTTTAACTCTCAATGTAAATTTGATTTAGACTAAAAACATGAAGAGAATTCTTACTTCTTACTTCATAATTGCAATTCCCCATGCAATAATGGATAGAACCAGAGCGAGAAACGTATAGAAAGGAGAGAGAGGGAGAGTAAAAGAGTTCTTTCCTAATAAGAAACCCAGAGTAACTCCATTCCCAATCTGAATGACTTTGCAGTCGCAGGCATTAGCGTGGAAAATTACACATGCAAATCCCACATAATTATCAGGAGTAGCTCTTATGATACGACCACTTGCTCGCCGAGCTTAAATGCAAATAAGAAAATTGCGTTAATTTTTCATAGAGCGACGAGGCAAGTTGAGTTGAGTTGGGTTGAGTTGAGTTGAGTTTTCCTTCAGTGGCTCATTTATCAGCGTTGTCAGTGGAGTTCGCGTTGGCAGAATTTGAATATAATTTGAAAACGATGACAAAAGCTCTTTTCAGTCTAAGTAATTATGCACACATGTGTGAGTTGTGGGCGGTGGGTGGTGAGCAAGGGGAGGTGGTTGATGTTACATAGTGCAAGAGACGTAACGTAGATTAAAAAACATTAACACTTGCTTACAAATCAGTCAAGATAAATTGTGGCATCATTAGTCATTAGCTGTTTGTATATAGAAAAGGTCTGTTCCTAAATCCCCAACCCTGAAATGAGCCTCTCAAATGGTAATCATGTGTGCTTGCTGTTTGCTATAGCTGTCCAATTTTTCACCAGCGATGAGGGCTGAGGGGTTGCAAAGGCGGCATAAGACTACGACATTTTCCAGCCATAAGAGATACCAGGCATTCATATGCAAATTCTCTGTGGCTTCTTTTGTGAACTGAAAATTATTTATTGCAAGTCATTAGCTTTAGCTGGTGATGCACAAGTACAGCTTAGCTTAATAGATCTAGCATTTAGTTACACTCAATATCTGAGTCTATGTGTGTGTCCATTTTTGACGCCTTTGTAGATCAGAAAGCTAAACGTTTGCAATGCTTCAAATCAGAATCATTGAATTGATATGTAAATAAGATTGCTCGAGTTGGATAACTGCGAGTGGATTACACCAGAAATACCCTTCAAGATTATTTACAAAAAATCTCGATTTCATTTAAATCTATTTTCGGAGGAGTCGGTAAAGAAGAAGAAGAAGAAGAACTTATTGTCCGTGTGTACTTTGTGATATTGATATCATATAACTATTATGACTTATGAAATGTGCAAAAAGTCGTTAAAGTATTATACCGTGTTTAATAGATTACTTAAAAAACTTGTCGATTGTATTTATTGAAATATGGTCTGATATCGATTTCAATCGATTTCTTGACAAAGTTAAAGATATATCGAATATTTTTAATCAAAACTGAAAACTAGACAGGCTTACGAGTAAAATTTCATAGTTAGAGACTAGACGAAAAGAGTCCCTGATTGAGAAATCGTATACATAAGTACAAACAATTTAATTCTCATTTTAATGCAGCATAGGGTTTTACTTTTGTAATATATTCTGCTAATTTTTCTTATACCTCTTGAAATGTAAATTCGACTAAAATAATAAAAAAAAATACTTTAAACTTCTTTCCACTCATGTAAGCTCACATTAGATTAGAAACTCATAAAGCAAGCGAGAATAAGCCTTGGAAAATCCTTTAATGTGCCTAATTGAAACTGTCATCCATTAGACAGCGAATACCCAGAACAGATTTGCCAAACAGAAGATTTATGGTGTGCCAAAATACATTTGTGTTACAACGACTTTAGTTTTATTTGAATTCCGAGCGGACATGCGAGTCTCTGAGAGGATGTGCCCAAAGTTCATTAATTATGATTGGAGACAGTTGTACAATTAATAAAGGCAGTCCGCCGTCCGCAGTCCGCAGTCAGTAGCCAGAGAAAGCTCACTGCGGTCAATTGGGGTCCACTGAATGGGGGTTGACTATAGGCACGGTATATATATCCATCCGATAGTCAGGAAGTTCAGTTTTCGCTCGCTGTTTTTCTAGGATTGTGTTTGGTTTTGTTTGTGTTTTGCTTGGCGCTTTGCGATTATGATCGGACTTTGATTTATGGTCTTATGTGCAAATTTATTGCCTTTAATTGTGTGCACGTCGCTTACTTAAGCTGAGACTCACTCTCACTCTCACTCTCACTCTACTCCCGCGCTCACTCGCTCTCTCCTACTCAAACTCTTGCCAAAGTGGTGTTAGCTAATTGAAAAAAGCTGTGATAAGAAAATAATCGCTAGATTTAGTGAGCCAGCAACTAAATTTATACCCATGAGCAGTGGATAAACATATTGATATATGTAGTGTTAGGCAGCGAAATGTAACTGCTAACAGATTAATGTTAATAACAGTGAGGATTTATAAAACAAGAACCAGACTTTAATTACCTTTTCTATGAATTTTCGAATCTGAAATAACATCAAGTTTTAAATATGCTGCCAGTGCTTAACCCTTAGTTAGATTTAATTTTATATGAATTCTAACTTATTAATAAATAAATAAAAATTAATTATAAAATTAAAATAAATTTAGTTCAACGGGTAAAGAAATTATAAATGCAATAAAAACAAATTTAAAATAAAGCATAATATGAAACAAGTAAGAAGGCTCCAGTCGAGACTGCTCGACTAGGAGATACCCTGAACCCTCCAAGATGATATAATTATCAGTCTGGACTTCTTTTATGCACACATACATACACATGCACTTATAAGCACGCGCTCTGCTGACTGCGCAGTTAGCAGCGACTGCGCTTGGGCTGCGCTGCAATGTGGGCAATATTATGAGAATTTATTTGTTGAATAATTTCTTTTGTAGACATACGATCTTAATGAAACTTTCAGAGCGTAATCATATGGTTAAAATATGTGTACATTCCAAAGCACAAGTCTCTAGTACTTGAAATGCGTTTTTTACAAATTGGGGGAGAAGGGGGCGTGGTATCCAAAATCTGTAAATTACAAAATCTTTGTATCCATTAACTTTATATACAACCCAAATTTGAAGTCTCCAGGTCTAAAAGTGTTAAAATTAGGCTGAAAAAACCAAGTCGATTTTTCGATTATTCTCGATAAAAAAGTTATCGGACAAGTTATCGTAAAAATAAAGCAAACTTGTACTGCCTATGGTATACACGAGTATGCATGCCAAATTTCAGCTCTCTAGCTCTTATATCTTCTGAGATTCTTTTGCTCATACGGACGGACGGACGGACGGACGGACGGACAGACGGACAGGGCTATATCGACTCAGCTCGTCGTGCTGATCAAGAATATATATACTTTATGGGGTCTGCGATGATTCCTTCTGCCTGTTACATACTTTTCACAAAACCATTATACCCTGATTTCCCATTTTCAATGGGTTCAGGGTATAAAAAGATAAAAAATGTTCACTGTCTATCAGCGTTCACAAAGATTTGATACAAATCCATTTACAGAATTACATTTCACAACTCCACGCATGCAAGTTGATAGAAACATGTGAGAGAAGCAAACCCCTTGAGCCAATTTTGGTAATCGTAAGCCTTAATTAACATTGAAAACAAACAAATGAGTGTGCGGCTAAAGCCAACAGAAAGCACGATCCAACCCCAATGAGAGCGACCTGGCAAAAACCTCGAAATGCAAGACGAAAGAAAGCCATAAATGTATTTTGAAATGCAGCAGGCAGCAGGAGAGAGAGAGAGAGAGACAGAAACAGAGGCAGACAGTTGACTGTTTGCATTGGGAGAAAGGAAAATGCCCGGCAGCAAAGTGCATGCAATGGAAGGGGAACTTAAGTTGCATCAACTGCAACTCCAACTGCAACGGCAACTCCAACGGCAGACAGTAGCTGTGAGGGTCAACTTTCTGGAGCTGCCAAAACAAATCTACTTGCTGTCAAAGTTGTTGCACCTATGCGTAAGTCAGGGCACATCCCTGCGAATCGCCTTTCAATTAATGCATAATTCTCCAATGTCATGGCTGGGCAGCCGCTTTGTTGCTGCTTTCATCTGCAGTCGGGTGTGTGGGAGGAGGGGGCCGGGGGTTGATTTTACTTAACGCCTCGCCTCAGCACTTAACTTCCGTTTCCTGTTACTTTGCCAGCGGCATTGCAGCCACACAGAAGGGGCTGAACGGACTGCAGGGGCTGGGAGCTAAGGCATTTGCAACTAATTGAAAGTGCAATGTGATGCTGCAGAATGCAATTAATGCCTTCAAGCTGCAGACGCCGGACTTTATGCCTTTGATTTGTATTGCCCCACCATGACGAGCTGCAGTAGCAAAAAAAAAACAAAAAAAATGGGGAGCAGAAAGACAAACTTGGTGCAGGAATTTCCACTGGAGTCAGCAGCCATGAGAGAGAATGAAAGCAAATACGACTCCAATTGCCTAGCAATGAATCTAGAGAGCTTCGAATAGAAATCTATATGCACAGACTCCCAGAAGCCCAAGAAAATTCTATGCAAAGCTGACTAAAGCACTGAACGCGTGGACTGGGACAGAGCTGCTTGAGTTTGGGCAAAACAATAAATTGCTTTTTAAACACTTACAACTTACAAGTTGCAGGGTGTCAAGTGCATTTTGGACTGCTTACCCCAGGCTGCCACGTTGCCACATTGCCACGTTGCCGTTGCACGCTTGGCTTAGCCTCGCTTGCGAAACTGACAACTTTCTAAGAATAACTGCAAAGCGATTTGCATATTTTGCACCTCAACGAGGGGGAGGGGGGAGGGGCAGGGAGCGTGAAGTAAGCGATGCCAACTTTATCGCACTCAATGCAGCCAAACAAGGCTCACACACACACACGCACACGCACACACATGCATTCAATTGCCAGCTCTTACTCGTAAATCTTGGCCAGAAACTTTGGCAGACACGAAAATTTATTTATAAACACAACAAACCGAAACACTTGAGTAATGCAACTTGTGTAGCTGTCATAGCAATAGCAATACCAATAGCAAAAGCTACCCACGGCTACAGTGAAGTCTGCGCTCGAACCCAACAGCAGCTCATAAGAGGCACATGTCATGCCCTCTTTACTTTCAGCAGCTCCTGCTCGAGCGAAGAAAGCATTTAATAGTTCAAGTCTTTGTTTAGCAACTGACTTGAATACATATATACATATATAAATCTTTTATTAGTTTGTATAAGTTTGTGCAAATTCTATTCTACTCAGTGCTATCTAGATATGCCCTAATACTATATAAAACTTGGAAGAAAATTTGATTTAGAATACATTTAGATCTCTTAGATCAATATTGCTTGAAGTGTTAAACTAAAGTACAAAGAAACAAACAGAGATAGATTTCACTCTCTCTCTCTCTCTCTCACTCTCTTGAACATTACCATCGCCATCAACTATAGCTTAAATATTATAAATAATACAAATGCAAAGCTGTCAAATCGTTGCCCCCCCCTACAACGGGTCTAATATGCCCTGCTCATCAAAGTAGGGCAAGATTGCTTTCAGTGTCTCCAGCACACGCTCATTGGCGAACAGCTGGCGACGTTTGGCCAGTATAGCCTCGGAGCTCATGAAAGTGGCCACGGTAAAGTCCTCGCCCGCCTCCTTGGACGCACAGCAAATGGGCAGCTCACAGACGACGGCATAGTAGGCATAGAAGAGACACTGGCGCATTTCCTCAACCAGTTGCTCGTAGCTCAGCGTGTTGCCGGTATAATTTAAGGCAGTCAAGGTCTGGCAGAGGCTTTCATAGTAACGCTTCAGCAGGTGCTCACGGTACTGCAGCAGCACATCCAACTGCAAGCTGGTATACAGAAAAAACTGGACATCGATGGCGGCGCTGCCAATGAAACAGTTTTGGAAATCCACCTGAAAGGTGAAAGAATTGCAATTTCAATAAATCCTGGATATATCATATATATGTATGTATGTACTCACAATAATAGCCTTCTTCTCCTCAGCATTGATCATCAGATTGTTCAGCCAGAGATCGCCATGCACTATGACTGGCATCGCCGTATTCTTGCCATTCACCACAGTTTTCATGCGCGTTTCATACTCAGCCGGAAGTTGAGCTCGCATTTTGTCTGCTATTTTGGACATACCCGGCAGCTCGGCGGCCACGTCTGCGCCAAAGGCCGTGCCATTCACCACAATAACCTGGGCAAAGGGGTCTTCCAGGCCCTCGGCATAGTGAGAGGGCGACAGTTGGCCTACCAGTTCCGGCTGCTCGTGCAGCAGCAGCATCGAAGCAGCATGAAACTGCGCCAATTTGTGCACACAAATCTCAGCATCCGCCAGATTCAAGCCCTTTTGGCGATTCATTGAGCCATAGCCCAGTGCGCAGAGATCCTCCAGCAAATAGATCTCTTTGCCTGGTTCACGCTCCACAAAGAGACAGCTGAAAGTAAACAAATATGAACATATTTATGATATTTAAATGAGAGAGTTCACTTACTCAGCGCTCAGCTTGTGCTCCTCCAGCGAAGACTTATCCAATATCTTTGCCATGGCGGGCAATATCTCCTGGAACATTAACTTCTCATTGGAGCCCACCTCGGCCACAATGGGCAGCAAATCCTTCAGCACGTAGTTGCCTTGCTCTAACGGTGCATCATCGCTCTTGCGAAATTCAACTTTTATCCGATAGATGACGCTGCAGAAGTTCTCGCCACGCTGTATAATTGGCTCACTGTGAAAGCTCTCCACTCGCAAGCTTTCACTATTGAATGCCACTGCCAAAGCTTTTGCTATATAGACTGCATCGTGATTTGTTGAGGTAGCCGCCTCTGCCGCTGTCTTCTCTCCAGTTAGATCCATGTTTTTGCTTTTCTTTTTTTTGTTTTGTTTCAGGTGCTGCCCTCGTATGCGTCCGTGCGCGGCGAGTGTTTCCGAAATACTAGCGCGCAAACGTTTGCGGCATTATGAAATTCACTATTTCCCCCGTTCAATTGAACGACCTGAGCTTATCAGTTACGACATTAGTTGTTTTAACACACAAATAACAGAGAATTACTGAATCGTCTCCCCAGCGCAGACAAAGAGAGAGAGAGAGAGAATAGAGAAAGGGAACAACTCTTAATCCGTTGATATCAGCCAAGTCAAACAATATTGATAAGAACTAATGCAACTAATTCTCTTTTGATTCAAATATTTTTATCGTACTCAATCAGTTAGCATAAACTATGCAGACAGAAAGGTTTGTTTGTTCAAAGTTCGCATGGACTATGCTTTATAGAGGAACAGCCCATAAGTCGTTATTGACAATGATATATTAGCAGGTGTGTGCCCAATAGTATTATTCACGGGTTAACATGTTTCTATTGAACTTTGCCAACAAGATAGAACATTTCGATTTCGAACTCGAAGATTAGATACCCGGCTAGACACATAATACAGAAATGATATATGTATGTATTTTTATGATCAGTCATTTCTTAATCTAGTCCGATATTTAAAAGGATTATCAGGAAATAAAGTATAGTGTAAGCTTAGTGATATTAAAGCAAAAATAAAATATGAATTAAACTTGTTTGCTTAAAAGTTTGCGTGCACTCAATTAAGACAGAGAGACATGGAAAGCAATTGTATCAAATTATAAACACGTTTGTAAACATATGGCATTAGCATCGAGCATAAATGGCACATAGTAGAAAGCGTAATACCCTGTATTCTTACTGAATTTGTGTGCGTATAAACCACAGAGCAACTTAGAATTCATATTGCATATCTAATTATAGGTAACATTATTTATTTACATACAGAATTAACGTGTCTATAAATATATGTAAATATGTACTTACCTTTACAGACTATTCAGCTGATCAATCACAAACACTACACGCAAATGCGATTTATTTTAACAAGCTAATATTAAACACGAGCTTGCATGTTGCCGAACAATAACACAAAAACACAACTTTAAAGAACATCACACCATCAATTGCATTTAATGATCTTATATTTTGAAAACAACAAAATCAAGCCGCGAAAACAATTGCAATATTTATAATCTTATCGATATATTCGGCTTTATTACACAAATTACACATACAGCTGATCGGCATCTCAGCTTAGCAGACGCGCGGCACGAAAATCTGCAATGCGAGGCGTATTTGATGTGAACAAGTTACACTAACACACAGAACATTTATGTGGATGCATGAAACCACTTTACACATCACTTGAAACAATAAATAAATAAATATTTACACACAGTAAGCTTAAATGCCGCGCAGATTGCAAAGCACGCAGTACAAGCTGCCTTGGATACGGTAACACTGAATATGTGCGGCGATACATCGGTTCGCTTAGCATGTTTATCGGCATGTGCGTGTATGGTATGCATTTTACAACACTGTTTCAATTAACCTCAATCATCGTCAAATCCCAGCTCGTTGAATTTCTCAATAATCAACATAAATTCTATAGCCAACTTCTGTGGCCGCATTTGGCCAGCGGCAGTGCCGAACGGCAGTTAACAATGCCAGCCAAGAGAGCGTCAACAGCGACCCAGCCAGCGGCCACAGCCAGCACAACAACGACAACAACTCCACTGAGCAACATGTCCAACGGAATGTCACGGTTAACGCCAGCTCGAGATCTAACTCTGGGTGGACGAGGGGCAACGGCGACTAAGAAGGTATTTGCCCCCAATTTAAATGCAGTGCGAAACAAGAACATGTGAGTAGCTCTTGGTTAAGGCAAGTCGAGGATTAAAACTAATGCGAGTACATTTTTCTACAGCAATGTAAAGACGTCCAAGGACTTTACCCAGCCTCGCGGTGGTCGTCGCGGTGCTCGTGGCGCTGGTGGTGCAACTCGTGGTCGTGGCGCTGGCAATGGTAATTCAACACTCATTCAAACAACAGGCGTTTTCTCAGAAGGCGCTGGAGCAGTGCACGTGCGAAAACCCTCAAGCGGCGGTGGCGGCGGCTCGTCCTATGCGCGCGGCGGCGAAGAGGTGGCGGTGTCACGAAAGCGCAAGGATGATAAGACGCCCGATCAGCGAGTACGCGAGCTAGTGGGCAGCGATGCCAGCGAAGACGACGAGTCCGAGGAGGAGGAAAGTGACCTTGAAAAGACTGAATTGAACTTCAAACCGGTGATGCTAAAGGAGGGTGAGTGGACGAATTCTTGCCTAATAAGCTAATAGCTATTAAAACTCTGCCTGACCAGGTCTCTGGAACAGCCAAAAGCTGAACTTAAAACAGGAATCTTCAGTCATACCAAGGGAAAATGCGGATGCAACAGGTAGGCAGCAATTTGCAAAGCAATTTTCCAAATCATTTCAAGTTCCCCTTTCACAGACTCCTTGGCTGTGGCGCATCATTTACAGCAACTGCACGTGCAGTCCAGACCGGAGGATCCACCCGCACAATATGGACGCTATCCGCGCAGTATTGCCGCCTTTCTCGACGCGCCCCAATCGCAGCTGTTTATCATGCAACTGCCCAACGTGCTGCCCTGCGTGGCAGACGAAGGTGAAGATGCAGCACCAGCAGCAGGCACAGAGCAGCCGACGGCGAGTGCTGCCGCCTCAGAGCAGCCCAATAGTCCGTTACCCACGTCGGGACGGGAAGGCACGCCCAAGCACAGTATGCTAACGCAGCTGGAGGAGGGTCAAATAGGCAAGATATTACGCTATCGCTCCGGCCGGGTTAAGCTTCAGCTGGGTGACACGCACTTCGATTTAGATTTAGGCTTAGATTCAGGTTTCCTTCAGGTAAGTCGCAGATGAATTTGCCTCAAATTTCCTGATCTCAAATTTTAAAATTTGTGTATTTCAGGAGGTCATGTCCATCAACAGCAATCGGGAGCAAAGGAGCGGCAACATGATTAATCTGGGTCCCATCCAGGCCAAGCTAAAGGCCACGCCCGATTGGGAGCATCTGTTCAAGCAGCTGGAGGCAGATGCCCGACAACCAAAATCCGCAACGTCTACATTACCCACAGCAGCAACGGGATCATCTGCTGCCACGTAGCACTCGCCAAACTCGACAACAGAATCCAATTTAGATTTAGTTTAGTTTAGTTTAGGCGCATGTAATAATTTTTGTAAATATAGGGCGATTAAGTTATTTAACTGCATATTGATTACCGAGTAAACTCTATTTTTTATAAATGTAACGAAACAAGTATTTCTCCTAGTCCTAGTTGCTTTGCGGCTGCGTGCTACGCCCCTTTATCATGTTGCCCGCCAGATCGATGGCAAAGTTGTGATCCACGGGATTGGCCAGCGCCGTTTCAATAGCCTCATCCAGATTTTCGCGTGTAATGAATGTTTTGGACTGTTCAATCTCGTAGCGTACCCGTTCGTTGGCTCGCTCGCGCCGCTCCTCCTCACGCAATTTGCCAGCCTCGAGGCGCTCTTGCACGTAGGCCACCTTCTCTTCGCGCTCCTTGGCCAAACGCACTTCACGCTCTTTGGCAATCTTGGCGTTCCAAGCGTTGTTTACCTCAACGCAGCGCTGGAACTCGGCCTCCTCCTGCTCGGGCGTCAGCACTATGTGATCGGCAGTGGATGTCTCCTGCTGGCGCACTACCTCTTCCCGCAAATATTGACGCACTGACCGCAGCTGGGTTCTGTATGGCAAAGAGAGATGTTATAAATGAATGTTTTTCTCTATCTTATTAGACTCACTTGTAGTGATTGTGCAGCCGCATTAGCTCCGTGCGCTCTTCCTCGCTCTGCTTCTTACGCTCTGGCACGCGGAAGAGCTTGCTCTTGGCCACTGGCAGCCAGCGCGGTTTGCGGCGCCACCTGACAAATTCCAGTGCAAAGTTATTGCTGCCTGTTTTGGCAGCCACAGTGGACTGAGTGAGCAATTGGCAGCCTGCGCGCAGCATGTTTTCTTTTAACAATCCAACTCTTTATATTTTTGCGCTGTTACGGCATCAAACCACGTTCGATAGTCTCACACGAGCTATCGATAGTTGAGATACTCACTATTAATTCAAGTCCATGGCCCATGGGAGACGGGTATCTCTTTGCAGAATAACGAATATAATTTAAAATTGTAATATACGGAAGCTTCGATTAAATTACAAAATAAAACACTATAATATATATATGGTAAAACTGATATCCTTAAATATATAAAAATATAAATTCATAAATACTAATTGCCTGACAACAGGGTATATTCACTGGTCAGTGGTATATTTTAAAATACTCTTTCAACATAATCGATATCACTGTATTTCGCGTGTTATCGGGCCGGCGATTATTAGTCGGCCGAATGTTATCAAAGGAACCATGGCAACATTCCGAAAACAAGTTGCTTTTGAATTTTCAATAGATTCGAAACTCAACATTTAAAAGACAGAATTGAATATATAAAAAAAGCTAGCAACATGGACAAGCCACAGATGATTGAACATTTACACGAATCCGTGGCCTACACGGTATACGACACCAAATGGATACCCCTGTCGGCCAAATTCGTGGTGCTTGGCTCCAAGCCCAATAGCCACGGCATATTGGACATTTACGAGCTGAACGAAGATAAGCTCAAGAAGGTCAAATCAGTGGAGAAGAAGGCTGCTTTTAAGTGTGGCACCTTTGGCGCCTCCTCGCTGCGCAACCGGCACATGGCCATTGGCGACTTTGAGGGGCGCCTGCAAGTGCTGTAAGTGGCTAATTAGCTCTATAATAGATGCCAATACATATATAGTCCTCCCACACAGGGATCTGGAGCGCCCCGAGATGGCTGTATATAATGTAAAAGGCCACACGGGCATTATAAACTGCATCGATGCGATTGGCGGCACCCAGCTGGAGTGTGGAGCACCGGAAATCGTGACTGGCGGTCGGGATGGAGCTGTCAAGGTGTGGGACATACGCCAGGGCCAGGAGCCCGTGGTGGACATATCGCCGCCAGCGCAGATGGGTGACGGCGTCAATAGAAGCAATCTACGGCGCGACTGCTGGGCCCTTGCCTTTGGCAACACCTTCAACGCTGAGGAGCGCCTCATTGCGGCTGGCTACGACAACGGGGACCTGAAGCTATTCGATTTGCGGGCCATGGGCGTGCGCTGGGAGGCGACCATTAGGAACGGCATCTGCGGCCTGGAGTTCGATCGCCGTGACATACCCATGAACAAGCTGGCCGTGACCACATTGGAGGGCGGCCTTCTGGTCTACGATATGCGCACCCAGCACCCCACCAAGGGATTCAGTTACGTGGAGGAGCGCAATGCTGGTCGCAGCGTGGGCTCCAATGGCGTCATCACTGGTCCCAAGGCCACAGTCTGGACCGTGCGCCACGTACCGCAGAACCGCGACGTCTTCCTGACGGGCAGCGGCACCGGCTCCATACGCCTCTGGAAGTACGAGTACCCGGATCGACGCGTTTTCCAGGATGCCGATGGCAACAAGGAAGGCGTCGCCGGCAAACTGCATATGATCAGCGCTGTAACCCTGAGCTCCCAGCCCGTGCACAGCTTCGACTGGCATCCGGACAAGCTGGGCTTGGCTGTTGCCGGCGCCTTCGATCAAAGCGTGCGCGTCCTCATCACCACGAAGCTGAATACGCTTTAGAATATAGAAAATGGAATACAATAGAAGAAATATATAGAGTATAGATTATATGAAAGACGTTTTAATAAACCTTATCTACATTGACTTGAAATTCATGCGCTGGGACACTATATTGGCGAGCTGTTTGTTCTGCTGCTCCAGCAGCTGCATTTGGTCCGCATGATCCTTGTTACCGCTCACCGGCCCACTGCGTCCTAGCGCATTGAGGCAGGAGGTGGTCGCCAGGCGGCAGGAATTGAGCTGCGATGTTACCATGGTCTCGCTCTCGTCCGCGGCATGATCCTTGATGGCGGCTATCGACAGCTCGGCTGCCTCCAAACACAGATTGAGCGCCTTCTTGGCGTGCGCCGGCTGGCACGCCCAGTTGAGTTCCTTGGCCGTATAGGCGCGATAGCATTTGACCAGTCGCTCGGCCTTCTTCATGGGCGTCGCTGCCACCAGGGCCGCCAGTTCCCAGACCAGGGGCTCATTGCCATGCTGAATGCACTGGTGGCCCATCATCTGTGTTAAGCGGCGACGCAGCGAACTGGACATAGCTTGCGACGTGGACTCGGATTCCATTTGCCTGGCAACGCCGTAGACAATGCGCGTGAGCACCTCCTCGTCGAGGAAATGCTGCTTGAGCTGACCGAGCTGCTGGTACGCACGCATCGCATCCTCCCAGTGATTGGTGTCCACCGAGACGAGCAAATAGTTCTCCCACACCTTCCAGTTGTTGTAGTTGCACTTGAGCGCCTCGCCAAGCAGGCGGTGCGCTCGCTCCTTGTCGCCCAGCTTGATGAGCGCCTTGGCCAGGTTGTTCCACGACTCAAATCCATTTGGCTCCAGGTGCGTGTAGCCCAAATACCACTTGACAGCCGTTGCCCAGCGCTCCAGCTGAATGGCCGAGTAGCCACAGCGCAGCAGAATCGGCTCCTGCAGCGCATTGATCTCCAGCGACAGCTCGTAGTGATCGATGGCCGCTGCGTACTCGGCACGCCTATAGAAGTAGTTGCCCCAATAGGCCTGAGCCTTGCCGCTGGTGTGCTTGGAGTACTCCCACGCCTGCTCGTAGCACTGCGGATCATCGACTGCATCGCCCAGCAAGCAATAGAGGAGCACAGTGGGCTGCTTCTCCAACTCCTGGCGTATTATTTCTGCCGCCTTGTGGCGCAGCTCCAAGCTGGTGTAACACTCGATGACCTGTTGCCAGGCCTGGATCTGGAGGCACACATCCAACGCCGTCTTCGTCATGCCAAGTGAGCGCAACAGATCCACCAGTTGCAGCTGCACCTGCCACTTGGGCTGCAGGAACGAGGCGAAGCCATATGAGAGCCGCTCACGCAGCGAATACTTCTCCACGTTGTCGAGCAGCTTGACACACTCCTCGCACTGCTTCCAGCTGCGCTCCACGGTGCGTCGTTGATTGGATTCCTGGATGCAGTTGAGCAACAACGCAGATTGACGCACCTGCAGAGGTCCATGCTGCTGATAGAGCAAGGTTCGCGTATACGGCTCCAGCTGTTCATCTGCCAGACGATCCTTCGGCTGAGAGCGCTTCAGTTGCTTGCTGAAAAGCAAAGGAAATAGCGTAAGTCAGAGTTACGAGAATACTTATGTATAGCGATTCATACTCACACCTTGGCCAGCACGAGGACTTGCAGAACGCTGGGCAGCGTCATCACCTCGTTGTCCTTTGGATCTATAAATCGAATACGTTCCAGGCGAGTGTCATCCTCCAGAAGCAGCAAGTGTGGCAAACTAGTTGTAGCATTGCTCAACTCAGCTTTGGGCAAAGTCTCCTCCGAAGATTTTTGGTCCACTTTCAGACAGAGCTGAGGCAGCGCCTTCTGCTGAAACTTGGTGCGCAGGCCGAGCAGACCCTCCACATTTAGTTCCACCTGCAAATGCGCACAGAGCTCATCCAGCACCTCGGCTGCCAAATCGGAACGATGGAACTGCAAATAGCCGTTGGCTAATTCAAGTAGCAGCAGCGCTTGTAGCTCCAGCTGAGCGAAAGCAGATAAATGGGGACGCAGCTCAGCTGCTGCCAGCTTGAACTCCTCGTACAAAGCACTCGCCAGGTCGTCCAGGATGTGCTGTTGCAGGCAGACTAAGCGCAGGCGCCACCACCAGATGACCTGCAGAGGAATTTGATGCATTAGCAAAGATTATTCTCATTTTCAAACTTAATCTGGCCCAAGTAAACTCACCTTCGATGCGGGTTGTGCAGCGCTCAGAGTTTTGAGCATTTGCTTGGCTATAAGCAACAATTGTGCAGTCTTTACATTTGGATTCAGCTCCTCGCCGCTGGCCTTTAGCTGCTCCATCGCCTCACTCTGCTCCAACTTCAGGTCATTCAGCATTTCTGTGCAGCCTTCCAGCTTATCGAATGGTCCAGTGAAATTATTTTGCACAAAGGCGAAAATCAATTGTAGGAAGTCATTTAACAATTCTGTTGCCTGCTCGATGCTATTCAGCTCCAGCTGATCGTTGCCTTGCCAGCGTTTTATTATTGTCTGTAGTTCGTCCACTGACCACAGCTCTTGGCTGCTCCACAGCTTTTGCAGTCGCTCATCAGCCGGCAAATCTGCGCAATAATTTTCTCTTTACAATAGTAATAGACAAATTTATTTATTCTATTTTATTTCTTACCCTCAATGTGCTGTGCATCATTGAAATTGCACAGAAAATATTCGCTCAACGAATCTTCTAGCATTTTGGCATGGAATGTGTCCGCTGTGCAATAATTTAGCGTCCCACGTGCGCGAGAGTTCTTTGCCAACTAATTAACAGCTTTTACAATTGCTAAAGGCTGACACAAATATAAATTCAAAGCACTATTGGAAGTCACAGCGGCTTTAATATATTTAGGGAAAATATATGGCTTCAATCAAATAACGCAAGTTAAGACACAGACTAAATAGTAAATCCGCCAACTGCAAAAATGTATGCTTATCGATAACTTTCGATGAGCTGCCATCAAAAAGGTGGCGGCTAAAAGATATGTGTAATCGGAACATATGTTTTTCCAAATTATTAATATTAAATTTTAATAAAACGATCTATTTTGTAAAAAGCTTTAATATTCCATTTGTTTGTATATTGCTGTTTATAATTATCAGATTTAATTTATACACAAGTATATTTTCTTATATTATTTTTTCAGTATGTTGGTATTTTTTAATACTGGGCACACTGTGACACTGTCGCGGTATATTTTAATCAATTTTGAAATTGTCGTTATTTAAGATTATTTTAAATGCATCAAAGACAAAACATATATTATTATTTTCTCTTTTAGACGAATGAATATTTAAAAATGAAAATTTTATGCTATTAGCTTAAGGAATAAAAGCATCTAATAACTAAATATATTATATAATATTTTTGTTTATATTATTTCTAATATTCATATTTTCATATTCGTCACATCAAGAAGACTTGTTACATGTCGTAGAGTACGACTAAACTCTTTATATAGAAAGAAAGTTATTGTATGCCTACATTTTATATGCAAATTTTGGAGAAGTCGCAGTTTAAGATAATTTGTAATTACATATATGAAAGTCTTGACAATTGCTCATATTTCTTGAGGAGACCCATTTACAAGATCTACTTAACGAAAACATATCCACAAACATCAGTTGCGTAGATATAGAGTATTTTCCATTGTTGTATATTTATTTTATATCCTAATAAGCCAACATATGTTTATTTTTAAATGTTCATTCGCTTATCGTATTCTTAGACCATTTGCATAATTGCATGCAAGTTCACATTTCAATTAAACCGTCTGGCGGCGTCTGCTGCTGATAAAAATAAAATTTCGAATTTCGCAAATATCCCAAAAGGCACATGAGACATATAAATTGCATATATAATAGGTATACATACGTACGTATGATATACACATAGACAGAGAGACAGGGTATACCTGTGGCTTAATTGCAATTATAATTCCCTTAGCTCTGATACACACATTCATACATACATATGTACACTCTCCGATGTGTCTGTGTGTGCCTGCACATTTACACTTACACAAAGAAAGCCAAAAAGCTTTTTGCAATTTTTTTACGTCGTAGCCGGCCGTAGCTTCTAAATTTAAATTTCACGGTCAAGGTCGCGTTTGCACCCGCTGCCAACGTCGCTGCTGACGCCGTCGCGACGACACGTCGCATCATTAAACGATGAGCTCGAAATGTATTATATCCAGAAATAATACACAATTGTGGGCTCTGGAAAATTTGAAGTATGTATGTTCTAATTACAGTTTAAGGATTTATAAAATGAAAGGCAATTTATACTTTTTTCTTAAATATATAAAATGGTTTTCATTAAGCATTAATAATTATAATTTTTTTTTGTTAAGGTTTTTTTTTAACGTATTTTGTATAATGTGACAGCAGTAAAAATTCAAAATTGTTGAGTTCACCACAGCTGCAGAGCTTTTGCCTTTGCGCTCTTCTCTTTATGTCGCTCTTTCTTTTGCTGAAGCTTTTGTTGCGCTGCTTCTGTGCTCTGCTCTTAGTTTGTGCTTGAACGCTCTTTATGTTTGCTCGGTCTCGCTCTCTCTCTATCCCACTCTTTCGCGTATTTTCTTGGCGCCCATTGCCGGCAGCTCTTATCATTGCGCTGCTGTTGCACGCCGGCTTCAAGTGCTCGGCCTCCCGAACACCATATCGACGCATGCAGCTGAAGTTTGGCTGCGTCAGCGGCACTCGACTTCAGCGTGGACGACGACCCAAAACTGCAGCTGCAGCTGTTGCTCCAATAAGAACACACATGTGTGTGTGCATGCGTATGTATCCGTGAGTGCATGTAAATAGATATGCAAATTTAGTTGCATGCACGTCTATTGCAAGTGACTCATATTATTTATAGGCATGAAATGTTGACAAATTTCATAGAAATAGTATAAGAATGTAATTTATTTTTAGCTATAATTTATTTAGTCTAATTTATGTCTTTCCGCATGCAAGGAAATTTAATTAGTCTAATTAGCAAATGCAGTTAATAGTTAATGTTTATATACAATGAATATTATTTGATATATATATACAAATTACCGTTGTGTTTATTTCAAATAAAATTATTATTAATTTAGATATATATTTAATTTAGTAATTACATCGTAATTTTTATTATATTCAAAGATTTTTGTAATATAATTAATATATTAAATATGTAGTACATACATTTATTTAAAATTAAAGTTAAGCTTATTAAAACTTACATTAATATATATATAATAATATATATATATATAATATTGTATATATTATAATTCTTTTATATATTATTATTATAATATTAGCAACAGAAATATTTGTTAAAGAATTATATTTATTTTATGTATTATATGTATATGTATTTTATGAATATTACAAAAAATTATTTTTAATTTATTTAATAATTTAATTTTAACTATAAACATTTTTTATTTTAACAACAGTTTCCAGCTTATAATAGTTAACATTATTTATATATATATAAAATTTTTTATATTAAATATCTTTTAACTGTTGTGCATCTTTTTATTTCAATTAACATTTGTTAAAAACATATTAATAATATTTTAAATTGATCATTTTCTTATTCCTTTTGGCCAGTTTCCTAATTTGCATCTTGTTTAAATTGCAAATTATAAATTTTAATAATTATTTGGCTGAGCGAAACCAGTTTGTTAATTCATTTGAAGCATTTACTGACTCACATTTCACATTTGATAATATATTAGTATATTTGTTTGTGGCTTTTTTCTCTCTCTTTCTCAAGGTCACGCAGGCAATAAATGCACAAATAAATATAATTTAATAACTAATTTAATTGCTGAAGCAAATGGTGAAGCTGCCAGCCGCCAGTTATTTGCAACACCTGTTCAATTTATAAATATGTATGCACATACGTATGTACATGTATGTATGTATGTATGTATGTATTTTAATTTTTTACTGCTGCCGTCGCAACACTCTCACATTTTCCTAGCCCACTTTTGCCCAAACCTCTTTACGAAAAGCCAAATTGATGTCAGCAGCGGCAGAGCATCTGCAGCAGAGGTAAACGCCGAAGCAGAGGCACAAGCAGAGGCAGCAATTCAGCAGCAGCAGCAGCGGCTGCAACTGCGGCAGTGGCATTTCCATTTTCACTTTCACAGGCCACAACTTTCACGGCTGAGCCACTCGCCTCCTTTCCCATTTGCCAGCTTTGTATCACATTCCGCACGCGGCGGCGCCACAATTCGAACTCGGTTTCAGTTTCGGATTCATTTTCGCTTGATGAGCTAAACTAAATTTTTAATTGAAATTGAAATTGAATTAGAACAGAAAAGCAAAGTTGAAAATTCAATTTAAATGAAATAAATAGTGGATCATATATGAAAATATAAATATATAAATACATAAATAAATAAATATGTAAATATATAAACATATAAATATATATATGACATAAATATACAAATTTATACATATAAAAAAAAATACTTATTTTATTATACTTATTGATATTCAAGTAATTAAACATTATTTGATATTAGAATAATTTTTTTTTTATAATAAAAAATAATTTAATTAAAAAATTGTTTGATACTAACACAATTATTTTATTTTTATTTAATTATTTAATTAAAATAAATTATATTAATAATAAAGATTAAATAATTATTTAAATCTCAATAGCGAAATATGCATATATATGTATGCATATAAATATGCATATATATGTATATATTTCTATTAAAAATAAGAATCTTTGAGCTACTGAGCATATCGGAACAATCTTAAGACGAGGTTACTTAATTATTAAGCGTATATATATTCAAAACTTCAAGTCTCTAGTAAGAACGACAAGACATAAACCTAATATGCTCATTTTGCTTTTTGGATAATATAAAAATGGATAGTATAAAAATATATGCTGACGATGATGAAGATGAAAAATTGAAGGAAAGAAATTGGATCCACGTGGGCTTCTAACTAAGGTTGTATATCTTTACCTAATGGCTACTCTAACTATTTACTTGCAGTACAAAGTGATCAGAAATTCCTTTGAGTAGGCAACCCTTTAAAAATTTACGACATTTGCCCTCAAAGGTCTTAACGATAATAGTTTCTTAATCGAATTGAATTAATCACATTTCTAATATGTTGTTTCGTTCAATTGCCTAAATGTGTCTAAATATGGGCAGCGCATGCTAAAAAGTTCTATTGAAATTAATTCATTTCGCACTTAATTATTCAAATGCTCACACGCGAGAGGAGCTCAAGAGCAGAGGAGCCGCAGAGCAGCACGGGGAGCAGCGTAGCAGAGGAGAAGACGCTGACCTTGGGCCGTTTTGGCTACGCCGCTGCTGCTATCGCTGCCTCAGTCGCTGCTTCTGCCTCTGCCGCTGCCGCTGCCGCTGCCAACGCTGGCGATCAAATAACGCGTTGGGTAGCAGAAAGCAAATGCCAAAATATGATCATAAATTCGAAATGCTCGTACATCTACTCGTATTACCCAGAACAACAGATTTATAGCTTATACAATATACTATATAGTATATGTGTGTATTGTTTATACATTTGTGTGTGTGTGTATATTCAAACAGTTTTCAAAAATAGTTTTTGTTTTGAATAGAGCGAAAAACAAAATAGTTGCACAAAGTGCGCAGTTTGCTTTTGGAATAGAGCTGCCTCGAAACTCTCGACTCTTATACAAGGGAGTGACATCACGTGTCATAGGATCAGATCACCACTAGCATGAGCTATGCGCTCAATGAAATGCTTATCTATCTGAATTTCCTTATATACAAATGAATATACATACATACACATATATTTGCTATATGCATTTATTCTAATTTATTTATATCCCTCCTCAATGCATTTCCAGCTGATTCTTTAGTTTCATTTCATGCGAACTTCATTCAAGTTTCTTGCTTGTGACTTTGCTTGACTTCCGATTAACTTTGAAATTTCTCACTCGCATAATATTTCCACCTGTCAGCAAATATTTGTGCACAATCTGCCGAAGAGTCTCCTGCCAAGCCCCCTTTGCCATAGCTGAAAACCTGTTCTACGATTCACAATCAATGGAAATATTCGGGGCATATTAAGTCAGTTTGAGAAAATACATATATACATACATAAGCTAAGCTATAGCAGCTTATATCTAACCATTCTTATATCTAACCAATCTTATATCTAACCATTCAAGCCAACATACGTAAACCCATATTTCCCCCTTTAAGCCTCTCACTCACACCTTTACAACACCATTTACAGGGCATTGACTAGTCCATCACCATGTACAGTTAGTCATTCCAACTTGTTATTTCACATTTGTTGTGTTCTAAGCAATATTCGCATCTTGACCTTGAACAATTATTGTTTATTAATATTGCCGTTTGTTATTTTGTTTTATTTTTTTATTTTATTATATTTTTCTGTGTTGCTACACAGCTAAGATAGATATATAAAATATGTATGTGTGTATTCTAAACACACATATTTAATTTATTCAAGTTTTTCTGATTATTCCCGTTTCAAATACCCTGTAACAAGACAGTTTGAAAGCTATGCAAGAATTAAATAATTATGAAGAGCTCATGGAAAGTTTCATAATTGTAGCAGTCATGTCTAATCTAATAATAATTTAAAAATTTAATAATAAATATTAAAATTTAAATATTTTGTTAATGCTTAAAGCTAGTATATACAATCATATTAGATTGGAAAGTTTCTTTTAATTTATAGCGTATCTACTAGTCGACTTCCATATTCTATTTACACTTATCTTTGGTGCTAGTTTCGGGTTTCGACTCAGCCGGCAAACGGCAAGATCTATTCCAAAAAGAAAACCAACTCGTTCCCGCCTAGCAACATTAACAACTACCGAGTATATGTATGTATGTATATATATATATATATATATATATTATATTTATACATATATATTTGTTTATAAACAACTATTAAGTATTAATCAATTCGCGACGCACACGTGTCGATCTTTTGTGAAAATGTTCATTATATTCATAATTTAACGATCTGTAAATCAAACAAATAAATATAAAAGTCGACGCATCTGAATCTGGATCTGAAATGTTGATGAAAAACCACAAAACGTGCGATTTGCAACATAAATTTTGCTGCTACAGTCGATCAATAAAAATGTTCTTTATAATTTATGTGCGATTTAAACGGCGAAGAATAACAAAAACATTTTGAGGCACTCGCCTTCATCAGCTCTCGATTTAAGTGGAGCGTAAAACAAGCGGGTAGCATGAGCTCAATAGGCGGAAGAAGGTCGCTGTGATTAGGGTAACGCCCCAATTACCCATTGGACACTAAAAGTATATATTAATATGCATCATATAAAATTTACGATATTTAATATACGATATTCAGCATACAACATGAATTCATCATACTATAAGCAACACAATATATAAGTTTTTCAATACGATAATATAATTTTCCTTATACGAATTTCATTGCGATATTCGCTATAAGATATGTGATATACACTCTACCCAAATATATACGACACACATATACTTATATTCCTTTATACTTACTTTCTGCCCCGCCCCCCAGTTCGGTTCTGATTCGAGTACACGATCTGTCCTTGAACCTCACTGCATTCGTAATGCTCTGCACTTTACACGAAAACGCAGCCCAAAGTGAAATTTAAGCAAAGCCGTTCACGAAGTAGCTAGCGCGACTATACAATACCCTGTAAATGAATGAGAAGACATATAATATCTGAGATAAAATTAACTAAAAAATATTAAGTAAAGCAGCATTATTAATTAACAATCCCACGACTTGCCCGATTTTCCAAGTCTCACACCGCCCAAACTTCTCGTCTATGTAACCCTCAATCGATATGCCTATACAGCATATGTGCATATATCAATGTATATATGTATGAACAACGCAGTGTCAGGCACTTTATAATTTTGTCAAGGGTTTTCAATTCGCAGAGTCCGCATTTTTGCAAGTGTTTACGTGGAATACACAAAGTCGCCTTCAACGATGTGTAAACACCTATACATATATAGATTGCATATCGTTACATATCTGAAAATAGTATCTATTTACATACCTACAAATCGAAGCAATGAATGACCTGAGAATATTTCAATAGAGCAATGTCTTTTTTTTTTTAAGTTGGAAAATTTCGTTTGTATTTTTATATATTTCACATAGATTTTACTTTATCATCATTAACATTTCTTTATCTATGTACTCTGTTTAATGCTGGGTATCCTCTAGTCGAATTAGAACGTATTTCTCTTATGCATAATTTGCAATTACTCGCCAATTGTATTGAAGAGGCCAATTGACGAAAATGAAAATCAAAAAATTTGACTATCTACATATTTATACATGTAATTGATATTTATTTATTTATTTTTGGGCGTGCACTTCGCGCCGTCGCAATCGCCGTCATTCGATTCGACTGCATTGTTCAGCATTTAGCGACAGTTACTCACTCCACACGGCGCATTCGCACGCTCTACGCGTACGTTCTACGTTCTACGTTTCGTGTCCCACTCCATACGTCATACGTATGTGTGCATGCGTACGTACGTCAGGCGTCTGGCTGTGCTTCTCTTTCGTCCATTCCTCCTCAATCTTTCTCTTTGGCTCAGCTATGTATGCCTGTCTCCCTCCCTCCCCTCCCCTTGAACCTTACGCCTGTTATTGTGAGTTATTTGCGTCGTCGCCTGAGTTTAGCGGCCCTGTCGCGCAATTTCAAGGACGCGCCGCTTTGTTTTGTTATTGTCTGGACTCTCGCTCTCGCCGCTGCCGCTGCCGCTGCCGCCGTCGACCCTCTCTGCCTTTCACTCTCTCTCTCTCTCGCTCGCTCGCCCGCATAAGTAACTTCGCTGCAGTGATTGCCTTTGAAACAACAAAAAGTGCATTGAAATCACAATCAGAATTTGGAATCAAGCAATGGAATTTTTAATATGTGTGTGTATATTTATTTATTTATTTATTTTTATTCTTATTTTCATTTTTGATTTTTTCGTTTTTATTTTGTGAAATGTACTCGAACTTTGCATTTATTTTGCTTTTGTCGCCGCTTTATTTTCGCTTTGTTTATTTAGAATTTTAACGCTTTTTTCGGGGCATATTTTATGGCCTGCTTGATTTACTTTTGCCCGGTGCAAGCGAACAGCAAACAGACAAAAAAAAAAAAAAAAAAAATTTCGCCTTCTCAGCAGTCAAGGTTAAGCTGTTGAGTGGGCGGAGAAGGGGGAGGGGAGCTGAGCAGGAGGTGGCACACATAAATAAAATTTCTATTTATCTAATTAACAAATTAAACTCCGCAAATGCCGCACTGAATAATAAGCGATAATTTAGCAAATAACAAAACAAGCAGCAGCCGAATTGCACGCAGAAACAGCTTTTAAAAGAAAACAGAACTTAACACAAAAACAACAGCAAAGAGAAGAAAACAACAATAACCCAAAAACAAAAATAAAAAGCAAAAGCTAATAGATAAAAAAAAGCATTCAGGTTTATGGTCAAGGACGCGTGCTGAAAAGCTGTCAGCTAGCACGACTGCTAAATTCCCTTTCTCTCCTCACATTCTATGTAAATGTGAATGCACGTTCGCATATCGTATGTCGAATAGCTAGGCGTGGTATATCGTATGATCGTATCGTATGATGATATATATCATTATATTATATATATTATGGTATATTTAACTTCTTTTTAATATATCGTACTATATTACTATATCGTATATTTCTGCTTATATCGTAACATATATCGTAGCTATATTGTGTATTTTCTTGCTTAACGTATATATATATACCATTTCATTGATTCATTGCTTATCGTATTTTATATCGTATAGCATATCTTAGCATATATGGTATGTACATATATATTATACATGTATGTATATATAATTTTACAGTGTTTATCGTATACCATATTTCATAGCGTATATCGCACCTCGTTCACTAACGCCCATTAAAGTCTATATGAAAACATTTAATGCATCTTTCAAGAACTAATCATTCGAACTTGAGTCGGGCCCATTGCCGCACCGTCCTGAAGAGCCGCGAATAAAGCACCGTCTCATTTAAAACCAAATCAAACCAAATCAAATCAAATCAAACACATGCTTATACTAATACAAATACAAATACAAACACTACCTACTCATATGCATACATATATATTGTATATTTAATGAGCCGTGGGGGGCTCGTGCTTTTAATTAATGATCTGAACTTGGACGGATCGGACAGCCCGACTAGTTTCAGTGGCTGTTTTTGTCTTTCTGCTTTGTCAGTTAGTCGGTTTCCAAAGTCGTTGCAAAGCGGAAGTTAAAGCCGAATCCATGTTGCTCTTATCTCGATGCTCTGGCGCAGTCAGCTGTCCGGCTGATTCGCATGATTCGCCTGATTAGCACTGAAGGGGCAGGGGCGGCCAGCGAAAAGGAGCGGGGGGCGGGACAGCTTAATTGAATACGCAGACTGGCCGAAGTAAATGCTAAATTCTTTTTCACTTTTGATTCTCGACTAAAGCAAATTCTAATAAACGCGACGCGACCAAAGTAAAAAGGCATTAAATTATACACACAACAAATTCACACACACACACACACACACACACACACGCGTACACAGACAACAACAAAAATCAAACACAAAACGTTGTTCAAGGTTAGGGTTATCATATTGCCAAGATCAAGGCTATACGACTACTAATGCTGTTGTTATACAGACAGACATTTGTCAGTCGTTAGGCATATGTGTGTGTGTGTGTTTGTGTGTGTGAGTATCTGTGTGTGCTATACTGCGCCAGACAGATCGTCGAACGGTGCGCGGACGTGCAAAGCTTCTGAGAACTGGCTTAGCTGAGAATTATGTACATATGTATAAGTGTATGTATGTGTATGTATGTATATATGTATGTATGCACCTATATAGTGCTTTGCCATTTAAATGCTGGGGATTTATGGTAATGTTTTATATACAAATACATATAATTTAATATATGTACAATATATTTATATGTTGGTATATAATGCATTGCCATTTGCAAAAAGATACTTGCTCCATTTTCTTATCGTCGAGATAGAATATATATAGAAATTTAACAGAGATTCTGCTTTTGTCCCTCGTCGATAAGAAAACCACAAAGGAATAATCTGATTTTGCTTCATTCAAGATTATATAAACAAAATATATTTAGAAAAGTCACTCAACTCAGCTAAAGAGCTATAAATATAAATATGTAAGTTGCAGAAGAAGCTGAATAGTAAAGATTTGTTAGATGAGTTAAGGAACCCTCTAAATAGATGTATATTAAATACTCAAATCAAATATAAAAGAAATAGTAATTTTTTATTTTATTACTTTCCCAGCATAAAATTTAACATTGCCTACATTTCCATCCTTGATATCCAATAACACAATAAATTGCAATCGCTCATGTATCAAGTGCCGTATATCGTATATTCAGTGTATCGCAGTAAAAACCGGTCAAGGCTACCCTGTTTCGAGTGGGTGTACGGTGTATCTCTCACATTTGAGGTGCTTGCATTTAATAATGAAATCGATTCGAAATCGATCCACATACGGTAATTGCCCATCAGCGTTGATTAGCGGTTTATTTATTGGGTATCTGCTTCATGTTTGAATTTCGCTATGAATTTTGATTAATTTCTTGAGGAAGTACGGCAGAGCTGCGATATGTGCTGGCCCCACTCTGAGGTCTGCTGCTCTGCGGTGTCATTGGGCGTTGCATATTAAAACGGAATCGCCAAGAAAAAACAATCGATCGATCGAGGGCTGTGCCTCTCGGAAGTGGATATAGTTTATTCACGTCTAACGGTGTTTCGTGCATTCTCCACTCGAGCCACGATCGTGAATGAAGGAAAACTGGTTTCGCGTTCTATGGACCATGACTGCGAGGCTGTATTTGCCTATGGAAATTAGATTGACTTATTTGTATTTGTATCTGTATCTGTATCTGTATCTGTATCTGTATCTGTATCTGTATCTGTATCTGTATCTGTATCTGTATCTGTATCTGTATCTGTATCTGTATCTGTATCTGTATCTGTATCTGTATCTGTATCTGTATCTGTATCTGTATCTGTATCTGTATCTGTATCTGTATCTGTATCTGTATCTGTATCTGTATCTGTATCTGTATCTGTATCTGTATCTGTATCTGTATCTGTATCTGTATCTGTATCTGTATCTGTATCTGTATCTGTATCTGTATCTGTATCTGTATCTGTATCTGTATCTGTATCTGTATCTGTATCTGTATCTGTATCTGTATCTGTATCTGTATCTGTATCTGTATCTGTATCTGTATCTGTATCTGTATCTGTATCTGTATCTGTATCTGTATCTGTATCTGTATCTGTATCTGTATCTGTATCTGTATCTGTATCTGTATCTGTATCTGTATCTGTATCTGTGTCTGTACCTCTATCTGTAGCGGGCGAGTGTCAATCGTATAATTGCTGCTGGCATTTGGTCTCGGTTTTCCAATTTGTTTGCACCTCTATTTGTTTCTTTATTTGTGTGAACTTGCGTTTACTGGCTAGCTAGCTAGCTAGTTGGCTGTCTGTTCAAGTTCAAAGCCCAACCCAAAGATCAGCTGAGCTCAGCTCTTCGCCTTCGGCGACTAAAAGCATAGTTAGCTAAGGTCAGTCCGCGGCGTTGAAATTGTTTCGACTGTTTGGCGACGCCCAGATCCAAATATTGACGCTGACGCTCTAAATAGCCCACTGAGCACAGAGCACAGAGCACAGAGCTGAGCGTATCGCGGAAAAACCTTCACTACCAAGCTATCTCACTCGTCGCTTGTTGCTCATTGCTAGTTGCTGTCGACACCTTGACTCCAATTCATCGACTCTGAAGCAGAGGAGCTGCTGTTGCTGCTGCCTCAGTGTTCGCTTGGCAACCAAAACTTGACCCAATTTCGAGCGTGGAAAATATGCCGCACGGCCTGTCGCTCTTGTAAGTTCGGTGCTTGGGTCTGTTTGCAGTTGTCTTTGTTGTGCTGTGTGTTGTCTGGCCCAAATTTAGCCATAATAATGTTTGGCTGACGCGCCGGCCCCTGACCCTGACTAGCTTTGGGGCTCCTGTCGCGGCGATGGTGGTCTGTGGTTGCCAATGACTCAGATCTTTTTGTTGTTGCATATCGCTTTACTGTTGTTGTTGTTGCTGTTGTTGTTGTTGTTGTTGTTGTTTCTGTCTTGAATACGCTGCCCAAGGCGTCTCACGTTTCGGCTCATTTCCTGTTTAGCTTTGGCCCAATGCAGACAATTCCGACCCCAGATCAAGATCAACAAACTGTGCGTCTGTTCGCTTTCGTAAGCTGTAAACATGCGTTGACAACTCGCGTTTCTCGCTCAAGTTCTTATAAACAGCGACCTGGCAAGTGTCCGATAAGGGATCGCATAAACATATACACTTACTGCAATAACAAACAATAGCTCTCTCTATCCCTCTCTCACTCACTCTCACTCTCACTCTGTCTGTCTTTCTCCGGGAATATCAACGGATAATGGACACCAGCAGATTTACCCGCTTGTCTTTGTTTCCCTGTAACCCTATGCCTTTATATTAATAAACTCTGGAATTGAGTTCAATGGCTCGTTGGGGCTCGATTACGCCCACATTCCATTGGAGACTGTCACCGAGCCGCCATATGGTGAAATTACCATACGCAATTGCAAAAAGATCCCCACACTGCTGCCACCTCTAGCTCCCCCTGCCCCCTTCCCTGGTAATTGCGCGAATATTATATATCCTGGGATTCTGTAGGTAACGTGCCTCGCATAACAATAAATTTCACAGTTTTGCATAATTCATAAAGGAGTCTCCGTAAATCACACCCAGTAATGCGAAGCCCAGACAGGCACCGAGAGCCAAAGAGAAGCCTTCGCTGAAGAATTACAAAATTATTTCGCGTTTTTTTTCTTTTTTTGGTATTTTCTTTTTAAATATACGCATATTTATGTCAAGGCTAAGCCATAAAACCAGACATTAAGCAGAAGAACAAGAAGAGGTCTTTTATTAACACAAAAAAAAAGGGCAGCACTAGTTGGGGAATACATATAGAAAATGTATGTGTGTAGAAATGGAATGGGTGAAAAGTGTGAATAAGGAATAATAATGATAATATTAATTTTTTTTATTTTAAAAAATTATTTATATTTTTATATATTTTTTAGTAAAAGCTCCTAGTATACATACAGTATTTATTTTACACACTGAATATTTAATATGTATGTAATAAATACACATACATATATTTAATTCTATGCATTTATTTTATTATTATTATACTTTATTACTAAATAAAATAATAAAAGTATATTTTTACATTTACCTAATAAATTTTTACATTAGGATTATCAAAACAATAATTATTGTGCTCTATGCAACAGCAACGTTGCTTGAAAAAGAGTCTGCTAGTTCGCCAGAAAGGTTGTGCAGCAAAACAAAGTGAGACCTTAGCTGAAACATCCACGTCAGTGCTCAAATAGAGAGCAAATAGAGAAGAAACGCTTCTCCTAGAAAATTAATGCGATGACGGTTTATGACAGCACAAGAAAATAAAAAAGGTATTCCTATCCGGTAAGCAATAATGTAGTCCGACATAGCGACGATCAGAGTGATGACTGCTTGCTTATCATTATCTACAAATATGACTATTTAGTGATCATAAACGTATTAAAATTATTATAATTATTATTAAAACAATTGCTTAGCTCAATATTTATAGTCAATACAATTCAGATTAAAATACCCAATACTATTAAACACTTACCACACACAGATAGAGAAGAAGAAGAAGAGGGTCAGCACTGCACTACTGCACGACTGCACGACCACCAGGAAGTTACGTAATCGACTGAAGAAGCGCTGCAGCAGGTTCGCTTTATATGGGTGACTAGACTCCCACTCAGTAGCTAGCCCAACTCTGGGAGCCTTGCTCTGAGTTTGCTTTAGAGATCAATCGTTAATTGACCAATCAGAACCATCAGTTGCTCTTTTTCTACTCAGCGCCTTCGATGACAGCAACACGATGTATATCAGATCGAAGCTCGCTCAGAGAGCCAGAATGGAGACCTAATATATAAAATTGACTCGATTGATTATATTTATGGCTTCTGTTAAGTCTCTTACTGCCTCTTATAATGGATTTGAGTCTAGCTCAATATTTTTTAACTAAGTACACATTAAAAGTAAGCAATATTTATTTTTATTATTATTATTATTATTGACAGAAGATAAAAATTAAAATATAATAATATATGTATGTATATAGCAAATAAAAATATTATATTAATGGTCAAATATATGAAAAATACATAAAATATATTTTTTAAAGCACAAATTATTGTAAATTTATATAATTATATTTATATATTTAAAAAATATATATATTTAAAAAAAAATATATATATATATTTTTTTATTGTATATAAAGTTTAAACTAAACTAAAAGCAATCTGCTAATGTAATATATTAAATATTAATGTTATTAAGATTGTATTCAAAATATACAATTTATTAAGTTATTAATGTATTAATTTATTACAAATACTATATATATTTTTTTTGCCAATGAAATTAATATTACAAACAATCTAACAGAGTCTTTGCCACTGAAAAGTCAAAAAAATATAAGCATGTAATATATACACATCTTATATGGTTAGGCATCCGGCAAGCCCACACAAAGCCAAGCCAGAAAAAAAGAGAAAAAAACAAAGCTAACCACACAAAACTCATCAAAGAGCATTAATGCAGCCAAGGACAACTTGATTGACCAGAGTCGAGGCGAAAGATCGTCGCCGGGTCGCATCGCCAACATATTTCCGGCGTCAATATTTGGTCTGTTTCTTATTTTGTTCTTCCTCTTCTTCTTCATTTTCATTCATTGCCGTTGTCTGTTGCCTTTTGTCTTGGTCGCGCAATGCACTGCAATGCTTATTAGCTGCTTCCTTTTGCAGACAAATGCAGACAAAAGAAAAGATCAGCTGCAGACCCTGAACTATGTCGCCTCGACTGCTGCAGAGTCAGTGCAGCCGCCGAGATTGAGATTCCGATTCTGATTCCGCTTCTGATTCCGCCTCTGATTCAGATGCTCTGATGCCAATTCCACTTTCAATTCTTTGTGCTTGAGCACTTGCCCAGCACTTGAGTTCTCTGGCTGTAGCCTTTGGCTCGCCTTGAATTGAGTGAGTGAACCAATGATTAAACGCATTTCCTGCCCCTTCGCTCTCACTCCGCCTCCTGCTCCGCAGTGCTCTGCCCTGCCAGCTGGCCTTTAGTATCGGGCTCTGGATAATGCTCCTAATGCATCAAGCGCACAAGGACCCGGGCTTCTTGGCACCCTTGAACTGCACATTGACCGCTTAATTAGGGCGTGTAAGCACTCTTCTTCTTTCCAGCATGGTCGACACTCTGCTTTGTATGCGCTAGTCGTCGAACCCCTCGGAAACCCCTGAAGTAAGTACAATGCCCAGCCGTCTGATCGCTCGCTCTCTCTCGCTCGCTCGGTCTATGGCCTGCCACGCGCGTCAACATTTTTAATTGTGCGCTGCATATCATTTGATATTAAATAAGTACACACAAGCACACATACATACGTCATATATCAGTGTATATATTTATATACATATGTGCACATACGCATTATAACATACATATATTACAGTGACGTACAACGGAGCCCTGTCTATATTCCCATTTAATAATAACAATAAAAATGCTGTCTGCTATCAATGCTTGTATACTCTGGCAAGCGCATTTATCTTATAGAGTATACGTATGTCTGAGCATCGATTTTTATACAGAGTATATAAAACTATATAAATTTGTTAATAAATATAGATATATATGCATATAGTAACAGATTTCTATAGCTCTATAATTATAACTGTATAACGATATTAAATAGAAAACCAATTTGAACAGATTTTCAAACTGTACAGAAAAAACATAAACAAACTGAAAAAACGTACAAAAAAATTGTTCTCAAATTAATATTTATAATTTAATTTTATCAATGTTTATAAATTCATACTGTATTTTATATGAAGACAAATTTAGAATATTTTATGCATAAATATTATGCACAATAGAAAAATAAATGATAAAATATACAAATTTGTTACTCAAATTAATAATAATAATAAATAAAACTTTTTAATAATCAATTTTAATAAATTCATAACTTTTCCATTATCACATCTTAATCTCTTATTGGAACTTTGACAAGTTATATACCATATATCCAAATGACATTTAGCATTGAGAACGCATTATACAAAATATAGAAATATAATTAATTAATATTGACTAATTAATAATTTTTCAAAATACAATACCAATAAATTCATAACATTTCCATTTGAACAACTTCGTCTGTCGTTAAAATATAACTATCATATATAAGTCATTATGATATTTTTCAGACTGCATTAAATTGAACTAGAATATCGGAATGAAATGAAATAAATAGATGAATTTTCATTATAAAAAAAATATATATATATTTAAAAAAATTGCTAATTACAAATTCATAAAAAAATTAATTCCCTAAAAATTTTTTAAATTTTTTTTGTTTAGTTTATTTATCATTTTTCCCTTCAAAAGCTCTTCATCTTTAAAGCTTGATTGATTGAACTTTCATATTTTCTAATGATAATTAGCATTGAGAAAGAAATATATATATATAATATATTTCCTAGTCTACTCGTTCGACAGAAGCATTGAACGGAAAGGTTTTTGTCGAATATTCGAATATTTGTAAAGTCTATATTAATATACATAATGGATATCTCCATGAAATTTCTTTATAAACTTTTAACTGTTTAAGAAACTTGCTATATATATTTTCTCTTAAGTTTAAAAATGTCGAATAAATTCAAATTTAAATTCGAGCTTTATTAATAGGCCTGAACCTTTTTAGACAGGCAGCCACAATCGGCTCTTTAGCTTCATAATTCATTCGTATGATATTTATACATATACATATATGGATATATATAGCTCCCTCGTCACATATTCTATTACTACCCCATAATACCCTCTCACCATGTCAGTGTATAAAATCAGTGAAAAAATCCCTTTTGTTGACTTTTGTGCAAAGTGGATTAATTTCTTCTGTTCTTTTTTTTTACAATGATGATTAAACGGCGGAGAATGTCCAAAGTTTTCCCATTGCTGGCATGTTAATAAATATTGTATATGCAAAGTATATTTAATACCAGACACAGATCATGAAAAAATAAATGCTGAAAGCGAAACCAATTCATTTAAATGCAGCCATTGAAGCCTAGCTGGCAGTGTTTCTCTAGCTATTTCATACTCTCTCTCCCTGTCTCTCTCTCACCCGCTCTCTGTAAGTGGGTGTCGTGGCTGCCCAACTAATTTGATTCACTCTTATAACGACCATGCACTTGACCCTCAGCAATTTGCGTCAATGTCAATGCGACAATCGCGCCTACCCCTCCCAATCGGGCTGGCCAAGTGTTTGGGTTAGGTAATTACAGTTCATGTTGCTGTTGCCATTGAGCTAACAGTTGCGACTGCAGCAATGACCTTGAACGAGGCTGGGCAAAACCCTCAGCTTGGTACACACCCCTAAACGAATGACCTTTCGAATGCAACGAACGAACGAGCAAACGACTCGATGCAGCTGTCTCCCTTGCTCGCAGGCTACTAAAAATAAGCTCACTGTATGTGTGTGTGTGTGTGTATTGAAAAGCTCATGCTGAAGGTCATATAGTCCACCCAACAGCAGCAGCAGCAGCAGCGGCAGCGGCAGTGGTAGAGGCAACGGTATTAGCTCAATGAGGCACATGCAACGGCCGCGTGCGCAAGTTCAAGTGCAAGGGTTGCCATTGCACCCGCAGCTCACGCGGCATTGGCCTTGTTGCATGCCCCTTCGCATTGACGTAGTGACCCTGAGTGGGCGCTGCCACCCACCCGGTTGCTTTGGCATTTTCATAATACTTGATGCCACCGGCCGGCCGGTGGTTCGGTGGTTCGGTCGTTCGGTCGCTCTTTGCAGCTACTTTTGGCTATTTTTAGTTTCCTGTCCAGCTTGAACTTTGGCAATTTATTTGCTTTTAATTGTGAGTCGAGTTCGCTTTGCGTCCAATTGCGTCAAACTTGTGGCTGAAACACCTGTGCCAGCACTTGAACGGAAAATGTGTTGGCATTAACAGCAGGTTGACAGGCAGTTAAAATTCTATTGCTTAACCTGCAGTCGAGGAAATAATTGGTCGGGTGAAGCATTGACAACTGGACAAACAAGAAATACGTTTTATTTTATAGTTCAGGAAGTGGTTAGAGAATTGAATTTCTTTAAAGAAGAGATTGATGCGAGGGAGATAATGATTGACATTAAGTTAAAATTATATGAGAAATTTAGCAACTTGAATAATTCACAATCATTATTGACTTTGAAAAATTAAAGCGATTAATAAATACATAGGAATATTGTATATTTTCGTTAAAGGAATTTGACAAGCCGTTATTAAGGGTAGCTTGATAAGTCATTATTAAAGAGTTGCCACAATTTACTTATATAAATATAAAAATACAGCTTATATATATATTTTTTTTACATAAAGTCAACAGGCAGACAATTTTTTTTTAAACATTGAAATTATGAAATATCATAATTATTTTCCTATACAACTTGATGTGCATATATAATTTCTTAACAGTAAAAAGGCACCTCATTGAAGTGCTGCTTGAATATGCTAATCTACTACTACTCTACTCTGCTCTACTTCGATTCTACTCTACTCTACTCTACTCTGCTCTATTCACTCTACTTTACTCTGCTTCACTCTACTGTACTCTATTCTATTCTACTCTATTCTCTTTTACTCTACTCTATTTGCTATACTCTACTCTATTTTTCTTTACTCTAATCTATTATACTATACTCTGCTCTACTTTACTCTATATATATAGCTCTATATATCTTCTATCTTGTTAACAGTGAGTTGACAGGCAGTCAAATCTCAAAACCTTAACCAGCTGTAAATGGAATATGAATGATTGATATTGCCTAATTTAAAGTAAGGTAAGTAATGTAGTTATACATTTGTATACATCATTTAACAATTTGTTAACAGCAAGTTAACAGACAGTTAGAGTTACTTCAGTCTATGCAATCTTTGAGATTTTAAGAAGTATTGCTTAAAATTCAGAGCTTATGAACCCAAATTCATACGCACTCTAGCGTCAAGTTAAATTTGTTGATTGGCAACCAGATGCAGCATTAGGAATATTGCTGCTCAGGCAGAAAATCTCGTAAAGCCGTCATCAACTCGCAGCTTCAACTGCCTGCTCAAACGCTGCGAGCTGGAAGATAAGTTAATAAAACAAACTTCAATGGCGACACGTGGGCTCAGTGCAACAACTTTGGGGTGCCACTCGCAATGGTGATAATAAGCCACCTCAAAGAATCGTCCTTTTGTTGACCTTTAGCGAGGCAGTGCGTGGGCGAACAGCCTCCAATTTCCATGGATGGCTGCGACCGGATGGGCGAGGGAGAGAAGCTGAAAGAAACATTTAAAAATCAAATCAAAGTCACGCGCCGCAATGTAATCAACAGTCGACTCAGTGCCGAGGACTAGCGTGTGGCATGTGGCGTGTGGCGTGCGGCATGTGGCAAGTGGCATATAGAAGCTCAAGGCTGCCAGGTGGCAGGTGTAGCAGAGAGGACCAGGTCCAGTCAAACAATAAGCAGCTCCATGCTCAGCTAAGTATGCAAAGAACAAACGAGAATATAGGCAGATGAAGAAGGAGAGAGAGAGTGTGTGTGTATGTGTGTGTGTGTGGGCTGCTGCTGCTTCTCAGTCACACGCAACGGCCACGTGTGGAGGCATTGGCAATGTCACAGCGAGAAATCCTTCAGCTTTAACCTTGAACTTCACCGTTGCTAAGGCAAGACGAGGTGGCAGCTTTTGCTGCTGCTCCTGCTGCCATCTCTTTCCCGCTGTGCTTTTACGTTAACCTTGCTAACGCTGAGTAGTAGTGGCCGAGTCCTTGAATCTGTGTGTGTATGTGTGTGTGTCTGTGAGTGCGCGCCTACGCGCTGGCTATGGAAATTTTGTTGGCTGCTCGGTATCGCTTTCGCTATTGCTGTCTCGCTCGCACCAGCAAGTTGAAGGACATCTAACGTTGATTGACGCTAAATAATAACGGCATTTTGTAAAGCCTCCGCTCTTCGTACACCAAAAAGCTTAAAGCTCAGTCGCTCTCTCTTTCGGTCTCTCTCTCGCACTCTCTCTCTCTCTGTGTGCCGCCTGTGTAGGGGCGTGTCTAGCGCAAGCTTTTTTGGTTGACTGTACTTTTGTGACATTGCTCGAACTTTCGCCTTGGCGCGCTCTCTGGCAAGGCCACGCAAAAGCCGCAAGTTTGTTGCCATTTCGCATTTGTGTGGGCAAAAAGCTCATTGCCCTCTCGCTCTCCCTGTTGCGCATTTCGCTTTGCTTTGCTTTGCTTTTGGCGCCTGTTACATTGACCCACCCACCCATGTGCGTCATCTCTATTGTTGTCGCTATCACTCGCTCCCTCTCTTCCACTCACTCACTCACTCTCTCTCTCTCTCTCTCTCTCTCTCTCTCTCTCCCTCTCTTCCACTCACTCACTCACTCTCTCTCTCTCTGTGAGTCCCTAATGAGCCTACGATTCCCACAAACTAAATTCAATTTGCATTCGTAATAATGCGAACGCTTTCCAGGAAATACTTTAAGAGCCTGAAACACAACTCCACGTGCGTGAAAATGGCGCGGGCTTTTCTTCTTCTTCTTCTGCTTTCTCTTCCTGCTTCCCTCTGGAAAGATACGTGCCACATACGCAACTGGCCCCACCTCCCTCGCCCTCCTGGCACGACTTGCCTAATACGCAATTTGTTAGCCGCCTCGTAAAAATACCTTCCAGTCGAGCCCCAGCCAAACCAGGCCCCAAATTTATGTGAAACACTTTTGTGAATGAAGTTCGTAGCTCGTTTCCGCGCCGCTAAAAATGCTGCTCATCCCGCCGAGAATTTACAATATAGGAATGCTGCTCCTTGCACCCTGGCGGCACGTTGGCTAATCAACTCTGAACTGCGTAGGTCAGAGTTATCCGCCAGTTGGGGCTTGTTTATGAAGCGTTGCTATTTATGACGGCCCCTCCACCCGCCCCGATAGCCTCTGGCCAGGGTTGTCCTTGCTATTGGAGCTGGGTTAGTTTTTTTATGATTGTACTGGAACGCACTAATTGCCAGTGAAAACATGTAAACACAATATAAGAGGAGAACTTTTTATGACAAACCTTGACCAAAAATAACCTTAAGTTTAGCATTACCATGGGAATTAGCATGCGGATTAGCCAGAGTAGTAAAACATGCAAATGCAATAGAAAAACAATAATTTGGTACAAATTCTCTGCACACTTTGCCATTAGGCTTAACATGAGGATTAACGGGAGGATGAAAGGAAAAGTACGATGTAATTTAGTAGAAAGAGAAATCAATTGACTTTATTTGAGTTATAATATTGCAAAATTAAAATGCAAATGAATTTTAGGAAAACCCTTGATTAATGTAAACTACTATTATTAAATGAAAAATTTTATTTATTTTTTTTTTGTGCGTGGGCTTTTCTAAGGTTAATTTATAATTAATTTTGTATTAATAATAAGAATAATCATCAACTGTCCAATATTCTACTTCATACTCGAAAATTCATACAGCATACAAATATTATTTAATTTAGTTATCCTCAAAGTCAACAAAATTTATAAAATTTCAATTTTAGCAGCTGCTGGGATAAAAATAATTTATTAAATAATAAAAAAAATATAATGAATTATCCTTTCATTCATAAGATCCCATTCCTAATGGCATTATTTAAATATAATACTTATCGCCTCATTCAAAGTATATTTATATTTTCTCGAATTTCGATTCTCTCACCTGAGTTACCTCAGCCTCTACGTAATATTATCTCATCTTTCGCCTGAGCTAACTTAGCTCTGTCGCCTATTCAAGTTGCGCATATTTTGCAAGTATTATTTTTAGGAAATTTGAACTTATTATTGATTCAATGTCAAGTGTTTACCCTGAACTTATCACTGCCATAGCTCCCCATTTTGCTGGCGTCTTCTGAGTCTTGTTGTTGTTGCGGTTGCGAGCGAGCGAGCAAAAAGTCACCCTTGAAATGCTATTTGAGGGGGGAAGGCGGCGCAATTTTGTCTCTGGCTTTGGTTTGGCAACAGCTTCCGGTTCCATCCAGCAACAAAATGCGAAAGCTTCCGGTAGGCAAACGCTTAGCGTCCCCTGCCCCTCCAGCACCACAGCGCCCTACCCGCCCACTCGCTTCCAACACGTGTTTCAGTTGGAGGTGGAGGTTGGAATACGGCTGGAGCTGGAGCTGGAGCTGGGGCCCATGGGCTGTCCGGGGCATTGGCTTGAATGCGCAGTTGGAGCTTTGGCTTTTGTTATTGTTGTTGTTTTGCTTTCTGCTTTCCCTTCGGCTACCCCCGCCTTCACTTGCCAAACTTCAAGGTTAACTTCCGGTTGTCACTTTGACTCCCTTGCGCAACATTCAGCAGCTTGCGCGGGCTGGCAAAAACACATTCTAATGCTCCTGCTGCTGCTGCTCCTGCTGCCCCACTCCTGCTACAGCCTCAGCTCCATCTCGGGCGCCATATTGCTTCTACTGGGATTATGTAATGCTAGTGCGATTGTTGTCTTTGCTCTCCCAGCGCTGCGTAGGCGTTTTCGCTTCGCGAGTTCGTTCAACTTGCTGCAGCTATTAATCTTGCCAAGCCCAGCCTCGCACCCTGGACTTCTTTCGCTGAATGTGGCTATGGACTATCCCCCACTCATCCCTACACCCCACTCCTCCGCCCACCTTCCGGGTCATTGTACGATTGCTATGCGTGATATGCTTGAGGTCAATGTCTTGACTTTCCGCACTTCCGTTCGTGGTTCATATGCCGCTTCCCTCAGCTCAGCTCAACTCAACTCAACTCAGCTCAGCTCAACTCAACTCCAATCCATTCCACGCCAAATTTCGCTGACGATTAGGATTATATTTATTGGCGTTTCTTTTGCGTCTTTCTGTTACTATTTTGCTTGTTTTTGGTTTTTCCCTTTTTTTCCTGCCACAGCTATTAAATTGATGAATTAATGTTTGGATTTGGGGCTAGTTTCCCTGCTGGTTAGAGTTTCACTGTGTGGGTGCAGCGGGCGTTGAATAGATAATTCTTTCGTGCGCTGACCTTTACCACAGCTCCCAGATATATCAATTTCTATGTACTCCATTAGGTCACGACCTTTGACGCACTTAAATATCAGGTTTCATAAATTATATATCTTGGCGCACACATCAAATACTCAGCAGCTCATTTTGGGTACTTGTAATGAATGTCGATTACCTTTTATGTAGCCCGACTCAAGCAACATGCAAAGTTATCTTTTTTGTCAACTAAATGTCTTTTAATTGAAAAGAAACATACGGAGAATATATTAAAAAATAATATAATAAAAAATTGGGAGAGAAACCATTGAAAGTAAAAAGTATTCAGCATTATAATATTTTATTAATTTAAAAATTACATTTATTTAGTAATATAAATATATTTGAAAATATTTTTATATATATTTGAAAAAAAATTTTATGCTCAGAGCTGAGAGGATCGATTATATTTAAGGATTAATATATTATTTGTCAATTAATTGGAATAAATTAAGTGAGAAGACTATCCAGCAACATATTAAAAAGTAATTCAATCTAATTTATTCGAACTTAAATATTTTAATTTATTTATATGAAAAAGTGAAAATTCGTTATTAACTAGAAAATTTATTTATTTTATGTTGACTTTTTATATAAATTTTTAAAATTATTTACAAAAAAAAAATATATGAATTAGAAAAAAAATTATAGCAAAAAAAACCATTTATTTATTTACATTCATTTATCTATTTACAAAAAAATGTCAATATCGCAGTTACAGATAATTTTTTTGTACAATCAAAGGAATTCATTGAGTTTGTACGGATTCCTCAGTTACTCAGACAAGTGTTTGACAATTCCAAGGAATTGACTCTGACTTTGACGCTTCTAACCAAATTTCAATCTTCAATCTACAAGTTTTCCACTTCCTTTTGAGCTTGGCTTATTCTAATGAAATTATAATCAAGTGACCCGCTTTGGAGCGGCAGCTAAGATTTCTCACGCTTCAGTTAGATACATAACATCTACTCGTAGCTCCGTAAAACTCATGCATAATTCTTGGAAAATCGCCAGACATGCAGCGCATGTTTTCAGTATATACAAAAAATTGTATTTCTTTCGTCTTCTGTGCTCCATAAGCAAGAATTATAATTTGTCACAAGAGGCGAAATAAATAAATATTTCGTGTGTAATTCCCTGTCAGCGTTTCAATTTCAAGGTCTCAGCAATTATTCAATATTATATAAACACAGTCTATGGTATATGCCACATATATCCCTTTGTTCCCGGTTCTAAGTCGCAAATGTGCCAACATCAACGGGTTTTTTTTTTTTTTATATACATAGATATATTTTTGGTTTCGTTGATGTTTCCTGGAACGTTCCACAGCTGAATTGTAAACAGAACTACGAAAAAAACAGAAACATAGCGAAAAAATTTTCACGCTTTCGTTGCATGACGACGTTTCAAGTTCAGCGAAATGCCAGCTAGTGCTAGGGGCGGTGGGCTGACGGCGGAGAGGGGCTGACTCGGGTAGCGGGTGGTCGGTGGGTTCGGCCAATGACCAATGTCCGCTAGTCGAGACAATTGCGACGCTGATGACGCACTCGAAACTGCTGAGACTCGCACTAGGCACAAGCGGGCAGCGTGAATGACCCGCCAGCACTTTGCTACGGAAAAGAGGGCGGGCTGGGAGAGGGGATGGAAGGTGGAAGGTGGTTGCCCAACCAGAGCGCAGGGGTCTTAACGCAATTAAAATAGTAGTAGTATTGGAGGGGCGTTGGGTATGTGGTAATTGATTATGCGCCAGCACCCAGGCCCCAGGCCCCACTACTAGCTCTGTCCATTGCCATTTGCCACTTCCCACATCCCACTTCCAGTTCCCGTTCCAGTTCCAGTTCCACAACTGATGTCAGCGCTTTTCTGTAAATATTTAACAAAGATTATTCTAGGTACGCTCTGAATGAAATGGAAATTTGTCACATCGTTTGCTCGGCTCGTGGGGTTCCTGCCTGCTTGAGGCTGACATTGAAAGTTTCATTCGCAGATAGACTTTATAAATATTTGAGATCATATGAGAGTGTGTGCTAATTGTGGCCCATTACCTTTATATTGATGTAAACAATTTATACTCTGCTTATCGCATTTCATTGTCAGTGTCTTGTAATCGGAAGAGGTCAACGGGGAGTATACAATATACTAATAATATCATATAATAATAATAATACTATATGCATATTAATTATATACATATATTAATATACGAATATTTATATTATTTTTATATTTATTACATTTATATATAAGAGTTCTTTATTATTTTTCTAGAATTGTATTTGCAATTTTAATATATAAATGCATACATATATTCCTTAGATAAATTATATTATTATACATGTTTAGTATTTTATTTTGAATAAATATATAGTTTTTGGCATTGTTTGCTATTCTATACGAGATAAGTATTTCTTATGCATATGCATCAATGTATTTCAAATATAGTATTGTATAAGTCAGTTCTATTGATCACACTAAATGAATTGTCTAGCATTTGACATTTAAATACCTCAAGAATACTTTATTTATAGATACTTTGATGGGTTTTTTTATATCTTAGAATGAATATAACAAAAACTCAAAATAGCAATTTTTTTTTTTTTTGCTATTGTGTCATGGACAAATAAATAAATAAAAATTAAATAATTATTATTATTATATATATTATTTATTTTATTAGTATAATATTATTTTTATTTATTTAACAAAACAATTTTTGTTTAAATATTATTAAACTATTTTCAACATGATTTATTTAAAAAATGTATTATTTATTATTATCAAATAATTATTTAACTAGTGTTTAACTTTTTTCAATTTTCACTCAATAAATACATATATTGTATTCGCTCTGATCTTTTCACTTTATATATTTGTCTGCTTTTTTTATTGCCATGTCCACTCACAGAAGGTTCATAAACCCCTTGATGACCTTGATTTGAACTCCAACGGTACATTGTACTTGATGAAGAGCACATCCTTGAACTCTGCAGCCAAACAGAGGCTGCCCCAAAAGAATCATATTTTGCCCCCAGCTGTTGTCGCTCGTTGTCCACTTAAAATCAGATGATATTTGATATGCCCTATCACTGCTTCGGTTTTTAATAATTTTTTTTATTTTTCTTGCATTTTGGCTAAGGCTGAGTATCTGCTTTCGTTCAGCGACCTCTTTGAAAGCGGCGCCCAAAGAAAGTTAGCTGGGCGCATGCGTCATGGCCAAAATAGCTAAATACCCTGAAAAGAGTCAACTAGAAAAGGCGAATACAGAGAAAAGCGCACATACATAGGTTTATTTATGTATGTATTTGTAATGTGTGCTCGATAACAATCATTAGGGCCCAACGACTCCAACTCCGACTTCGACACACAGCGCAGCTCCAGCAGCTCGGCTGACCTCAATAGGCAACAAACAACATTCAAATCTCTGGCTCTCCGCGCTTAACTCTCACTTTTGCCGATCGCTGAGGGCTCCTCCAAGCGCACAAGGGGTTCGCTTCGAGTGAAATTAATTTCAAGTTTCGTTTGGGTTCAACAAACGCGCCTGAACTCAATCGAGAGCAATGACACCCTAAGCCGAAGCCGAAGCCGAAGTCGATGTCGATGTCGATGTCGATGCATTGTCAAATTGTGCATCACTTTCTTTTCTTTGAGAAATATATGACAGCTTGATTATCAACTGGAGTTGTTGTTGCTATTATTGTATTTTTCACTTTCTTTTTCTGATTAGTTATCAAGCATGTAGCTCTCTCTCTCGCTCACACTGCAAATAGTTTTCGGTTCGTGCTATAGTTATTTGAGTAGGGTAATTGATGCCCACCTACCCGAGGCTCGAGTTGAACTTCAACTACCGAAAAGAAAGTGTTGAACCTTCGTGCTCTTTGTTTGTGTCTTAATTTTGAAATTCGTATTTATCGTAGCGTACATTAAATTGCTTTTAATGGGAAAAGTGTTGTAGATCAACAGATATATGTACATATATATATATATATATATATATATATGAATATAACTATTTTTGGGGTGTGTACAAAAACGAAAGCGCCGCAAATTGTCTATTCGAATCGATGAGGTCTCGTCTCTCGCCTGTGCGGCAACTGTTGCTGCTGCTGCTGCTGCTGCTGCTCAAGGCCCCAAACAGATGCAGCACTAAAACAGTTAACAGGCAGTTAACAGCCGCAGCATCTCGGCAAATTGATGTCATCTGAAATATATTTAGTGGCCGCCTGACCGACTGAACCAGCGAGCTTTGAGCCTTGAGTCCCAGGCCCTGGGAGCTACCGTCTGCCGCCTGCCGTCTGCCGCCTGCAACGTGGAGCCTTGAGGGCCAGCTCGAGCCCATTAAGAAAGTCGTCGGCTGCAACGGCAACAGCAGCTGTGGGCAGCAGGGAGCGGGGCAATGGGCAAACAGGATGTCGACGTCTTCATTTCCGCAACGTCTGCAGATTTTATAGGCCTGTTGGCGCTGCGATCTCTGGCTGCGACTCGCTCCGACTGCAACAGCAGTTGCATTTTTCTTCTTTTTCCTTATTTTTATGCGCTTGCATAAAACTTTTTTAAACGCTTCACTGGGCCAGGTTGATGTGTCATTGGAGTTTCTGGGTCAGCAGCGGTTGGCAGTGAAAGTCGAGACACAAGGTGCAATGCTTTGCATACTCTGGCCGGCAAAAATTATTAAACATACAGACATAAACATATGTATTTATTATAGCAGCGAACATATGCTAAACCTCTTATGAGCGCGAAGTTCTAAAATTTTATGCATAAGCCCCAGCTGTTGAATTTCCTTAACAAAGTTAAATAGTATTATAATATTAAAATAAAATTTGAAGTAACTTTTTATTTTTTTTTTATCTATATAATTTCTTAATTTATAATAATTATATAAAACGTATTAGAAACAAATAAATAAGCAAAAAAAACAATAACAAAGTTAATGGTTATTATAATATTAAAATAAAATTTAAAATACATTTTTATTTTATATTTTATTCATTTAAAAATACATTTTACCAACATATTTTTTTCTTAATTTATAATAATCATAGAAAACATATTTAAAACGAATCAACAAATAAATAATAAATAATAAAGTTATAGAGTATCATCATATTACTATTAAACTAAAACTTTATTTTGTATTTTATTTATTCAAAAATAAATTGTACCTATAATTTTTCATTAATTTTTAATAATTATGCAAAAATAATTTAAAACAAATAAATAATAATATTAAAAAAAAAACAACGTTGAAAATTTTCTAGAAATATTTATAAATATATACTTAAAAATTTTATATTATATAAATTTGCAAATGCAAAATGAGATCAAACCTTTTGTTTATAATTGAATCGCTGCTCTGCTTAGTATTGTTCCACCTCTCAATGGGCAGGTAATCGGCTCTGCTTTCACTTTCAAAGTGTTCTTTTCATTGAGAGCATCAGAAGAGTCCACTCTAGGGAATATAATTCATATAAAATTATTTAAAATAATATAATATTAATATTAAATATAACATTCTTTTAAAAGTAGATATTAACAAAGTATAACGAATATTTAATGTAAAACATAATTAATTCAAAATAGAAATTATAGTTTATTTATTATATATATATGTATATTGCACTATTCCAACGCTGCTCAGCTCTCGGCATTATCAATCAATTTTAGCACAAATAAAAGCTTTTCATCACTCATATATAAAAGGTGTTGGGTTACATTTTATAACAGCATTTCACTGTTCTTTTGAACTCTCTCACAGTAAGATCTTAACTATGGCTTCGAAAACTGGGTCAATTTCAGGCCACGAATTTCACTCTCTTTATGAAGTCTTTTGTAATTATCTAATGGGCTATAAAATATGTAATGGTGGCCAAAAGATACGCCAAATGCTTGGCCCGAACTTCTGAGCGCACAACAAAGCCAAGAAAAAGACCAGAGAATGAGAAGCAACAAACAAACTTAAAGCTATTATAGTTAAAAGTGAAAACGTTGTCAAACGAAATTGAATGGCAAAAGAAATTTGAAGAATTGTTGGCAATACAAAGGCAGAAAAAAAGACAAAAAAAGCAACAACAACAACAACAACATTATAAATATAAAACGAACAAGAAAGAAATACACTTTCGCTTTTGCTTTCAATTTCATTTCAAATGTGCTTAACCGTTTGCTGCTTACTCCCTCTCCTCCTCTCTCTCTCTCTCTCTCTCGCCCGCTCTGCATGGGTTGCGCATGCGCGGCACGAGCTTGCAATTTGGAACGGAACGGCAATGGGATGGCTTGGCCTGTGCCATCGGCTCTTGTCTTTGGGCTAAATCACATTTAATTGTGAAACGCTTCGGCTCGGGTCATTGAACCCAGAGCGTCTCAAGAGAGAAGCCAAAATGTGGTTTTAATTAGTTTTCAAATTGGCATTTGGCAAAACGTATTTCCTACCTATCCTTAGCTTGACACTCACCTATTAATGTCATTTTCAATTCAATTTAAAGTTTATTAAACTTGTCAACAGCGAAAAAAACAACAAAAACAAACACAAATTTTTGTTGCATGTTCATGAAAAACGTTTCAATGTTTGAGGTTAATTCGCATAATTCATTGCAAAGACCCTCAGCGGCAATTATGAGGTTATTTATATGTCGTTGTCGGCCTCCTCTGCTGCCGTTTTATAGTTGCTGCTGTTGTTGTTGTTGTTGTAGTGTTAACTGTCGTACTAAGCTAAGGTTGTTGTTGTTGTTATTGTCGCGCTTGTTAAACAGCCGCAACAACATTGAGCTTGGCTCATGGCACTGGAACAGAGCACATGGCTGAATGAAGTCAGCAGCCACAAGGGGCAGGTGCGGGTGTGTTTGCATCCACACACACACACACGCATTCACACGCATGCACACGGCAAAAAAAAAACGCCACTTGCTAATTGTCTCTGACCTTTTTTGGCATATTTCAGTGGCGAGGCTTTTCAGTCGTCGTCGTGCACGCCAAGCGCATAAATTGGCGCCAAATCAGCGACTAGCCCAAAGTAAATACCAAAAAAAAAAGTAAAGAAATAAATAAAGAAATAAAACTGAGCAACTAAATACCAATTCAATATTTGACCGAGTCCAGCTGAGCCTCGTCTTCGGGCCTTGTTTGCCGTTTAATTGGGTTAAACGCCGGCGCTTTCCTTTTGACGTCGCGTCGTCAATTCGTTTTCATTTTTAGTTCATTGACATTTGGGCCAACTCTAGCTGCAGCTACTGCCAACACGCTGGAAAAGAAAGTAAAATTTAAACAATTTGTTGACGCTGTCTTTGGTTCCGCTCCAGTTACTCGAGCGTCGAGCTGTCGTCGTGGCTGTGCAGCGTCGCAGCGCCGCCTCCTGCCAGCACCTGCCCCTGCACAAGCTGCACCCGGCACGCACCCCAGCCCCCGCACCTTGGCTGCAGCCTCGCTCGGCCGTCGTCTGGCTGGGGCACTTGTTGAGTTCAAACACCTCTTCGAGTTTCACTTTCGCTGCGGTCGGCAGCTGCGCCGGCGCAGCCAGCCAAGTGAAATTTTTATACACTTTTTACACAAACTGTAATATATATACATGATATATATATGTGTGCATGTATTTTTTACCAAATGTGTAGCAAATGCACACACACACACACACACACACACACACACAGCGCAGCCATCGCTGGGTTATTGACATCGTTTTGGTTTGCCCAACTCACGTGAGGCACTTAATTAATATGCAAGCATGATTTTTCAAAAACAATAACAAAGTTTTTATTAAAACAAAAGCATTTACATTTGATTGGATATTAGCTGCAGAGATTGTGCATAGTTTGATAATAATATTTGAATTTACATAAAACTCTAAATTTAAAGTGTTTGCGTAAAGAATATAAAATTTAACTAAGATATAATAAATTGACTAAATTAATATAAAATATTAAGTAGAAGTAAAAAAGTCAACATTTTTGAAAAATAAAATAAATAAATAAATAAATTATCACCGATCCGCTCCATTTTTTGAGCAATTTTTGGCAACCCTATTTTGTATGCAAACCACAAAAATATTAACTAAACTCTCTTAACTTTGAACTGAGAATATGTTATATCTCGAGATTAAACATACACCAGCAGTAAAAAATAAATTATAGCAGTAGTACTGTTGGGCTGAAGAAACTTAATGATAAGCTGAATAGTTCATAAACTATTTGAAACGAATATTAAGATTAATATAAATTGTTATTAATGTAGATATCGATATTGGGCTACTTAGTCTCTAAATTTAGTGTTTAATCGCATTAGTAATTTCATACATTTACGTCTTCCACAATGTGCTCTTCCAGCAAAGCAATTTCTGGTCGCTTCTCTTTGTCCACTGACCATTATAACGACCCTGTCCGATTGGCCTATGTAGCTACCTCGCTCTCATTGAAAAAATTCACTCAGTTTCGAATGTAATCCACTTGAACTTTGTATAGCTCGGGAACTATTGACCATTGAATGGGTGGGAACTGCGATCAAGGCTGCAGTCCAATAAGTAAGCTGCATATCTATGCTGAGCTGATTTTCTGCACTGAAATTCAATGCCCTCAATTTAAAATTCTTAAATAGACTTATTTCCAATATTTCTATAAACTTTTTATTTATTACTTATATCTTAATCTACTATTTTGAACTCATTTTAATGAATTGTATATTTGCAATTCAGTTAGATTTATCAATCACCCATATGAAAATTCGACTCGAGGTTGGATAGTATTATCTTATCATAATATCTACATATCTATAGTTCCGCTATCACACGCACTTACATTTACATAAAAGCTCCGTTATGATTAGCAACTTTTTGCATATTGCACAGCTTAGAAGCAAAGCAAAAATTATGTGTTTTTCAAGAATTTCTATCTTTATGACCTTTTTTAACGCCTTTAGCAAATTGCAATGGGTGTGTATATGTGTGTGTGTGTGTGATGTGTGCTTGACATGAAAAGTAATACAGAAAATCGTATTGTAGTATTTATTTAAACATTGCCTTGGCTAAAGGTTGTTCGACGCCGCGCGAAACAAAAGGCGTTCAGTTCATTTCAGTTGGTATTAATATTATTTTTTGTTGTTATTGCTGGCTGTTGTTGTTGCTGTTGTTGTATTTGTGCTGTGTTATTGTTTTTTACATAAACCCAAACTAAAAATGGCAGATTGAATGTTGGAACCTCCAAATAATTTATTGTTGCCCCGCTGCTAGTCGTCCGGCTAGCCACTCAGCCAGTCAGACAGCCAGACACCCAGCCAGCTCATATTGTATTTTATTTTTAATTTTATTTCAGTTGATTTTCAATGTTTATTGAAATTGGGTCACTTGCAAAAAGTCGCGTGCTCGCGCGATCGACGCGTTTCTCACGGACGTTCATACGTAGAAACGCGTCAGTGTCGCGTCGAAAACGCGCGCGTCTTTGACAGCGGGGGGGAATCGCGCGCAACTTTGAACTTTTGATTTTGCATTTTCATTTCGAATTAAAAGTCTAAAATATATTGTGTTCATTGTGGCTGTGTTCATGTCGCTTTGGCCCGTTGCACAGCCTACTTTGCTTTTGACCCCCCCTCCTCCTTCCCCCACCACACATTAGACTGACAAATTTCTCCGCCATTTCACCGACGCGTCGCACTGTTTTGTTTGCCGCTGCTGCTGCTGTCGCTACTGTTGTTGTTGTTCTTGTTGTTGTTGTTGCAAAAGTCCGTTGACTTTCGTTTTCATAAGCGAAAGTGTACTCCATTTATTTAAAATTTAAAGTTTTTTCAGTCTTACTTTCTTGTAGTTTTGTTGCATTTCTTTAACCCGTCAGCGATTGAAACGGGTTTTCAGACCGCTTTCTGGGTCAACGAAAACTGTTTCTGTGCGTCTCTCTCTATCTCTCTTTCTACGTGTGCCCCCTCTCTCTCTCTCTCTCTCTGGTTGCGTGGAAAGTGTTTCTTGTTGATATTTGTTGTCTCCCATATGGAAATGATTAACTTGCACTCGGCTCGATGCTCAACTTCATTTCAGTTATTTGATTTTGAGCATTTTAATTATTAGAGACTCACAGAAAAATGAAAATGAAATAAAAAAAAAACTAATACCAAATATTAATGCTTTTTGAGCGGAGTTGACTGAACTGTAAAGCACAAAGCAGAGAAATTTTGAAAATACACCCAATCTATGTGTATCAAAGGCAAAGAAAGTGATTTTGGAAATTGGGTCGCCCGATAGCTCCCTCATCATATTTTGTATGAGTGTTTGCTGCTGTTGTTGTTGTAGTTGTTGTTGCAACAAATTGCTACGCTTAGTGTTTGTTGCTGTTGCTGCTGTTGCCGTTATTATTTATTATTGCAGTTGCTTGTGCTTTAATGCTGGTAATAACTATTGCCAACTAAAAGTGAAAGCATTTCTATTAATGTTCATTTAATTTTTTTAATGTTCATTAGACTAAACGAGCGCGTTTGCAAAGCAAATTTCAATGGAGCTGATTCATAGAGTCTGATTTGGTGCAATTTTGATGAGTATATGTATAAGAGATGCATTGTCTATAGAGCTTAGCTTCTTATAAGAGACTCTATGTCGTGTTCAGCAGAAACTTATGCATCAAATTCCATTAACAGCTCCCCTAAAGTCTTATAGTACTCTAGAGCGAGTCAGGTACTCTTCTATGCAATTCTCACTTTTTTTTATCAAACTTAATATTCTCAGTTATCTCTTCTTTTTTATTTTCCTTATTTCAACCCATTGCTCATGAGAAAGGCATCTATGCTAGACTCACTAAAACTGACTTTTAACTCTAATTTTAGTATAATCATTGTATTTACATTATCTCCTTTCTAATTAGTACTCTTTTATGCAATTTTCACTCACTATACGCTAAAATGAATAACTTAAACTCATTTAAATTCGATTTGCCTTCAGTTTTGCATTCCGCATATCAATACGCTTTAACAACTCTCATTACGAATATCAAACCAAGCATATGTTTCACTTGCATTCCAGGAATTTACTATTTTTTCAGAAAGCTCCTTAATCATAGCAATTATGCCAACAATTACTGCTAAGCAGTAAACAATGTGAACGCCTACGGTAAATACTAATTACATGATATCAGTTTATCAATAAAGTCGCCAGTCAGACAGACGGACAGCGCGTAGGACCCTATGAATATGGATCCATTGAATTGTTTGTCTTTTTATTGTAATGAGTGCTTTGTGCTATAGTTAGGGGATTTTGGGAAACTAGGGTCAATTATGTCAGGAGAAATGAAGTAAGTTTACAGATGAATATGAACAAGATTGCTGTATTTCTGGTAGAAGAAATTTATATAAGTGTGAGGAATATTTGAGAATAATAAAGTAGGTAAATAATATTTTACTTATATATTTATTTTAATTATTTTCATCTTTATTTATTTTTTATTTATTTATTTATTTTATTATATTATTTTATTTTATTTTTTTTAATTTATTTATTTATTTTTTTTATACCCTGAACCCATTGAAAATGGGAAATCAGGGTATAATGGTTTTGTGAAAAGTATGTAACAGGCAGAAGGAATCATCGCAGACCCCATAAAGTATATATATTCTTGATCAGGACGACGAGCTGAGTCGATATAGCCCTGTCCGTCTGTCCGTCCGTCCGTCCGTCCGTCCGTCCCTCCGTCCGTCCGTCCGTCCGTCCGTCCGTCCGTCCGTCCGTATGAGCAAAAGGATCTCAGAAGATATAAGAGCTAGAGAGCTGAAATTTGGCATGCATACTCGTGTATACCATAGGCAGTACGAGTTTGCTTTATTTTTTCGATAACTCATCCGATAACTTTTTTATCGAGAATAATCGAAAAATCGACTTGGTTTTTTCAGCCTAGTTTCAACACTTTTAAACCTGGAGCCTTCAAATTTACGTTGTATATCAAGTTAATGGATACAAAGATTTTGTAATTTAAAGATTTTGGATACCACGCCCCCTTCGCCCCCAATTTGTAAAAAACGCATTTCAAGTACTAGAGACTTGTGCTTTGGAATGTGCACACAATTTAACCACATGATTACGCTCTGAAAGTTTCATTAAGATCGTATGTCTACAAATGAAATTATTCATCAGATAAATTCTCATAATATGCCCACACTGCAGCGCAGCCCAAGCGCAGTCGCTGCTTACTGCGCAGTTAGCAGAGCGCAGGCTTATGCGTGCGTGGATGCATGTGTATGTATGTGTGCATAAAAGTGCAGAATGATTAGAATATCAGCTTAGAGGGTTCAGGGTATCTCCTAGTCGAGCAGTCTCGACTAGAGCCTTCTTACTTGTTTTTTTTTTTAGAGTTCGTATAAAATTAAAAATGCATTTGTGTGTACCTTATTATTTTTTATATATATATATTAACAGTACACCTTTCTCTGTTTGTTTTTTCCATTTTTTATTTTTAATTTTTTCTATATATATTCATTTTACTTTAATTTTTTTTTTTTAATTTTTTTATTTTTATTTTATTTTTATTTTTATTTTTTTTCTATTTATATATATTTTTTTTTATTTATTTATTTATTTTTTTTTTTTTGAGTACTCGCTTCAAAATAAAAAATACATTTGTGTGTACCTAATTATTTTCATAATTTTATATTATGAGCACAACTTTATATATATGTATATCCACCAATATAGCTGTAAGAATAATAAAAAGAAAAACATCCCCGCAAGTGTATAAAATCTTTAGCACTTCGTCATTCGAAATTTGTTCAGTCGCCGCCTATGACGCAGTTAGCTAAACACGTGGCCGTAGGAAAGCGCCGAACCAATATATATAATTTGTGTTGTTATTTGTTAATCAGAGTAAATAGAACCTTGAAATGTGAACAAATAAACGAATATGAGCCCGTGTGTGTGTGTGTGTGTGTGTGTGTGTGTGTGTGTGGGTGCAGGAGGGCAGACAAAAGGAGACACGAGCATTGCTAGATTGAAATGAAGAAAGGAATATATAGGATCAAAGAGTTTATGGTGTGCATATGCTGAGTGACGAGGCCAAAAGGTATTCATTTGCTTGCCATTAGGCAGTTGCGTATTTGCTGGCATGAACCAGGCGAAGCATAGGCCCGCAGTCGGAGTCGTACGGAGTTGCTATGGCATAGGCCCAAAAAGCCATTCGCAGGCAACTGATTGAATTGCGTAGCGGGCAACGGTTGCTAACGTTGTTGTTGTTGTTGTTGCCGTTGCGCATTATCATAACATAACCTTCAGCTTATTTTTTGGTTGGGCTTATGGAAGTATGTGCGCAACCCCCGCCAAAAAAAAGAAAAAAAGAGCAGCTACCATTCATAATACATAATTGCTGGCGTATGCGGCGTATACGTGACGCGTTCCTTAACATGCCGCATCCTTGGCACCGTTAAATGCCTAAAAAACAAGAAGAAGTAGAAGGAGGGGAAGATGGAGGCATTAAGAAAGAGGAGGAGAGGAGAGAGTACAGGAATGTGTACATGAAAGCCAGCCCAGGCAGTCTATGAAGTAACGATTCTAGCGAATCGCATAAACTGTCGACATCCTGCGCGTTGGCCTAAATTTGGTAAAGCTTTGCTTTATGTGCCCATAAAATAGAGCTTACGAGCTTTCCATTCACATTTGATTGCAGAATTCTGGCTGAAATTGAGGCCACAATAGACAGCATAAAATGGAACAAACAGACTGATAGAAGGGGATGGAAGCATTCACAAAATGTGACTAGGATTATGCGTAGAACTTGGCCAATAATAATAAGTTATGGCCATTAATATTTATCGCTCAGCTGGGCTTTAATGAGAAGCTGAAAACAAATCGACTTGCCATAATCCAAAAGGGAAGATTTATAGAATCCAATTATAATAAATACAAATAAAATAATAATAATTGTAAATTTTCATGAGTTTTTTGTGCCTTTCTTCGCGCTTCTCATTAGTCGCCCATCCGCCGGCAGTCCACTCCAGGCAGTCTTTTAATGTACTTTTCCAGTCGCGAACGCCAAGGTTAATTCCCAATTCATTCGACGAGCAGCGGCAGATGTTAAAGATATTCATAATATGCCACTATTTTCATGGCTGACATTTGTGGGGCATACATTAAACTGAAGTCTCGTGGCCGCTTCCTGTCGCCAGCTGTATCAAATTAAACATGCCCACGAATCGACTCTCACTGTCTCTCTATCTCTCTCTCTCTATCTCACTCTCTCTGTCTCTCTCTCTCTCTCCTCTTTTCACCAGTCAGACATCAAGTGCTGATCCATCGATAGCCGAATTGAAAAATTATTCATTTTATGCACCGTCCGACCGGCTAAAGTTTGGCATATTGAGCAGCACTTCCTGAAACGATCGCTTGACATTGAACACCGCAAAATGTTTGCCATAGTTTGCAATGCTAAACGCGCTCAAACACTCACAGCCACTCACGGGCTCCCACTGCGAGAAAGGAGGCCTCCGTCATCCGACAATTTTATGCGCATTTCGTTGGGGAGCGTAATGCGAGCGATGTCCTTGACAGGCGGCGACTGGAGACAGGCGGCGCCGCAATTTTACCGAAACACCCACCGACTCAACACACACACACACACACACACACACAAATACGAATACAAACACAAACGCGAACGCCTCCCCGTCGACAGTCGCCGTCATTTCTTAGATATTTATCGATGGCAACAGTTGGTTCCCATTGCCATTGCCATTGCGACAGTGCCTAGACACGCACATGGATACCATAAAAGAAGGCTCGATGTCTCGGCTAGCGCCAAGGTCCTTTGAATTAACTATGAATTTCAGATACAACGCGAAAAAAATAGAACAACGTCAACAATGTAATTGTATAGCCTACAATGTACTTAAATGTCTCAATTGATTTCTTAAAAGTGATTTCTTAAAAGTGATTTGGGACTGAGAAATTGTTAAATATTGAATGGGATAATTGGCTTGATTGAATTTATAATATAAAGAAAGTCATCCGTCTCAAACATCAAATTTCCTTATCAATACTGCATTGATCATATTGAGAAAATTTCAATTTCATAGTTATCGATAATTATCAAAATTATTTAAAGCCATTAATTGAACCAGATGATTTGATTAATAATTAAATAACTCATTTATTAATACAAATTTCATATATGAACTAATTTTTAATTCTTTTATATTTTGTTCCTTTACAATTTTTAGCCAATATCTTAATAATCGAGAGTTATGGATACGCTAAATAAACTGAAAATATTTCATTTCCATTTTATAATTAATTTTGTATTAGTTCAGATTTTATAGAATATATTTGGATAGTCAATCCTTTTGATTTTTTTTTTTCTTTTTTGGATTATCAACTAATAGCTCAATAATCGATATTTATCAAAATTATATATAAGATCAAAATATGCATATCTGTATATATTTCATAAAATTGATAAGCAACGCACTTAGCCTTATTCTTAGATTTTTAGACAGAAAATTAAAAGTCATTAAATATCGATATGCTAAACAAGCTTTCAATGAATTTATATATTTATATACTATATTCCATAAAATATGCAAAATGAACTATGCACACAAAATATAAAACTTTTCTAGATATCCTATCAATTCCTTAAATATCGATAGGTATCGATGTCATATATACGCAAGACAGATAGCAAATGCTGACATACATATGGAGCTCACTAATCTATTCCATATTATGTAACCTATATAGAGTCGGTGAGCTCGTTGGCACTTGTTTCTCTCGAGGCTTTTTATACTAAATGCAACCTTGACAGTATTTAAAATTCGAGCACTACATGTGCTTGGTGCTGTAGCTGTAGCTGTTGCTGTGGCTGCTGATGAGGGGGCGGGAATGACGGGTAAGCAATCTGACGCCTACACAATCATTTTGATTCGCCTTCAATATCGACATCGACATCGACATCGACATCAGCATTTGTTCTCGACGTAATCAGAGCCCTCGCTCCGCATAAATATCTAGAACATACATAAATATTTATGAAACGTAATTCCGCCGCCGAGACGTTGCAAGTTTTCCATTCAGTTCACTTCTGTGCGGCTCCGTTCTGTTTGTAAAAATTTTAATTTCATTTCATGCGTAATTTGATTCACTTTGCATGCCGATCGACAATTGCATTATGAAACTATATAGACACAGCTTTCCACTTGCCATAATCGATTGCCTTCAGAATGCGTTTATGAGCAAAGTTTTCTGCTCCATTTGCCCAGTCGACAATGGGTAGACACAATGTCAGCTATTACCTCAGTTGCTGCCTCAGTTACTGCCACAGATGCTGCCACATCTGCTGACTTTATTGAAACTCAAGATGATTTTGGCCAGACATTCAAATTGTCGTCTGTGCATGGAGCCACGCCCACAGTCCTTGAGATGCGCTTAAGGCGCATTTATGAGACGGCTTATGGCATCAGTCAAGGCTCTCGACAGCAGACCCCTCATGATAAACGCGCTGCCAGTCTCATCTTTCTGCTGTACAGCCAGGCGCACATTGTGGCAAAAAAAAAAAAAAAAAGAATTCGAGAGACTTAATATTTAATACAACAAAATAAGCATAATTTATCGGCAAATGATTAAATTATGCTAGGAGTAGGCTTCAAGGATTTTTTTTGATAAGATAGTCAACTGATTGATAAGAAGAGTCAACTGTAGGAAATAACCTAATGAGAGTGATCTAATAATCATGAAAGATCTCTTCGGGATATAGTCTAATGAATGCACTCTAGGGATAATAATAATAATAATAATAATAATAATAATAATAATAATAATAATAATAATAATAATAATAATAATAATATTAATAATAATAATAATAATAATAATAATAATAATAATAATAATAAAAGTACTCCAATGAAACTCTAGTGAATGTTCTTACGACAGAACTCTAATGGGATAACTATATTCAAATCATTCCAGTAATATTACTGGAAGTACTTTTTAAGCCTTTTTAACTACATATGAAAAAATAAGAAAACATTATTAACATTAAACATAAAAAGCTTAAACAAGAAGCAAATTAAATATTTATAAATAAAAGTATACAAAGATTATTTTTAAATCAATTATGAGAATATGATTTGAAACCCTTAAAAATCTGTATTTAATTTTAGCTTTATAAAAACGTCTATGAATTAACTAAATATATCAATTTTATTAGTCAAAAAATGTATTACAGTGTTATATTAAAATATACAATAAATATATGTATATCTATATATATTTTTAATATATGTTAGATGATTATTTACATACAAAACATCAAACCATAGAGCATTGCCAGCAAAAGTAAGCGTTGCTTAAAGCTGGAACAGAAACAGCTAATAAATAATTTACCTTTCTTATCATACATAGGACTAATATGCGATGTCCTTATACTCCTCAGCTATGGAAATTTTTAAGTAGATCCTTCGTCATTTGCAGCACTCTAAATGCCACTCGATGTCAACTTTTCTTGATTTTAATTAGACAATTAAACAAAATGTCGACCTTTGATATACCGATTTTGTTTGCTGAGTGGCGCTCTGATTTAGGTCAAGTGACAGCCGAAAAATAATAATTTTGAAGCGAAAAAGTGATGCTATGATTGGGGTTGCTTTCCATACACTTGGATGATACTCCACGGGCTCCATAGGCTGTCCATGTCCAGCCGGCGAGGCAGATTCGGCGCATTGAGTGTGTGTTTGCCAAGGGATACTCTATAAAGGATAGCGGTTTACTGAAATGTTTGAAGAGCCGAACAAAATTGGACAGACATGTGAAGGGAGAAAGAAATAAGATAAAAGTAAACAATTACTATAGAAAAATTAGAGAGAAAAAATAATAATAAAATAAAAGAAAATATAACAAAATATACAAAATTCAAAATGAAATAAAACTGTAAGTAATTTAAAATAAATCTTAGTTCAATTTCTTTAAATTTTTAAATATTTTTTATTTTATTGAAACTACATATTAAAAAATAATAATAATAATATTAATTAGCAAATGAGAAAAATAATAAAATAAATTTAAATTTCTTTGAAATATAAATTAATCTTTAATTGAAAGTCTAAAATAAATTTAAAATTAATTCCTTTAAATTTTTAAATATATTTGTTTTAATCATATACTGCTCAAATCTCCCCTAATTTCCTCTCATTTTCTTATAGGTATATCAGAAGCGTATTCCGAATTCTTGATATTAGCTTTCTTTGTCAACTTTTGTTTTACGGCCAGTTCTCAACTTTGACCTTGAATGCTAACCCAAAAAAATAAAGAGGCGACGCAGCGCACGCATGTTGGGGTTGGTTTGGAGCTTTGTTCAAGTTACAAAAATTATTAGGGACAGGGGCTGGGGGATATAAAACACAATATAATTTTGGTAAAAGCTTCCTGCCCCTGCCCCTGCCTGATGCCTGCGTGAAATGTGCGCCAAAAACATTTTCGACGCAATTTCGTTACGCGTCTCTTTGGCTTTTGTCTGCTGGAGAGTGGGGAGTAGGCTTAGGGCTTAGGGCTGGAGACTGGGGACTGTTGGTTCTAGGAGAGTTCGAATAGGGTAAACATTTCGTTATTGTAATTGTGTAAATAGCAAGGAATGTGGCTGCGGGCTATTGGCTTGTGGGCTTAGCGCGCGAATATTTGGTGCGGCTGTTTGCCCCGCCCGGGACTGGGCGGCATGGGGCGTGGCGGCTACGAGCTGTTGCACCTATATTTACGAAAGAATTGTAAAATTAGTGGGCTCACTTCAGCCTGAATCCTTGCGGCTTTTGTTCACCTGTCAATTAGCAGAGAGGAAACCAATTTGCAACAGCCTCCGGCGCCAGCCATGCCCAGCTGTGTGTGTGTGTGCGTGTGTGTGTGTGTGTGGTGGGGCACACGTGGAGCTTGATAATCGAGTATGCCCGGCACAAGTACGCCCACGTCCAAGACTCTTTTGAGTTGGCTTTCCACGCGCCACAAATGGGACGTCCGCCGCCGCCCCCCCGACAGCAACCCTCAGGGCAGGCTAAAGGCATCCAATGTTATTGTCAAGGACATTTCAATACAACACACGCGTCGTTCACGTCACCCTCATCAGGCTCTCGGATGCTGTTGCTGCTGCTACCGCTGCTGCTGCGGCTGCGACTTGCTTTTGACCTTTCTGAAGGAGATTTGTTGAACTGCGAAATTTGGGCTACTTGTTGGCATTTGGCACAAAAGTTTGCTTAGGCCCGACATCAAGTGAGTGCAGCTGATAGAAACCGATCACAGAGCATCATCAAATAAATATTCAGCTCATATGGAGTCGAGGACTCGCAGGACTTGGCCTATTTATTTATTTATTTAGAACAGAGTTTTATCTCAGATTTATATTGATGGCATTCTAAGCCAGATTTTTGCATATTTGGCCGCTTGCTCGCGTCGCGGCGCTGTTGACAAAGAAAACAAACAAATCGAGAAATTTCTCTAAATAAATCTGCTTAAAAACCAAAAATCACTTTGGCGCCTCTTCAGAGCAAACAAACAGACTCCAGCAGTGGGAGTAGGCGTGAGTGTGTGGGTGTGTGTGTGGGGCTGGCGCGTGTCAGTAATCAAGTGAAAAGCAAAAAGGAAGAAGGTAACGAAAGGCAAACAGCAACAGCAACAACAACAACAACAACAAGGAGAGCAATACAAACGACAAGTGCCAAGCGCAGAGCACACGCATCCAGGCTAACCCACGACCACGCTCACACCCACTCCCACACGAGCCACCCCCCAGCCCACGCAAATAGCACAGCCCACTCCCTCGCCCCTCGCCCCTCTCTGCCAACATTTCGTCAATCGCAGGCGCGTGCAACACTTGTCACTTGTGACCTTGGTAGCTGCCAATGCCAGCAGACAGCCAAACATCCCCCAACGCATTTCATTTGCGCCCTTAGCAAAAGTTTCAGCGGACATTCATTGGGTTTGTAATACTCTATGGGAACTAGCTTTGTATATAAGGCATTTATTTTTAGACTACAAATTAGTTACAATAAAAAATATTTTTACATGATTTTTTTTATTAAATATATATACAACAATAAAAAATTAGAATAACCAAATACCTATTATTTATTTATTCAATAATTTATTATTAAAGTTATATATAATAATTTTAAATTAAAAAATATATAAATATTTTTCGAATTCATTTTTATAAATTTTTTTTTGTATTTCATCAAATATAATATATAAAAACAAATACTAAAAGGAAATAAAATAAACAACTAATTATTAAAATCATAAATAATCATTTCAAATTAAAAAAAAAAAAATAATAATAAATATTTATCAATATCAATATGCTTTTATGCATTTTTTTTATTTGTATGCATTAATTCAATGGAATCTTAATACTCCAACAATAATACCATAAATAAAAAAAAAGATATGCATATAAATGAATATCAAAACTAAAATAATTTATAAATATGTAAAACTGAATAATAAATAAATATCAGAATTAAAATAATAAAGAAATATTTTATAAGCAAAAAAGTAATAAAACATTTTAAGAAATATAAACACATAATATACAAATATTTCACATATCAATATGTTTTTCTTTATTTTTAATAGTATTTAATAAATTATAAATAATGCATAAATATTCAAATTAATGTTTATAAATGTATATTTCATATAGACAAATGATACTCTTTATTATTTTTAAGTTTCCATGGCATTATAATACGCAATCCAACTTAGTTAGGGTATTTCGTATTCATCATACCTCAAGCAGCTTTTCACTTTCTTATTTGGCTTACATTTCCATCGACTCACATCTTTGGCTGCGTTTACGGCTCATCAAACTTACGACTTGGCCGTTTATTAGCCTCTCCTTTGGGGCCAATAAAGGGTTAAGGATATATGCACACTTCACTGAATAAATATAAGACTAAATATATGATTTTCCTATGCCAAATCATCCATATACTTGTTCCCATTTGCCATATACTATAAGGAATACTCATTATAATTAAAAGTTATTAAACAAATAAATTTCCTTGACAAGGTCAGATACACACTCTATATATACACATGTTTTCTACATATATTCCAAAGTGAGTCAGACAATTCCCAATAGATTTATACGAAAAAATAATTACTCATACGCCATGAATAGCAGCTATAACTAAAATATCCGTTTGACTATATACATACATATGTATTTTGCATACCCAGAATGTATGTGTGTCCATTGGGAGTGTGCCTGTTGCTGACCGGCATGATTATTACGGACACCACTGTACAAGCACTCAGCAGATCTAGCTGTATATTTTGGCCTGCCCTCTGTCTCTCTCTCTCCACGCTGAACTCCTTTAATTGCGAATTGCTGCTGCTGTTGTTGTTGTTGTTACAGTTACAGAAGCTGTTGTACTTGAGCGCTTCAACCATTTACAGCTGCTCATCAAAGCAGCTGCCACAGCAACGATGACTGCAAAGCGGCTACAACAACAATAACAACCGCTGCTGTCGCTCTCGTTGATTCTGCTATCAGCTCTGCTATGGCAGACGCAGACGTTGACGTTGACGTCGCTGTTGCTGTCGTTGTCGCTGTCATCGTCATCGACTGCACTGCAGTTCAAGTTCAATGTCAAGCGCATTTCGTTTTGTATTTGTTTGTATATCTATATGAGTGTGTGTGTGAGTGTGAATGCTTGTCTGATTATATTTACCTTATTCCAAAAACGTAAAACTGTTTTTGTTTATAGTCCAATTTACTCTTTTCATTGTACTTTGTGCTCAATTTTGTTTACTGCCTTATGGCCGAGCTGTAAATTTATCTTTGATTCATTTTTTTATTGCTAAATGAAATGTGTTTTCGCCACTGATTTAAATTTGGATGAACTATAAATGAAGCCCAAATACAGAACTATCATGGCTTAGTTAAAACAATCTTTTATGGTAGCCCAATACAATTTTCAATGTCAAATCGTAGAACGCAGAATTTGCCATGCGGCTGCTGCTGACGCGTTCAAAAGCTTTATGGATGATGTTTTGTGTACGGGAAGAGGGGCGCGGCACGGCAAAGTTCGGCGTGCGTGTGCGTACGTTCGGCAGGCGCCTCACTTCGGCTTTGATGGGCTGCGGTTCGGGTCGCATGCTCGGCTTGCCGAGCTACGCACACGCACCGTACGCAATCGCGTTGCGTGGGCCTTTTATTTAGCGCGTGCTCTCATCGTCCGGTCGCTCCACCTCTCTCTCTCTCTCGCTCACTCGCTCGCTCGCCTGTGCTACTCCCATGCTTCCTGCTCGCTCGTTCAATCATCTGCTAGAACTTTGCTAATTTCGTCTAATCAGTTAACCTTGAAATTTTGTTGCTGTTGTTGCTTTTGTTCCCGGTATTTGTTCTTGCTTCGAAATACATACAAACAAACACACATACATACATTCATACATACATACGTGCACACAAGCGTTTCGCATGGCTCTGTAACTGTATTTGTATTTTTATTTGTGTCGTGGAATTTGCGCGCGTTGTGTGTATTAATTTATTTGAGGCTCGTTTGATTTCAAGGTGAAATACGCAAAAATAAAAGAAATATAAGAATCGACGAGCTAATATAATATATATAGCGCAGGAAATTTGAAATGAAATGTATGCTTCAGTCGATAGCGCCCGATCGGATTATAGTATTTGGCAGCAAACTTGCTCTTTCCTTCGTTTATCGATAGATGACAATCAATTATCACCATTTCTCATCGTCTATAATGCTAGATATTACGAATTCTAGATATTACTTATACGCCCTTTTTGCCTAGTATCTTTATTTGTTGCTTTACAAAACTATCGAGCACATATCGTTTAACAATTTCTAGACTATTTTCTACTGACTTTCATGATTTTTTTATTGTTCATGGGTTTTTCTAACTACATTCTGGTATAAACTTTATATATTACTCATACGACACATTGCGCTGCTTGTAAATATATCGCAATATCCATGTATCTACGATAGTTGTCTTATTGAGTTGATAATGTTTCTGCAATTCTAATTTATCTTTAAAAGATCATCAATCATCTGCTGTTGGTTTCGAATATATTACTAATACGCATCCATATCATTGATCGTTTCTTGTTTCGTATATCGTTTATCGTTTATTATCGAATTATTTTTTATGCATTTTACTATATATTTTATTGTTTTTTCTTAAATTTTTTTTTACTTATGCGCCACTTATATTACTCATACGCCACATTGCACAATTTGCTAATTTGGCACGCCTCCTTATCAATGCATGCATCTCACTCTAGGCTGCCATCGATCTCTGTCTGCCTCAGCCTTGACATTGACTTTGAAGATAACCAATTTGAGCATGTTTTTTCAGCTATCTGCCTATCCCTGTCCCTGTTCCTCCCACTTCTTCCCCCGTTTCGCAGAGATCATGCTCATTATTTAAAATTAGAATATGTATCTATATATATATATATTTGTAGGCATATACAATATGTCTGCGTTCAAATACCCCCTGCCGCTTGCCTTACGAGGCTGGACTTGGGCGCTATCTAACCGAATGTTATCTACACGCGGCACTCCCGCTCGCCGCTTAGGCCCCTCTATCACCATCTCCATCTCTCTCGCACGAGCGCGCCTCGCGCTTTTTTGATTATTTCGGCAAATTCATTTTGCGACACTTATCGTTCAAGGTCACGGGCAAAATTCCGAAAAGCATATACGGGCGGCGACATTGAAAATTATCGCCAACCAAGATGAAGAAGAAGAAGAAGAAGTCCCATTAATGTTAGAGCAAATATGACACATTCTGAAAAAGAAATAATCTTGATACACTTTGCCTTCTCCAGTGAATTGAAATAAAACAAAAATTTTGATATTTTTTTTGTAATTTTTGTTGATATATTTTAAATACTTATTTTCATATTTTATTCACATATTCCATTCTGGTTTTTTAATTTTTATTTAAAAACAAACTGCAATATTATTTTATTTCACAAATACAAATTTTTTTGGATTTTTTTTTCTTTCTTTTTTTTTTTTTTTTTTTTTTTTGTCTTCTGTGGAGTTTCCAGCTGGAGCTCTATTTAAATACCATAATTTGTGTGTTTTCTGTTGTTGTTGCTGTCTTTTAAAATTTGTCATTGGCTCAATTCACAATTCATAATTGTTATTGTGACTGATGAAAATATATATATGTACTATGCAAGTATATTTGTCTGTACATATATGTATATACTCAATCTGTATATATATATTTAGATTATTTTATACGCCTGTTCAGTTGGAATACAGCTCAATTATGTTGGCTGTCTTTATTCTTTATGTAATTTTATGTTAAACATTTAAATCTGTTGTTAATTATACGCTTAATTGTCGCAATTTCATTGTTTCAGTTTGTCGCTGCATTCTGCTTCTGCTTCTGCTCCTATCTTTATACCTAAAGATAGACACACACACACACAGCTATTCTAAGTGAGTGTGTGCGTGTGTATGTTTTTAATTACATAAAATATTCAGTTTTTTAATACAATTTTCATTTTATTCTTTTTTTTTTTTTTGGCTAAAATTTACGGACACTTTTACAGACACACATACATACATACACACAAACAAGCCAAAAATTGTTTCACACATAGCTATGTACATATATGTATGTATGTATGCATGCTTATATATTCATATATTTTTATTGAAGTGTGATATTTTATTTTAATGTTTGTTGGTTTCCTTCCAACCTTCCTCATAATATTATTTGACAATGCTGCTTCTTCTTCTTCGTCTTCAGCTTCTTCCTCCACTCTCTTCATGCATAAATTTTAAAAGAATATATTTGTATTATATATATAGTAAATATATATATGTGTGTATGTATATGTATATGTATATGTATGTATTTTAAGTTTCATAATTTTATGCTTATTGTATTCCATTTTTCTCAATCCACATCAATTAAAATTAGAAAACAAAATCTTTTCTTTTCAATTTTTTTTTTCTTTTTTTTAATATACATATATATATTATACAAAAGAAGAACTGAAATAAAAAATTAATTTGCTGTCGCTTCATTTTGTAACTGAAAACAGAAAAACGAAATAAAAAGAACTGAGGATTTATTTTTTTTTTTATATATTTTTTTAAATAATTTTCTTTTATTGATTTGACATAAAAATTTCTGCGCCGGTGTTGTTTCTTCTTTGTTTTGTTTTTGTTGTTGTTGTTGCTTACCACAAGAAATCGTAATTAATTAATCATAAGAATTATAATAATCATAATAGTACTGCATAATTTTAATAATAATAATAATTATAATTAATGTAATAGTTTTTTGCTACCGCAAGTGTATATTATACGTTTTTTAAATAATATTTATATCATATTTTCTTCATCATCATCATCATCTTTTTTTTTTGTATTTTTTGCAGAGTTTTTACCTTTTATTCAGCTGCTAAGTTTTTTTTTTTTTTTGTATTTGTTTTTTGACGCCAATCAAACATTGAATTGTTTAAGCATATATTTGCATATTTTAAATAGGTTTTTTTTTTTGTAATTTTAATTGTAATTTTAATTTAACATTTAACTATGTACACAACAAATATTCTTTAAACGTTGGGTTTTTGCTGCTAAAACTCTTTAAGCATTTTTTTATTTCCACTTTTCATGTGTATTTGTTTTTTATATTTTTGTATTTAAGATGTACTTTTAAAATTAGAAAACAATAATCTTATACTTGTTTGTAATTCATAAAAACTGAATTTCAACTTAAATTTACTTTTGAATTTCTCTCTCTTTCGTTAACGGAGATCGCAAAAAAAAAGTTCTCACAATTTTTTTTTTTGTTTGTTTTTTCATTTCAAAATTTTGTTGGGGCAACAAAAATAAAATATATAAAAATTTTCAATCTGCAGTTTTTTCAAAAAACATTCTCAAAAAGCAAAAGTAGTTGAACGTTTTGCTTGCCTACATAATAATAGTAGTAATAATAGTTATACTAATAATAATAATAATAATAATAATAATAGTTTAATTAAAATGTAAATATTAATTGTATGTACAAGTTTGTATTATTTTTGCTTAAAATTAAAAAAACAATCGAAAGAAGTTTATAAAAAAAAAAAACAAAAAGAAAATTTCATATCAAAGCAAAATGTGTGACAAATGAAATTGGAAAAGCGGAAACCTCTCGAGGAAAATACACATATATGTTGTTGTTGTTGCTTTAACTGCTAAAAATATATATATATACATGAATATATATATATATATATATATATATATATATTGTTTTAATACCTCGAGCTGCAGCTGCGCATTCAAATTCTGTTTTTGCTTTCTTCTGCTCATTTTTCTTGTTTAATAATTAATAACTTTTAGTTTAAATATTTAAATTGCATGCATTTTGAATCTTTGTACACTCGCTCATTGTTTTTTTTTTTTTTGTATTTTTTTATTTTTTTTATTTTTATTTTTCAATTATGCTTTGTGAATTTTGTTTAAAGTTAAAATAATTTAATTAAATTTGTAATTTTTTCTTTTTGTTTTTCTTCTTTGCTTTTTATATTAATATAATTTTCTTTTTAGCTGGCTTTCTATTTGGGTTTCTTACGCTTGCGCCCCTTTTTTGGTGAGGAGGCGTGGCTGTGGCTGTCGCTGCTTCTGCTGCCTTAAGGAAATGTCGACCACGCCCCGCGCTTCAGTCTCTCTCTGCTTACGCCTCCAACATGACTTTGTGCACGGTTGCCAAGCCGCCGCTGCCGCTGCTGCTGCTGCCGTTGCTGCTGCTGGTGGGCGGCGTGCTGCTGGGCGTGGCCACAGTAACGACCGCACTGCTGGCCGCCGTCACGGTGACATCGGCGGACAGTGTTGGATAACGCTGCACCGCATTGGCGGCAGCAACGAGCGCATGCAGCTTGCTCGGCGGCGGCGTCGGCGACTTCTTGGACAGATTCAACGGCTGGGCAGGATCAGCGATGTCCACCTGCAGCTCAATCAGCGGCGAGGCACGCGGCGGTGCACTCACAATGCAGCTGGAGGTGGCTGCCGCTGAGGTGGTGGTGGCATTGCCGTTGCCGCTGCTGCTGGTGGAGTGCGGCGACTGGAAATACTGACAACTGTTGCTGCTGCCGGTGCTGCTGCTGCTGCTGGCGCTGGAGGTGGAGCTGGATGAGGAGCTGGACGAGGAGCTGGAGCTGCTGCCATTGCTGTGCGGCGAGACGCTCTGCTGACGCTGCTGGCAGCTGGTGGTGGACCAGCGCAGCTGTTGCTGATGCTGCAGCTGCAACTGTTGCTGCTGCTGTTGTGAAACTGGGGGCGGGGAGCTGGTGGAGGGCGAGGGGCAATGGCTGCTCGGACTGCGTCCGCCCGTGGTGCTGCTGGCCGTCGCCGTCGCCGGCTCGCGCATCAAATAGTTCTGAATGATGTCCGAGCGCTTCATCTGCTCCGGCGTCATGCGCGGCTCGGCCATTAGAGACTTGGCCAAAACCGAGTGCGTGCTGGCCATCGATGAGCCCAGCTGCTGCTGCTGCTGCTGCTGTTGGCTGGGCGTGCTGCGTGTCAGATGCATGTGCAGCTGACTGCTCGCTGCTGCTGCAGCTGCTGCTGGGGGCGGCGGCGTCTGCACCACGCTGATGTGGGCGGCGGCGCCGTTGTGGGGCGAGGGCGTCGGTGTGGGCGTGGGCGTGGGACTCTGGCGCGGACTGTGGGCCGGCATGCTGGTGGAGCTGCTGGCATCCGCCTCGGCTGACTCGAACTCGCGATGGCGCAGAGCGCGGAACTTCTTGTGCGGCTTGTAGGCCTCGTCCATCAGGGAGTTGGTGTCGTAGAGCGGCGGCGCCTGGAGCACCCGCTTCAGCACTGGCATATCCTCGACAATCTGGCGCTTCAGGTTGGCGCTGCTCGAGGGCTGCGGCGAGCGCACCGGCGAAACGGAGACAACGCCGACGCCGACGCTGGCTGCGGCTGCGACTGCCTGCGCCGCATCGCTGCAGTCGAGCGCGTCGTCGACGCTGGAGCGCGGACTCGAGCAGGAGCTGCTGCCGCCGGAGCTGACGGCCTTGCATTCGTTCTTCTCGTTGCCCGACTCGATGCCCGAGTCGGTGGGCGAGTCCAGCTTGCGGTAGCGCGTGGCGCCCGAGGTCAGGTGATGGTGCAGCTGCGGATGCTGTTGCTGGTGATGATTCACCTGCTGCTGATGATTCACCTGTTGCTGCTGCTGTTGCTGTGGCTGCTGGGCCTGTTGCGGGTGGCGCACAATGGGCGTGATTGTCAGGCCGTTCTGCGTGAGATGCGCATGATGTCCAACGATGTCCATGTCCGCAGCGCCCGAGTCGCCGCTGGAGCCGGAGTTGGCGCGATTGCGCAGCGGACAGCCGCCGGAGAGTGTCGCGGCCAGCAGAGGTGCTGAGCTGGCCAACGAGGAGGAGGAGGAGGCGCTGGATGCTGAGGAGGAGGATTGGGTTGGTGTACTCTGCTGCTGCGGCTGCTGGAGTTGCGTGCTGCTGGGCGTGCCATAATCCAGATCCGCTGATTCCGTGCTGGAAACCGAACCCAACGGGCTCTTGGCCGCCTCCACGTCCATGGCATCCCAGCTGCCGGCCGGGCTCTTGCTCGCTCCGTCTCCCTCTTCCATGCTCCACATCTGCTGACGCAGCAGCTCCTTGTGCTCGGTGCGAAAGACGACCAGCTTCTCGGTGTGCAGGGTGCTGAGGGTGCGCAGATCGGGCATGGTGTCGAGCAGCTTGGCCAGAAAGTCGGGCTGATCGGGCCGATTCTGGCTGACGATGCACTGCAGACAGCCCTTCAGGCGGCTGTACATCTTCTCGATGAGCTCCAGATTGCGCAGACCCGGGCGATCCGGTGTGATCAGAACGATGGCGCAGAAGAGTCCGATCTCGGCGTCTGTCAAATTCATCGAGTTCATGCGCTCCGCAAAGTTGAATGTGGAGTCCACCAGGAAGCGAGCGTTCGCTCCATTCTGGATGGCATCGCGACGCATCACCTGGCCATTGAGGCAAATGATCGAGTTGATCGACGAGTCGAACATGCAAATGAGACGCACGAACAGCGCATCGAACAGACCCGCCTTCAGCAGCGTGAATTTGTCGTCCTGGGTGAGCAGCTGGAAGCCGGGAATCATGCCCGCAAAGTCGATGACGCCGCGTATGACGTGAGCGAAACGCTGTGAGAACTCCTGCTCGGATTGCAGTTCAGGCGCGGGATTCAGTGGACAAGCCTGCAAGGAAAATAAAGAAAATGATTTCCAGTTAGAGTATATTGAAAATAGATGATGTATTTTATATTTCTTTACTGATTTCTGGGTATTCTAATTGGATTCGCTGAATCTAAATTGATAGATTGCATTCACATCTCAATGCCATTGCAATGTATTTAATTTCTTATATGATTTCTGATCATTCTGATTGGCTGTGCTTACATTGCAAATCTTGCATCAATTTCCTGCAAATGAAATTTATTTTGCATTCTACATTTATTATTCAAATTGGAATTGGTTAATAACTATTTACGTTCGCGTTTCGCTAGTGTTTACTGTAGAGCTTGCCACACCTGCTGCCATTTAATTGCCCCAAGCATGTGGCAAACTGTTGCATTTCCCACAACAACGTCATCGGCATTCTATATTAGCGCTATTCACGCGAAGGTCACCGAACCGCCTTGCCACCAGAGCTCACCTCCGCCCATCTGCTATCTGCCATCTCCCTTCCACCCGCTGTAATCAATAATCATAACTATTAGTACTTCCGCACGCCTCCAACTCACACTCACACACATACACACACACACACACATACACACAACTCACTCACCCGACCCCTTCCAGCTAATAATACTGAGTCAACTGTCGTCAAACGGCACATTTCCTCATACGTACACGCTGGAAGCTTTTCCATTACAAAAGCTCAGTCGACGTCAGCGCGCGCTGCTTCTGCTGCTGCTGCTTAGTTTTTAGTTTCTAGGGGCAGTTTTTTTTGCGCTCTCCCACTATCTGTCTCTCTCTCTCGCTTGTTTACTATGACAGTTCTATTCGTAGTTTTTTTTCTCTGTTGCTTTGTGCTTTCGTCGCCTGTCGCTGACATTAGCACCAAGGTCGACGAACCAGAGTTCAAGGTTCCGGTTAGTTGTTATCGTTGTTTTTTTTACCCTGCGCGTGTGCCGGTTGGGGGTTTAGATTGTCATTTGTGTGTGTGTATGTGAGGGGAGGGCTTATATATATCACTAATGCCGTTGTTTTGTCTATTGCAAACCCTGGTTCATGTTGTTTTGCCATTTGGCTTTCCGGGTTTTGAATTACATGCACGCGCCAGACAAACGCGAACGTGCCAAGCACAAAGCCCATCCAACCCCTTGCTAATAGCCTTTTGTTGCTCTTGATTCTTAATTTATAAATTATGTTTCATTTCATTGTGCATGCTTATATACATGTATGTATATACTACTACTACTAAATATACACGTCGAAGTCTTCTGATTAACCTTGAAAATTTTTGCCGCCTCTCAAAATGCCGGCCCATCCATAGTTTGCGTCTTCTTTTCCTCTTCTCCCACACAAACACACACAAACATACGCACGCACAGACAGACGACCTCTCGTCTTGCTCTCTCCCTTTCTCACACTACCTCACTGTCTTCCCCTGGCCTTCGTCAAGTGCAAGCAAAAGCAACAACAGTATGCCGGCTAACCGGCATAACAAAAACGATACGAAATTTATTTTCTATTTTCTGCACCTTTTTGCCGGCACGCTGACGCTGGCGCTGACGTCGCCGTCAACTTTGACGTCGCCTTCGGCATGGGAATTCGTTGTCGTATCATTTTATAAAAATATATATTTTTCTGTATATTTGCGTTTTATTTGCGCAAAAGCGGAAATAGTTTTGCAAAATGTATAATAGCCTTGCCTATTTGCGTGTGTGTGTGTGTGTGTGTGTGTGTATATATCTGCTTTCCTTATGAATTGCCCCCCTTTTTGTTAGACTGCCCGTCATGCGTATCACAAGACCTTCAATTTAATTTTTTGGCTGCTAAAATAATTCCTCGAATTCTTGCTGTTGATAGAATCTCAAGTCTAATCAACAGCATACAAATTGCAATATATCTGATATATGCATATGTATATATGTATATATATTGTGTAGGCCCTTACACCTTGCACTTGCTTCCGCCTTGTCTCAATAGAATTTCGCGTCTGGCGCTTCCTTATAAGCATTTCAAAATAATAATAATAATAATAAACCACCTGACTGTATTTAAATGAACTGCGTCGTCTCGCTTGCCATCTCACTCCCACTCGCGCCGCTCACTCACTCACTCTCGCTCGCACATTACAAATTGCTAATAATGCTGCTTGCTGTAATTGTTGCTGGCATTCGTTTTGCGTTCTCTCTTTGACGGCGCTTGTCGTAAAAGTGCCGTTAGTGTTGTTGCTGTTGCTGTTGCAGTTGCTGCTGCTTTTGTTTCTGGTCTAGCTTTTGCATTCGCTTCCTCATACTGATGACATTTACATTTACATTTACGAGTGTGCACGAGTGCCCCCTTCTCCCTTCTCCCCTTCCCTGACTAATGCCTAGTTCTATGCATATTTGTATAATTTTTATATGTTATTATGTAAGTATTATTGCTTACTCATATACAAACATACGCAAGTAGTTCTATATATAATACCCCGTATCAGCTACATACCAACATACATGCGCTAAAAGAAGAAGAAGAAAACGCTACACACACACATGCACAACAATTTCATTCATCCAAGGTTAAAAAATAACTCGCCACAAGGTCGTCTCGCGACTCGCATGCGAGCATTCTAACTGTGTGTATGTATGTGTGTGTGTGTGTGTGTGTGTGTTTGTGTGTTTATTCTACGCTGCAGACATGTGCAAATTATTCTTTTGGCAGCGTCACTCTCTCGTGCTCTCTCGTACTCTCTCTCTCTCTCACAACTGATCATATCTGTGTTCCCTTTGCATTTGTAAAAAGCTCTTACAATGCTTTTACTGTTGCTGTTGTTGTTGCTGCTGCCAGAGCCTTGCACTTGACTTTGACAATGGAAATACTTTGTTTACTATCGCTCGCACGCTCTCTTATCGCTAACTCATTAACGCAACTGCCTGATAATCGGACGAAAAAAGAAAGGAGAGAAGAAAGAAATAGAAAGCAGCAGACGACGCTCAGCTCTCCTTTGATTATTTTTGAATGCTTAATTCGCCTTTATTTAAACAGCCGCCACATGTGTCTAAATACTTTCGCCCCTTTTACGTTCACCCTCTTGTTCGTTCTCACTTTGTGCCAACGCCTGTTTATTTATGTATGTGCATGTGTGTGTCTGTGTTTGTGCTATTCTGTTCCATTAATAATGACGCTACGGCTGACCTTGAGCTTTGGAAATGTATTTTTTTTTATATTGTCGGAACACGTTTCCCGCCTGGCTTAATGTGGGTTTCATTTTGTTGTTGGTTTCCTTATCGTTCTGTTCTGATAAGTCCAATAAGACTGCTCAGAGTGGCATATTGGAAATGTTAGTTTTGTATGCTTCGCTGTATATTTATTATCCTTATTGAAACTTGAGCTATTTTTATGCTATTGCTGTCTGCTCATATCTTCCATCTATGTGCAGTGACGTCACTTGTAAATATTTTATTTTACCTACAACATTCAAGTCGAGACGTTGACAGCATTTACAACCCATTTATCATTCTGTTTGTCAGTCGTTTGTCAGTCACTTTGACATTGACGGCTTTTGGCCAAAGTCAAGAAAGACAACGAAAAATTGGTTTTTAAGAACTTGACCCCAAAGCGCTCGGCGACGCTTCAATGCCCCGATCTATGCTCTTGCTCTCTCAATCGTTCTCTCTCTCTCTCTCTATCTGTATCTCTTCCTCTCTTTGGCCCAGCCGGAGGTCTTATAGTGCGACAGACGCGGCTACGTGCGATGCTTTTGATTTCCTGGTTTAGAATCATGCAAACTGGTTCACCTTGGCGTATGAGTAACGCTCGAGCTACTAGTTTGTTGTTATTGTTTATAGCATTATTATTGTTGTTGTTGTTATTGTAGTTCTGGTTGTTGTTGCTGATCTGTGCATGCCAATATAAAAATGTGCCCGGAAATGTGCTTTGACATTCGCCTACGTCAAAAAAAAAGCGCTCAAAAGCCCAACTGAATGCCAATTTGATGGCAATTGGATGCCAATTGGACTACATCTTAGATTTAGGATTTCTTTGATTTTTGTTGTAGCTTTTCTGCTTTCACTTACCAGCAGGGTGGGCATGGAGTAGGAGGGGCAGTCTCTGGCGCGCTGTCGCATCGCCGAGACCTTCTCCTTGGTGAATTCGCACGTCTCCAGGTGGGCGCGCAGCACGGCGGCGAGTAGGCGTGGCTGATCATCCAGCTCGGTGGCCAGCGCGCGCTGTTGACCGCGATTCTGTGTGCTCTGCTGCATGGCGGCCAAAATACGCGCCTTTTCGCGCTTCGGCACGCGACCAAAGCGAACAGCTGCAAAGTAGACAGAAAAAGAGTTGCAAAATTAACAATATATTCAGATGAGCATATATGTATATATTTATATATGTATGTATATATGTATGTATGTGTATATGTATGTATGCAAGTGCAATTTTTTGTTGTCTGTCCGCCTCACACTTCAGTGAGCAGGTGCAAGGCGCAGCTGTTGCCGCCGTTTGTCACGCAGGAAGTTCTTGTCCGTGTGTGCGTGAGCTCACTGTACAGGCACAACTGTAATTTATGGACAGCCCTTCGAACTGGGTCATTGCCTGCTCTCAGCTGTCGTTCAACTCTTCTTTTTTTTTTTTGCTCTGTTGCTGTTGTACTCGTTCTTCACGCTTGCTACACTTTCTCTTTTTTGTTGTTTTTATTTTTTTTTATAAATGTTTTCTGTATTTTTGTTTGTTTGTGGATTTTAATTTGCACTAACGAATTTGTATGTGGGTGAACTTTCACATTTCACCAGGCCAGAGCGAGACGGCAGACACGTTTCTGGTCACGTTTCACAGATCAACGGATCAGGCCTTAGGCCAAAGACTGGGCCAAAAAGACGTTGTCACAAGTTTGTAGGCGCTAATTGAGTGAAGTGTGTTGCCAAAGAGGGGGGCCTTAAATGCAGCTACAGTAAAGAGTCGCATATGTGAACTATACAAAAATATGCATTGGATTTAAAAGAGGAAAGTAGTTCATAGCAAGCTCAATTTTTATATCTGCACTGTAAAACTACTGCTCACTCTCCAGCATTGCCTTTACTGTAAAAGTGCTGCACACCCTTCATCTCACTCTCTCCTACGCTCACCTTCATTGACCTAGCCAATGCGTGCCTAATTTTATAACCTCTACTGTAGAACTACCACAGTCCCTCTATCCCACTCTCTCCTGCGCTCTCCAGAACTTGTACAAATTAAGCTTGCATCTGCTGCTCCATTTTTTTGCTCTCTCACTCTCCCGCAGTCTGTCATCCTCGCTTTTACTGGAAAGTCAGCAATTCGCCTTAAAGCTAATCATTAATCAAACTAATTGAATGCTTTGTGCTGATTAGCAAACACACTTAGGCCTGTTATTTTTAGCCATTTGCTATTCATTTCTGGTAAAATAAATGCCTGGCCAACTTTTCAATGTCAATGCAATTTCTACAATTTCACTCAATTGCCACAAATAACTGGCACACTAAACAAAATCAGTAACAAAAGTGAAACAACAGCAACAGCAACAGAAACATCAAAAGCAACAACAAACTAAATCCAAACTGGGTGCTTGGCAGATTTTTCACTACTTTTTCCAGCAGCCGAGAAATCGCTTGACTGACTGAATGACCCAGTTGGCAGGCAGCGAAATTCAGGTCAAACGAAATGGAAAATGAACGCAGCTGCGGCTGCGCGTAGAAATTAGAGCGAGCGAACAGCGAGCAGCGCGCACGCCTGCGCCAATAGCAAGAAACACGACGGCGACAGCGCAGCAGCAAAGCCTGCGCCAACTTTCGACGTTGTAAAGTTGGTCAAACATGAAGAGAGGCAATAGCAACAACAACAGCGGCAGCAGCTTTCGTTGTTGCTTTTTAGAAAATAGCAAAAGTCGCACAAGTGGGCAGAGACGACTGCGTCGCTGCGTCGCTGCGTCGCTAAAGTTTCATTTCAAGTTTAAAGCTCTTCCGCGGCCGCACAAACCCAAAGCAACAACAACAATCATTATTGTGTGCGTTTAAAAACGAGGTCAACACTTCAATGGCGCTTCAAGAGTTAGTTGTTGTTTGACAGCAGCAGCAGCAGCATAAGAAACACAAAACAAACAAAATGTAAACAAAACGAAAAAGCAAATCAAAGTCAAATGATTTTTTTTTTTCTTTCTCTGGTTTGGACATGCATTCCGTTGCTGCTCAAATCTGCATTTCGAAGTAAAAGCTTTGATTGGAAATTGAAAGCGAATTTGTGTCATGTTGCGGCGAAATGATTTCAAGTTGATTTTATTCGAGTGTGAGCAATATGAGTATGTGTGTGTGTGTCTGTATGTGAGTTCGTGTGAATCTCTGTCATATTAGAGTTTGCTCAACTTACGCGCATTGTGATAGTTCACGTTGCCTTTGAGTATGCCTTTCAATATAGGAAGTTCTTCGCCCATTTTTGTGCGAGTGTGTGTGAGTTTGTGTGTGTGAGAGTTATGTTTGGGTTTTTGCTTTTTGATGTGTTTTGGTTATTCTCACTAAGAGATATGAGATTCTCTGTTTGGCTGCACACTGGGGCGCATTTAATTTCTACTTGGAATATTCATTAAAATTTCCTTTTGCTTTCTTTTGGCACGCACAATTTTTGGTTAGGTATTTTCCCTTTTTTTGTTTTTGTTTTTTGGGACAACAAATTTGTTGTTGAACTTTACTTTTCTTTTCGTTTCTTTTATATTTCAGGTACTCCACAGGTAATTGCAAAAATATTTCTGTTTTCTTGGTTTTGTAAAATTTTCTTTAAATATTTGCACTAATTCTTTTTTAAACATATATTTAAATTAAATTTTTTTCTTTTTTGTATTTTTGCAGGAACTTTCTTTGCTTTTTTCAACTTTTTGTTATAATAATTTTTGGAATTTATCTTTTGCTGAGCTCTGCAGCAATTTTTGGGTGTAACTTTTTGTTTTTATTTTAGTTGTATTTTTATTTTGATTTAGATTTTGGTTTTTATGTTTTACCGCGTAATCCAAATATGCGTTTCGGGTTCTGAGATTTGAGACAGGTCGACTTTTCTTCACATTAACAGAGGAATTAAATATATTTATATTTATATTTAGTCGAATATATATTTATGTAAATATATATTTGAATTGATTTTGTTGCAATTGTCAAACACAAACACACTTGAAATGTTGATTGAGTGTAGTCTTATTGAAATATTTCGCTAACATGACAAAACTCGACAAGGTCTCGAACGCGACTAACTGTAAAAAGCAAAGCACGTTACGAATATACCCAAAGGTAGCTGCGAGACTGAGACCGAGACTGAGTCGAGCAACAACAGAAACGGCAAAGGCAACTGACAAAAAAGCCGCCACCGTCGCGACAGCAGAGCCAACGGCCAGCACAGCACCAGCAAAGAGAGCAAAAGCGAGAGCGAACGCGAGCACAACTCAGAGAGCGAACATACGCAAGAGCGAGCAAAGCTCACTGAGTGAGCAATTGGCAGGGGCCAACAAACCAGAAAAGAAACAACAGAGACAGCAACAACAACAGCTAAACAACTACTGCAAGCGTCAATTGGTGATAAGCGAATTAGTCATAGAAGCAAATTTACATGGCATTCAAGAAATTTAGAGTAAACCCCAGCTAATTTATATTTAATACTCAATAATAAAAAAAAAAACATGACACCAGTATTCAACAATAATTAAATAATATTAAATCTACTTATTTTCATTTGTCATCGTTTCATTTCCCAAGTTTAGCATTTTAATTAATTTAAGTCGCAGTTGGTTGCAAGTTCAAGCACTGATAAGCTTCGTGCGTTGATAAGCTCTGCCTCTTCCACAATCAAGCTCTGGCGAGCAGCGCTTTATCTTAATATCTAATGACAACGAAAGTTCAATGCTCGTGGCGCCAAAAAAACAACAAAAAAAAAAAAAAAAAAAAACAAATAACAAACCCAAGCATAGTTAAGAGCAAAACTTTTGCTCGCGCTCTCTCCCTCTCTTTTCTGGGTGTCTCTCTTATGGCGCATGCTCTTAAATGCACGACGAGAGCTTTTCAACACACCATGTTGAGTTTGCCAGCTAGTTAAGAGAGCGCAAAGCTTTGCAGCGAGCTTTTTGCGCAAAACATACTAGTTTGGCGCCATGCAAGCGAGATCACGCATACGCCTAGTTGATACAGTTTTGTGATGCATTTTTTTATACTCTCCTCATTCGCTTGACGAGCCGTTAAAAATGCATTATTTTATGTCATTAAACACTTTTTTTTTATATTTATGACTGGCCCCGTCTGGAAGCCCTCAGCTCTGCTTTTGAGGGTTGCGTGTCTGTGGGAGCGAGCGAGATGCACAACAGCAACAAAACATTGAGTCACGTAGCCGCGCAAGTTGTTCGTTCGCTGAACTAATTTAAATTTGAAACAAAATCAAATCTTTGTTTTATTGAGGTCACATGCGAGAAGTGACTCAGAGTCGTCAGTGATTATTCAAATTGAATGCAAACTAATGCGACGGAAGCGAACAGCTTCCAATGTGTCAAAGCATTTCGCACGTTATAAACCACTTGAGCAACAACAACAATGAGAACAATAAGAGGAAGAAGGAGTCATAAGTTAAACAACAAAAACAAAGAGCGACGCGACGGTCATTGAACTGAAGCCACAAAATGAGGCCAAAAAAACAAACAAACAATGACGACAACCGAAAGCCACACAAACAGGCAACAACAAAAGAAAAGAAACAAAATGTATATATATAAAAAAATTTAATAATATGAGCGAATCGAAGCGTCGCATGTTGTTGTTGTTGCTGTTGATGTTGCCTGAACGTCATTGCCTCATTTCAGCCACGAAAGTAAAAGTGAAAGTTACTTTTTTCGGGGTAGAAATTTCGACGTGTTTTGTAGCAGCCAAAAGCGAAATTGAGCAACTTGTTCGTTTAGGCCTATCAAATCCGACGGGGGGACAGCTGAACAACAACCGAAATTGTGTAAGAGACACAAGCGACAGAAGAGACAAGAAAGCAAACTGGAATATGCCAGCAATATGTTGGGAATCGAATAAATATAAACAACATATAATATATATATTGATATGGGCAATAAGAAACCTATAACTGGGTATATAGGTTTATGAGAATAGGGAAATAAATATTAAATAAATTCATATTGCTTAGATGCGCTTCATATTTAAATATATTATTATTTAATATTCAAATGCAATTTGTATATATTGAAATACCATTTTTAAAGAACTTAAAATTTGTAATAGGTTTGTTATAAAAATTTATTGTAATTTAATTTAAATCCAATTTTAATGAATTTAATTTTAAAGCAAATTACATTATTTGAATTTAAAATTGAAATATTTTATGAAATATATTTTTATTATATTTTTTTCTTACTTTTTTTTATTTTGTATTTTTGTAATTTTAATTAAAAAAAAAAAAAAAAAAAAAAAATTGTGTATACATAAGTCCATTTTATCAAAATCGCACAGTTTTAAGCTTTTCATAATCAACAAAAGCAGTTTACAGTTCCATAATTGTTCACACCATATATATATATATATTTATGATCATATATAGTCACATACATATGTATATATTCGACAATTAAAAGCCAATTAACAACTCTGCAGCGAACGCAACCTAAAATTCACTTTCACTTGCTCCAAAAGACTCGAGAGTTGGCTTCAACCTCAATTTCAAGCGCGACAGCCCCCAAGCTGTCCCCCACCCCCACTCCGCTGCCCCCTCGCTATGCGGGTGCTTTCTCTAATGAAAAATTGAATAGCAATTGTTAGCATTGTTATTATCATTGTGATTACCATTGTTATTACCATTGTGATCGGCAGGCACTTCCCGTTTTACGCCGAGGCGCTAATTGCCGAGCCAAAGTTGAAGAGTTGAGGAGAAGCATCAACAAAAGAAATGTTGTTTATGTTTGCTTTTGATTCGCTTTTATGAGGCAAAACGCAAAGTTCAATGCACCAGAGGCGAAGAGTCGAGAAGCATGTGTGGCATGCGGCATGGAGGCATGGAGCAGGAGGCCTACATTCGGACTAGTTTGGGTGATTCACGGCTTTACGTAAAAATCAAATAAGCGACACAGTTGTTGTTGTTGTTGCGTAAGTTGTTTACAAAATGAGCCCAAAAGTAAAAGAGTGAAAGAGCGAAAGAGATGGCAATGTAATAAAAACAAAACACAAAAAAACGAGCAACAACAACAAATGAAGACAAAATAAATTTGTTGGCTTTCCTGAAGCTTCCAGCGACAAAGAAAGCAAAGATCGGTGAAAGATTTACATATATGTACATACATATATATACCTATATACATAAATACATGTTTTTAGTTAATTTTGTGGGTCAGGCAACTGCAAAGATGCTGCGAGGAGGTCACTAAAGCAGACAGCGAAGGCAACGCTCAATAACAAATCGCGTTCGATGGGGGAGACCCTGTGCCATATTACAAATAATAATTATAAAATAAAAAAAAAGGTCAGGCACATAAATAAATGTCATGCGCTCAACACACACACACACACACACACACACACACACACACACACACATGTATATACACACATATCGCCATATTTACATACATTCAAAAAAGTCAAACAAAAGAAGTGATTTTTTCGTACTACGCGTCGGCTACGCAATGTGTGCTTGGCATCAATATTGAAAGGGTGGGGGTAGTAGTAAATCCTTTATTTGCGCACGCATCAAGGGAATTTCAGTTTTGTTTTCGCATTCATAATGATTTTCAAATAAAATGCGCGCCAAGGCAACTGCCAATTGCAAATTGCAATTGCAATTGCAGTTGCAATGCGAACGCCTCAGCTGTGCTGTGCTGCGCTGCGCTGCGCTGCGACTGAGGCGAATGACCGTGCCTGACCCAAATAAAAGTCGCTGCACTCGCGCCAACAAAGGCGACAAATGCCTGCTCGCTCGCTCGCACTCGCGCGCTCACTCACACAGACGCACTCACTCATTCGCTCCGTAGCTGCAAAAACAAAAATTGCAGCATGAAAAAAAAGCGCAGCGCGCACTCAAAATGAGGCCGAGTGCAATGAACAGCATTCAGCGCGCACACACACACACACAACAAACACACGAGAGAGCGTAAAATTGAGAGCGCGAGAGCAAGCGACCAAGAGAGCGAGAGCCAGCTGAGCCTATGCAAATGCAGTGCTGCTGTTGCTGTTGCTGCGCTGCTGCTGCAGTCGAACAAGTTGCGACGCTGATGTTGCAATGCGAAACCTTCGAGAAATTTTACAAGAGTCGTTGAACTCGCGCCATGTGTCGGTCGTTTAACTGTGCCCCAAAACGGCAGCGACGCCGGCGTCACAGCCATTGCAGCAATGTTGGCTGTGGCTCGGCTCGGCTCCACTTGAAGCTTGAAACTAGTTTGACGTCGACGTCGAGGCATTGAAAAAGCGAAAGTACATTTTTCTGCTGCCCGTCGCTAGCCGTGAGTGTGTGTGTGTGTGTGTGTCTATGTGTGTGTGTGATGGCGCTCGTCTTGTTCGTGTTTGTGGCTGCTGTTCGTGTTTGTTCGTTCGTTTGTGCGCGAGGTAAATGAACCTTTTGAAGGTTCAACTTGCGTAGTAGGCGACGCCAACGTCGCTGTCGCCGTCGACGCCAGCGCTGGCTGGTGTAAAACAAGTTTGTTACGTTTCGTTCGGGCTGTCGCTGCTTTTGACGGCTTTGTTTTGTGCTCTTTCCTTTGCAATTTCACCGTTAAGCCAAACAAGAAATACGAAATTTGTAAGGCAGGTGAAGCGCGCACTGCTTTATGTAACACTGGCAGAGTGAGTGAAGGAGAGAAGGAGAGAGAGGGAGAGAGAGAGAGAGATGGAGATAGCAAACTTGTCGCAGCTCAGTTTTGTTTCTTTTGCTGTTGATGATGCGTGTCACGCGTAAAAAAAATGATTTCACTGATGACAAGAAACAAAAAAGTAAAGTCAATTGTATAATAAGCCAAGTGCTCGATCTGTTATGCATTAATTTTTCAATAGCGCAACGTTTGGCTAACCTTCCAGTCAGCCAGCCAGAGCTCACACACACACCTTAGAAACCCCCACAGCTAATTCACGTTACAATGCATTTAGCATTGCATTGAGCTCACGAGGCTCGCCCACATGTATTTATTTGTATTTGTATTTGTATTTGTATTGGTTGCAGTCGCCAAACGACATTATCAACGACCTCATTATCATCATGAGCTAGTTGTACTTGAAGCTTTGACCCACGCCCAGCGTTTAACGCCCACATTGTCAGCTCAATGCTACGAAACAATTCATTGCAGCTACCTCACAGCCAGCTCAATGATATGAAACTATAGAAACTTCAATCCAATCCATTTGCAATTCGCCCCCCTGGGGCAAGACATTTTTATTGTCATATTGTTCATTTCGTGTGGTAGCCTCCAATATTATTTTAGTCAACACCTCGTCTGTGTGTGAGTGTGTGTGTAGCACTGGCATTTTAATGTATTTGTAATTGACCTGAATAAAGTTCAAAACACTCGCCGCAGCAGCAACGATGACGGCAAGGCGAAATCTACATGCAAGCTGTGTCTGTGTGTATGTGTGTGTGTGTCCATGTGTGTAGCCTCAAAAAATAATGATTGCGACAACAACAAAAACGTCACTGCTTGTACATGCGCTCACACACACACACACACATACACACATGCATTCGCTCATATGTAACTATAAAACACAACAACAAAGATCTAAAATAAATAAAGTTGTGCCTTCGATAATTGACAATTGTCTGATTAGTTTATTTTTCTTATTTTTCTGTTCATGTGTGCGCAACTACAAAGCTAATTGACAGCCATTGAACACACACACATACACATGCCTTTGGTCATATGCATATGTGTGTACATATGTATGTATGCATGTATGCATATTCCACTCTAACTCATTCTAGTTCAAGAGAGCATTCAGCATAATCATAACTGTATCGTAACTGCGCTCGCTCTTATGCTGAATCTTGAGCCTTTCAATTCGATTAGCCTCGCGCTGATTTGAGTTCATTTTAATTAAACGCCACATGCCTCATGTGTGTGTGTGTACTTCACATGAAAACTAATAAAATAAAGTGTTAAAAAAAAAATAAATAAATAAAATGCAAAAAGCTGCAAATACATGTCTATGCCTGTTCCGCGACAACTACAAATTTCAACAATTCACAAAAAAATAAAGCAAATGCAAAATGAGTGAAAAAAGCATGTTTACTATCAATCGTACTTGCACACAAACACGTACGCACACACACACTCAGGCACCTTCACTGTTGCTGCTGCTGCTGCTGCTCCGTCGCTGCTTTGGGTGACCCAGTTTCGTCGGTCAATGAACTGAGCGCTGCTGTCGAGGCTGAATGTTTTTGTGGGGGAGCGAGAGAGAGCGAGAGTAAGAGAGGGCGCTCGCGGGCTGAGGCTGTCGCCTGGTTCGTGTTTGTTTGTTGCTTTTTTTCTGTGGGTATTTTTTTGAGGGGCGCTCTATCCACGGGAGAGTGTCTGTCTGTGGCTGTGTTTGGGTATGTGTGTCTGCGTGTGTATGTGTGCGCTAAATTTCGGTTTCGTTTTCATTTTGACGGCGCGTCTTGCGTTTATTTTCGTATCTTTGCAATAGGCAAACATAAACAAAATGGCGCCTAATAATATTACTACACACGAAAAAGAAATTATGAAAGCCGCAAAAGAAAGTGTTTCGAAATGGTCAAACGACCAAGTGAAAGTCTTGCATATTATGCACTCGCCGGCATAATGGAGATTCCAGAAATATACATAATCAACATAATATGATCAATTTCTAGGTCAGTTCGCGTTTTAACAAAAGTAACTGTAAATATTTCGACAACAGCCCCCATGTTTGTGTGTGTGTGTGTGTGTGTGTCAGTGTACAAATTTAATTTTCCTTGAAAGATAAGGCAAGCGAGGGCAGCGCTGTCGACGGCAACGCCAACGCCAGCGGCGACTGCGCGTAAATAGCACACGGTCATTTTTATTATAAACAATTCGAATTTTTGTTTTTGTTCGTTTGCTGTTGCCGAGTTTGAGTTCGCTGCTGTTTATTTTGATGGCGGTCGTATTTTAGTTTTAGTAGTTTTTTTCGTTTTTTATTGCGATTTTTGACATTAGTGCTGCATAGAACTAGTTCAAGGATTTGCCAATTTCTAAATAGTATTTTAGTCAATGCCTAGGCGAGACAGTGATTAATTTGTTAATATGCATATTTTATAGCTAATTTACTCGTTTATCTAACGTTATGTAACTTTCGTTTATTTCATTTACCCAGCACGCGTCCCATCACAAAAAAAAAGAAGAAAGAAACGAAAAGAAAAGAAAACAAACTGTAATCCATCAATTACAGCATACACATGTTCAAGTAGCATTACAACAACAACAGCTACTACAACATTATTATTAAGCACAGGCTGCGACTGCGTGCTGCCTACAAAACAGCCACAGCGACGACTTAACAGCTCTCTCGCTATCTCTTTCTCTGTCTATCCAACAGGCGCGCATGCAGCAGCATGAACCACTTTCGTTTTCGACAGCAACATGGCCGCCATGATAGAAAGAAGAGGAAGAAGAGCCCAAAAGTCAATGAACGTTGCGCGCTCGAGTAAGTTGTTGTTTTTGCTTCGCTCGTTTTGTATATTATTTTGTTTTCTGTTGTTTTTTTTTTTTTTTTATATTTTTATATGCTTTCATAATCGATATGAACGTCGCAGCATTTCCTGTACAACTTTTCCGGGCTTGCTCTTAATTTAAACAAATTATTACAAAATTTAATAAAAAGCAAATGCTTGCAAGCGTAACAACATGAGGAATTGTGAAAGAGTGCAAGAGAAAGATTCAAATTGCCTGATGGAGAGAATGAGTGAGGGAGCGAGCGGGCGAGAGAAAGAGGGAGAGAGAGAGACATGCGTAGGCATGGCCTCGCTTGCCTTTATGAATTTAGGTTAAGTGCGTTCATTCAACTTTTAACATAATTTCGAAATGGCGCACAGTTGCTGTTGCCGCTGCTCCCATTTATCATGCGGGTGTTGGAAATTTGTTTAAACAAAATTTACATAAATGTAGTTTGCCTTTGTATGCGAGTGTGTGTGTGTGTGAGTGTGTTTTGTTGCTTTTTTCAGGGCAGGCAGCTAACAACTTTTACTTTGCCGTGAAATCGCGCGCTCTATACAAATGTTGCAATACACATACATTCATGCTTACACACACACATACACTCATACACACACACCCAGCCAACCAACCAGCTGAAATTTCGTTCATGGCTGGTCAATGAACTCAGTGATAGTCGTCGGCTGTCGTTCGTTAAGTTTCGTTGTGTGTTCGGTTTTTAGCCTCTAATGATTGTTGTTGCTGCTGCTGTATTTTGTTTTTGTTTTTCTATTTTTATTGTATTTGAGCTTGACTCTCTGCAGTGAGTATTGAGTACGTGTGCGTGCGTGTGACTGTGTGTGTGTGAGTAAGTGATTTAGGACTAGAGGAGTGTAAAAGCTTGTGTACTCACCATCACGGCTCATGCCAACGGCAATGCATTTTTTCAGGCGACAATATTGACAGCGATTGCGATTGATACGCAAAATGCTGCACTGCTGATTCTTGGTGCATGGGCGATATTGGATCTTTTGCTGTATCGAGCGACGGAAGAAGCCCTGGAATTAAATAAATTGAAAACAACAAATTATTAATGATTTATAATTTTGAATAAATTATAATAATTTAATTTTCAAATTGTAAATATGAAAGAAGATTTATCAAATGAAATTAATTAAAAATGTATAATTTTATGATATGAAATTTTAAACAAGAAAAAATCTAATAAAAATGTAAATTTCAAGTGACTTTCAAAAAAGAATTATATAAATTTTAAATGGTATATGGTATAGATTTGTATATTATTTATAGCTATATATATTATATATACATATAATCAAATTGGTCATACTAGCTGCTCATATAAATAAAAATAGAAATCAGGTCAATGAAAGTTAATATATTATTCGAAATTCCATATCATTCTCTATTCCAACTAATATCTATATCTAATTAGACTCATTTGCCACCTACATCAGCATTGGCATCCTCAATTGCTGTCGTCGCTTTGGCGGCAGCTGTGTTGCTGTTGCTGTTGTTGTTGTTGTTGTTGCTGCTGCTGTTACTTAAAGCTGTGTCCAGCTTCTCGTCAAACTTTTGACACAGATAGTTGAGCTGCGACGCCTCCAGGCGCTGATGATGCTGTTCGCACAGCTCATCATCACAGCCCGAGTCCTGGGCGTCCATATCCTCGATCAGCTGCTTGTGTTGCTGCTGCAGCTCCTCGTCGCTGCTGCTGTTGCATGTGCAACAATTGCCAATGCCATTTGTCAGTGACTGCGTGCTCGAGTTGCTCAGCAGCGAGCAATTGCTGTCGGAGCTGTCGCGTCGCTGTTGCTGCTGCATCAATTGCTGCTGTTGTTGTTGCTGCTGTTGCTGCTGCTGTTGTTGTTGCTGCTGCTGCTGCTGCTGATGAGTTTGTTGCATCAACAAATTGGCAATTTCTTTGTGTGTTTGCGCGGAGAAAGGACTATCACAATGCAGTTGATTGAGCTTGTTGCTGGTGGGTTTTGTTGCTGATGTTGCTGTTGCTGCTGTTGCTGTTGCAGTTGCTACTGTTGTTGCTGCAGCTAGTGTGGTTTGCTCCAATTCACGCTGCTTCAGTTCACGCGCATAGCGTATTTTCTTCCACGGGCATTGATATTGCTCATAGTCGACGGCAGCAACTGTTGCCGTTGGGCTATTGGCAACATTGGCCTTGGGCGGCAATTCATCGTCGCTGTTCGCACAGTCCTCATCGATGCCCGATTCGCTGTCATTTTTGGCGCTAAGATCGGCGCATGGCTTTGGTGTTGCTGCTGTAACAGTTGCTGTTGCTTTTACTGTTGCTGTTGCAGCAGGCTGTTGCAGCAGCAATACAATTTGCTGCTGCTGCTGACTAATACTATTTGTTGTGGTTGCTGTTGCTGTTGTCTGGTTGGTGGTTGTCTTTACTAGTGTTGCAGGTGTTTGTTGCTGTTGTTGTTGTTTTTGTATTTGCTCTTCATTTTTCAGTCTTTTGCGTTGCTGTTGCAGTTGTTGTTGCTGTTGTTGCAGGTAAACAATTTGTCTGGGCTGCGGCTGCTGCTGCTGCTGTTGTTGTTGTTGTTGCTTGCTCAGCGGCCCTGATTCCAGCAGCTTGACCAGCGCCGAGTGCTGCTGCTTCAGCTGGCTTTTGATTTGTTGCTGCTGTTGCTGCTGCTGCGGTTGATGTTGCTGCGGTGCACTGACAATGTGCACATTGCTGTTGCCGGCTGTCAGCAGCACAATTGTTGTGCCGTGTTGCTGCTGCTGTTGTGGCAACTGTTGCAGCTGCTGCTGCAGTTGCTGCTGCTGATGCTGTTGCTGCTGCTGCTGTTGTTCCATTGCACAAACCATTTTTTATTAAAATTTAAACTTTTTGGTACCACAATGACACTTGAACTTCTCTCTCTCTCTCTCTAGCTCTCTAGCTTCTCCTTCGATCTAGACTGCTGTTGATTTTGCTCTACAATTTGCTAATAAGGAACATTGCGTTTGCTTTCGCGTTTTGCTTTGATTTCAATTTGAAACTCAATTTTCATTCACTACACCAACGATTTGAGCGCCAAAAACTTTTGATAGCGCTTTTCGGAAGTCTTGATGATCTCTCTCTCTTTCTCTTTCTCTCGCTCTCTCTGGCTTGATCTCTTTGTATTCGGTTTCACAGCACTGGCACCAATAAAAATAATAATGATACTATATGATTGATATATGATTATTAAAACTATTTGTAACGTTGTTCTAGTTGCTCTTATTTTGCCGTTTTAGTTTTCAGTTTATCTTCATCTTTCTATTTAGTTTATTCTCTTTCGCGCGCTTTTCATGCTCTGCACAACCGCTGCTAACGACGAGCAATTTGCGAATGAAAGCAGCGCCAGCAGCGCCAACAACTCATGCCTGTTCGCTATGCTTCGGCTCCAACTTCGGCAAGCGACGAATCGTTAGTGCATGCTCTCGGCTCGTTTGCTCTCTCGCTTACTAGCTGCGCTGCCGCTGCTACTGCTACTGCTGCTGCTGCTGCTGCTGCCAACCTCGCGCCACATATTGTTTTTGTTTTTGTGCACTAACTGAGGACATTCACTCCAACGTCGACGTCGACGCGAGCTGCTAACAATAGACGCCACTGGCGCTGGCGCTGCTGCTGTTGCTGCTGCTGGTGGGGGCGCTTTTTGTTGCTTGTTTTTTGTATTGTAAACAATTCTTGGAACACCTACGCGACGCAGATTTTGTAGGTAGCTTCTGCTACTGCCACCTGACTGATCAGCTTTGTTTGATAACAGCAGCAACAACAATGCCAACACACAAACACACAAATGCACACATCCATATGAGCTTAGAACATTTGTTGTTGTGTGCGTGTGTGTGTGCTTATTTTGAAACATGAGTGACAAATAAGATTAATTGATATTGAGTGGGCGGGGCATATTGATATGGGGGCGGAAACAGCGCTATCAACCAATATGACAGGCATAAGAGGATCGCAGATCTGGAACGGCTCTCAAACTATTTTCGGGTAGGTAGATTTATAAAAAAAAAATAGTTCTAGGGAAGTTTCCAGAAACTGTGAAGTGTGTGTGTGTGTGTCAGTGTAGGGGGGATTATAATTGCCCAACTCGTAGCTATTAATCATATGGCTTTAGTGACATACACACTGAAAAGTGTTGCCCCAATTATGGGCAAGAGAGAATACTTGATTACTTAACACTCCAGCGCTGTCCCGAAATGCACTCTATTCGTTTCATGAACTACTAAATTTAACGCCTCGTTATTAATAATATTAAATAATATTTTGGCGGCGCGCTCTTTCTTTCTTTCTTATGTGTTTTTTTGTTATTTATTTCATTTCTTTTTTTAAGGCCACAGAAAACGTAAGAGACAACACACACAATAGCAACGACACATGCTGGAAGGCTACGTAACCAAAAAGCCCCGAACGCCGCGACGTCGACGACGACGTCAACATAATACGACGACGTCAGCAGAGGTTGGCTGACTGGCAGTTCAGTTCAACGAACCCCGCCATTGTCGTGACCCACTTTTCGGTCATATACCTCCAAATGTGGAGCTGCTCAGCGCTGAACGAATGAGCGAACGACCGAATAGCCGAATGGCCACACGAGCTAACGAGCAACCGACCGAGTGAGCGAGCGACCGACCGAGCGAGCAGACGAACAAATTGACTCTTCGTTCGTGCATTTCTGCTCTCAATTGCTGTTGTCGATGGTCGTCGCTGCAGCTACTGCTGCTGCAGTTTGCAAGCCATTGCTTTAACTTTTTAGTTTGGAGTTCATTTGAGCTGGCGGTCGGTCAACGACACAGAAACCTCAGGCGGACGACGGCATGTTTGTGGGCTTGGCCTCAAAGGGGCGGGCTAGCAGGGGCGGGCCAGCAGGGGCTGGGCCGGGGCTGGGGCAACAGCCATTGCAATACGGCGACTCTATGGCTAAAATGCGTTCAAGGAAATCTTTGGCAATGCAGCATATTCGAGCGGTTTGGGATAGGCCCGGAAAATTGCATCAGCTAGCATTTGGCGATACATGCTCAAGCGGCAGTCCGTAGTCACAGCATTATATAATTAACAACAATAAATTCAAAGCAATTAAGCAAAAAGAAAAGCCAAAACATAGCTCAAGCCTCGCTCGAGCTGTGAGCGCGAGTTCATTGCACTCAGCAGCGACAATTTGCACTCATTTCAATGCCTCACGGCCCCCGCAAATGAACTGCGGGCAGAGCAGAGTCGGGCTTACGTTTTGCACGCAGCGAAGAACCGAAGAACTTTCGGGAACAGCTGTGCCCGTTTCAGCCGCTCTCTCGTTCCCGCTCTCACTGTTTATGTGTGTGAGTTTGTGTGTTGGTCTATCACCTGAACGACGAGCTTGCAATGCGGCGCTCTCTCGCTTTTGCTCTCTTGGTCTGGCTGCCAAATGTGAATGAACTCTGCTGGCAGCTGCAATGCGAATAACAAGTTTCAAAGGAAAGTGAGAGCATTTCACGTTACACACACATTCGCCTAGCTGCCACTGTATGTGTGTGTGTGTATGTTAGTGTATGTTAGGCAATGAGCGCTTAAGCAGTGAAGCGTTTTCCCCCTTTAGCATGATGATGATTCGACATCGTCATTGTCCGAACCATAGGCAATATGGCAAGCATTATAATTCAGTATTTGTTTAATTGTTTTGTTTGTCTGTTTTTTTGCTTTACGATCAATCGCAGCTCTTTTTAAATATACATCGAAAAGTCATGAATGAATAGTTCCCTATATCTATAGACTACCTGTTGCCATTGCTGGCTGTGCACGATCAGTGGACCACAACTGACCACTTGACCCGCATCCAATATGGGCTGCTACTTGAAACTCACTTTACGGGCTACTGTAAGATCGGATCTTGACATCAATAGAAGAAACACAGAGAATTTAGTTAACTCAAGAGCATTGGAATTTCTAAACGATCTTCATGTGCCAACAGGATATGCTGCTGTTCATTTCACATTAATTCCATATTCATTTCATTTGAAATTTATTTCATATTCATTTCTTCTATCCCTCTCTCTCTCTTAAGCTTCAGGATCCGTTGCTGTTCATTCCCTATTCATTCCATATTCATTTTACATAAATTTCTAATCTCTTCTTTCTGCCTCTGTCTTTCGTTCAGCCTAGCACACCCTCGCTGAGCTTTGATTGTACGCTCTCCTAAGCCTCACTCAATCATAACTGTCTTTTTTCGAATTCTCTTTTGGGCTCGTCCCATGCGTAAGCAATTAGCACGTGCCTAACCGCCCCAGCTGCCCATCCTATCCGGAACTTTATGGCGCTTTACTGTTCAGTCGACGACGTTCGTCATGTTCTGCGGCTTGGTTAGAATTTGGAATTGGTAATTGGTAAAACCATTGCTTACCTTTGGCTCATATTTCATGGCCCATTGCTGGGACCCGGCCGAGTCATTAGGCCAGCAATTAGTTGACGAAAATATTGTACTATGTACAATAAATAAATGATGTTCAAATTACGAGTCGAGTCGAGCAGCGCCTGCTGCTGGCACATTTTTGGGTCAAAGTTCAATGCCCTGTGCGCGCATACCTCGCAAGGATATTTTCCGTTAGCAGTGAGAGGCACTCGCTCTCGGCCTCCCCCTCCTCCCCAACGCTTCATCACTCGTAGTCGTAGTAAAAAGGAACACGAGGTCAACCGCACGTACGCAACGCAAGCAGCTAGGCAGCCAGCCAGCCAGCCAGGCAGAAACGAGAGCGGAAGGGGTAGCCACATGACTGCCCCACCCACCCACAAAGTGTTTCCCTTTGGCCTCGCGCCTATTGACGTCACTTTTGCAGTCGCTGCGCTGCGCTGCGCTGCGCTGACGCTGAGTTCGTTCAACTCGTTGCCTCATGGTCGCCTGCATTCGAGTAGTTGTTGTGGTTGGACTAAGGGTTGGGGTTGGGGTTGCAGCTTGGGGCTTGAGGGTTGGCACAGGAAATGCCATTATGAAAAGGCAATGTGAAATCAACCGATTTGACATTAATCACCTACCCGTGCTCAATAGTTAATCAATATATTAGTAATTGAGGGCAATAATTTATAACTTATTTACTTTACCCAAAGCCGAAAGCTTTGATCTGTCCGATGAACTTTAGCATACGTGATATTAGCCCAATAATTAGTGGACTTATCAGCGAGATTCCACGAAACGAAAATGACAAATTTTAAACATAATGCTGAAGCATAAAAAAGAGAAAAACAATAAAACATATTGAACTCTGTTTGGGCCGAGCGGAAATACCTTTCACATTTCTCACCAGCCAAGCGCTGCGAAGGGCAACCAAAAACGAATAAGAAGAAACAAATGTAGAAAAGAGACAAATTATCCTGCCAGGGCAGCATCTGAGCGCCCAAAATACACCACAGTCCAAGCAACAACAACAACAACAACAGCAAGAGCCAAGGAGACCAACGATTGAGGACATTGCACCGCAATAACCTTAAAGAAGCAGCACAGGCTGAATCACAGTCAGAGACAGCAAAAGCAACAGCAACAAAAGCAGAGAGCAACAGAACCAAAGAGAGAGAGTCGCACAGTCACACTCACTTACTCTCTCTCGTTCTCTCTCTTTCACTCTGCCGCTGCTGCTGACTTGGCGCGCAGCAAACAGTGCTTGCTCCAAAGAACATTTGATTTTTGTTTTTGCATAAGCAGTGGAACGGGGTGAAACGAAACGAGCTGTGTGCGCGCCTAGGCATAGAACATTCGAGCAAGCGAGCAACGGGTGAACGGGCAAGCGGACAGGCGGGCAAGCGGGCAAACGGGCGAGGCGAGTGCTGAGCATTCACAGTTAGAAAGCTCCAGTTAGGCTGTGCGATTTGTAGTGGGCAGAGGAAATGACCTCAGGAAGGAAATGCAATGCATTTAATTGGCCAAATGTGTGTGTGAGTGTGTGTGCATAGCTGTTGTGAGGGAGTGGATAAATGTAACTAAGCAGATATAATTATATGTGCATATATATATTTATTTATTTTATTTACATATTTTATAAATATTTTTTTTTTTAGATTTTTTTATTTAAATATAATTTTTTAGATATACATATATTTATATACCTATGCCTATTTTCAAAGACAAATCTATGTTAAGTAAGCTCAGCTCTGATGAGCTCCAACAACTTTACATTTTGAGTGCCTGCTCGAGCCTTGAGTGCTCCAATCAAATGAAATTGTCCTTTAACCAGTCCAATGAACTCAAAGCATGCCGAGCAGCAAAATTGTCAGCCAGTTGCTGGCGGTGGTGGGGCGACAGGGGTTGGATCGTTCGGAATTTTCTTTTTAGTCGGGCAGCTGAAAATTGGCGCGCGCGCTCGCGTCGCTGGCAAATGGAAGACACCTGTGTGCCCTGTCAAACAATGAAGCAGAAAGTGCCACCCTCCGCCCACCGCCCACCGCCCACTGCCTCAGCCAAGCATTTCACTTTTGCTGCTGTTGCTTCCAACGAGCTGTGTATGGGTGTGTGTGTGTGTAGGTGTGTGCGTGGGGGGTTGCGTTTGCACAGGGGTGGGTTGCACAGACATTGCTTTGACCCAAATAGCGTGCGTTGAACTTTTGCTGCGGCCGGATGAGCGAACGGTGAAAGAGGCGAGAAACGAGAGGCGAGCAGGAGGCGGCAAGGTAGGAGAGAGCGAGAGGTCTATGCTAAACATTGGGCATGGAACGCCAGCAAACGTTTTAGGGGTTACGCTCAATTGTGCTTGTGTGCGTGTGCGTGTGTGTGTGGGGAACGAAAGTGTTTGGACAGCCGCTAGGTGGCGCTGCAGCAGCAGCAGCAGCAGCATTAACCTTAAAAATTGCTGACTGGCTGCTGCTGCTGCTGCTGCGGCTGCCTGGTCATGTGACGCTGTGCTCTGCGCAGCTGGAGCAATGACCGCAGCTCGACAAAGTTGAAGGATAAACGAAGCGAAATGCAATTTGCAATCAGGCAGGAGGCGGCCATGGGGCGTTGGAGCTTTGGCTAGATAATTTCAGTTGTGGTTTTGCACAGCGCCGCCTGCTCAATTATATGGCGACTCATAATTAAGAGCCTGACCCCCAGGCCGGGCCAAGCGATTGCCTTCTGCCTGGCTAACTACATTTCAATCACATTTCATGCGCCATGTGTGCTCCACTTATTTCTATCTATATATAAGTATAGTACGTGTCTGCTCTGATATATCGGTATATACATATATATTCACTATATATATTCATATTTTTATCTACTTGCTCTCCATCGCCTGTGCGTAATTTGTGCTAGTTTTTTTGTACTTTTTCTTTTTGTTTATATTTTATCTATCTATCTATTTATTTATTTATTATTATTATTATTATTTTTTTTTTTTTTTTTGTTTTCGCTTTAGCTGCCCGTGCAAGTTCATCGAACTCCACGCAATTATTTTGCGATTATCTTATTTCAATAGTTGTGTCTGTGCTCTGCCGACCTCAGTGGGCCCAAAAAAACAAGAACCAGCTAAAACCGCCAAGCGAACGTAATGTAAGTTACAAATGGTACTACAGATACTCTAACAATAGCTACAAGTTGATGGAAATTCAGTAAATTCAGCTTCTAGTTAGTTGTAGGCTATATGAATAGCTCGTGAGCTGGATGTGATATATTCTATAGCTATAAACAAAAGCTAAAGCTGTTTACAAGTCGCTCTTCTAGTTCTTTACCTTGATTACCTAGAAGTTATGCTATAGCTAAAAGAGATGCTAGCTGTTTTTGTTGCTATAGCTAAAAGAGACGCTAGCTGGTTTTAAGCTACTTTTCTAGCTCTTTTGCTAGATGTTAGAATATATTCGTAAGCTTAAAGTGAAGCTGCTCTCTAGCGGATCTATTGTGGCTACTCGTCTGGGTATTTATTTCATTCTAAGAATTTATTCCATAGCTATATTCCAAAGCTTAAAGTAAAGCTTTTATCTAGCTGTTTTTATACACTCGTCTAGCTGTTTAGTTAGATTTAATAATTTCTTTTATTGCCAAGTACTAGATTAATGCTAGTATTCTGGCTATTTTTAAGCTAAATGTCAAGCTCTTTAGCTAGCCTTTCCCAGCTTTAACTTTAGCTTTAGAGTTAACTTTTCTCTAGCTAAATACTAGATTAATAATCTAATAATCTGACTATTTTCAAGCCACTTGTCTAGCTCTTTAGCTAGCTATTCCTAGCTTTAGCTTTAGCTTTGCGGTTAGCTTTTCTCTAGCTGTTTTTTAGCCACTCGTCTAGCTAAATCCTAGATTGATGCTAGTATTCTGGCAATTTTGTCCAGCTCTTTAGCTTTTTCAGCTGCTCTAGCTCACATTTGAGCCAGTCCTAAGTTACTTTATCCAAGCAAATCAGTTTAGCTAGTGGGAATACCCCTACCGAGGAACGTTAAACAAAAACCTGACAACTGGCGCCTGTTTGTTATTTGTTATTTGTTGTTGGAGCACAATTATGAGCCATTATGTGCTGATTGTTATTTGGGCACGGTTGTCCAAATAAACAGAATACACACACATATGTGTGTGTGCCTGGTTGTGTGTGTGTGTGTGTGTTTAGTTGAAACAGAATCTAATCCATGTTGGGCCATTGGCGTCACGGCTTGACGCAAATGCTATTAAAAACAGTTGGGGCAAACAGAGAGAAACTTGTTTCCACCAGAGACGAAAAATGCTGCAAATGTTGGCTTATACTACAACAACAACAACAACAACATGCAGAAGACAGAGGCAAGGTCTTTTGCGTGCAAATCCAGCCAACTACCAACAAAATCTAACTGCAGTTCTGCGCAGGTCGTTGCCATTTGACAAGCCAACACACAGAGAGAGAGACAGAGAGAGAGAGAGAGAGAGAGAGAGTCATAGAGCGAGCGAGCGAGAGAGCAGGTGATGAAGGCAGAGAGTGCAGTGAACTTTTACGGCCCGGATTCGAACCCCGATTTCGATGGCTCTGCTCACCCACCATTAATGCAATTCGAATCGTTTGTTGTTGTTGGCTTTTCCATTTTTGGTCAGTTGGAACTCTTAATGACGCCCCGGCTGACATAAGAGTCAAATAAAACAAAAACTAACAAATAAAGAGACGGAGAGAGAATAAGAACTGTCATATAAATTGTTGGCGTTTCGTCGTCGCTGCCTTTAATGACTCACACAGCAAATCATTTTAGCCACGCCCCTCGCCGACCATGACGCCCCCCCTTGTTCGCCTTTGAGTCGTCGTCTACAAAGGCGGCTCACGTGCCAGCGGGCAATGTCTCTATATATGGGCGTTTATTATAGATACCCTGTAAATAGTTACGGGTTAACTCAGTGTTGGTAAATGGATTTGATAACTAACGGCATATATGGACAGATATATGGAGCAGCTATATATATTTAACTGTATCTTTGTTCTATACCTATGCATTTTTAGCTAAGGCTAAGTTAAGATAATATTTGTATATTCCAAAAATAGAAAAAAACACCTAAATTTATTTATTGCTTATAAAAATTATAAAGAGTAATAATATACAAAAATAAATGTTTTTTAATTAAAAAGGTTCTTAAACATAAACAAAAATTGTAAAACAATATTAAATAAAAATAATTATAAAAGATTAAAAAAAAACCTTTTCAATATTAAAAAATATATACAACAAAATAAAATAAGGAAAAATAAAATAAAATAAAAAATAAATAAAAATAAAAAAGAATATAAAAATATAAATTTGTAATTTTCAAGAATCAGGAATTGAAATTAAAAAAAAAAAGAAAATAATAATAATAATAATTAAAGAATATTACTTTTTTTTAATAAATATATTTTTTATTTTATTTTTTTTATTTTCTTATAATTTATCCGCTTTATAATTTATAATTAATTAATCATTATTTTATTTCTATTATTATTATTTATTATTTTATATTTATTTATTAATTTTTTAAATGTATTTTTTTTAATTAATTTATTTTTTTTATTATTATTTTATAAATTAGCTGTTTTAGCTTTGTAGTTGTTGAGTATAAAAATTCAATTAGGAATTTCTTCAATCAGCCTTTTATTCATTGTAAGCTAGGGTATTTCTGGTGCCAGCAAATCGCAACGACAAACTCTTTCAATTTATTTAATTTTGTACATATGTATATTATTGTTGTTTTTATTTTTGTTAAATTTGATTTGTCGAGTCGGCTCGAAACGCATGAGATCTCACTCCTTGGGTAAGTGGGCGACCCACGGACGGCGACGACGGCGACGGCGACGACGGCGACAGCCATTTGCACTAAATGGGGCTGCAGCTGCGTTTGCAGTTTGTTCAATTATGCAACAGTTGCTGCAGCAGTGGCAGTTGCAGTTGCAGTTGCACTCGCATTTTTGTTGCATTATGACGCTCGCTTTTTACTTTATTTATGACAAAACTGGCGGCAAATTATTTTCAATATTGAGTCATCAAGCGGACCATGAGAAAAATGCCAATTCAACGAATACAATAACTTGTAGAGGCTGTCAAGCGTTAGGGGGCGTGGCAATAATGACTAAGACAAAGAATAGCTTAGCGAGGCTGGAGAACAAGCGAAATTCTAGAAAAAGGCGCAAGCTTTAGGGTTTACTTTGAATTGATTAGAAATTTTTTTTTTCGTAAATTTTTTCTTTACGAAGCTCTACAAATTTCTAAACAACTGAAAGAGATAGAGAGAGAGAGAGAGATAAAGAGGATTGACTCTCCCTCTATCGTTCAATTCCTGAATTCCTGTTTACAAATGTCTAGAAATATCTAAACAGCTGATAGAGATAGATATAGCAAGCGAGACTGTCTCTCCTACTCTCTCAAACTTATTTACCAACTTCTACAATATTCTAAACAATGTTAAGACTTACTTAAAATATAGAATATTGAGCCCATAATATTCATATAATATTATGTTGATAAATGTTTTCACAATCTTAAGTCTCTGCTCTTCACAGTTTCGATCTCATCTGAAATTAGATTAGCTTATCTTCTATATTTTGGATACCTCTACTTCTGTCCAGTTTATTGCATCAACTAGTTATGTCTCTTTGCCTCTGCCACCTCTCCTCGCAACGTTCCTCTCTAAAATTTTGGCTGCCTTTTCAGTAGATTCAGCTTGAGCTCTTGTTGCATGTTCGCCTTGTGGCAGCAAAAGTGTGTTAAGTGTGTTTAATGTCTTTTTATATAAGTTTATTTATTTCTGTTATTTATTTTAATTTTATATCTTTTGAGGTAGTTGCCCCACAGCCCCACACCCCCGCCCACCTTAATGCACACACGCATCGAGCGGCAGTGTTGCACAATCTGCAAATGTTTATAAACTTGCGAGTCTTTATCAAAATGTTGACAGCGCCGCAGCAGCGGCAGCAGCAGCAGCAGCCGCAATCGTAGCCGACGTCGATGTCTAATAATAATTTATTTTATTAATTTGAAAATCACATTTTGCTCGACAAGAGCAGCGAGAAAATTGCATAGCAAATGTTGTTGTTGCAGTTGTTGTTGTTGCTGTTGTTGTTGCAGTTGTTGTTGCTGTGCCTCATGCAAAGTGAGGTCGCTGCCGTTCAATAACCTCGAGCGCAGCTACGCAATTGCAGCAGCAGCAGCAGCAGCAGCAGCGCCAGCTACGTTGGCGCATAGCAACAACAACAACAACAACAACAACAACAACAACAGCAACAAGAACAGTGACTGCAACAACTATGCCACACTCGAGTGTCATGTCATGTAAGTATGCGTATGCGTATGCCTGTGCGTATGTGTGTGTGCGTGTGAGGCACTTGGCAACGCTGCCGTCGCTTCGCACTAATCGTCTCGGTACATTCAACCACCCACCCACCCGCCGCTCGCCCTCTCTTTCACACTCGCTTGCCTGGCTATTTGTTTGCTTGGTAATTGGGCAGCGCTGCTGCTGGGGCAAGGGTTTCGGGCTGGGCCCACGGCCCACGGCAGCGTAACGCATTCTAATGCAATAACTTACTCAGAATTGAATGAGTCTCTACACATATACATAGACATATATATAACTATGTATATAAATAGTTATAAAAGCCACACATACCTGTAACGAAATGAATAAAGAACAACTAATTAGTTCAAGTCAAATGTGTGTATCAAAAGTAGTTAAGACTAAATAGTTAGGGAAAGGAACTTAAGAGCAGTTGAGGCTACTTAGATTAACTAAAGTAGTTCTCTTGCACACTTAGATTAGAGCAAGACTTATTTTAGTGCAACAGATTTGCTCGTAAACAGTCTATTTATAATTATGTATGATTATAAATATAATGCATACGCCATATAGCACCATATGGCTGATATCTGAAGACTTGCAAATGCAATCTTGTGCTTTAAATAGTAATGTGAACAATTCTACTACGAGCATGAATCAGTGGAGTATCATAAAAATGCCTAGCCATAAGAAAATTGAGTGCAGATCATAAAGAAGTCAAAAATATATTTTATAAGAATTTTATGAAATTAAAAATGTTAAGTAAAATGTCGAAAAAAAAATCTATAAAAATATAGAAGCTCCTAAAAATATATTTATTTAAATTAAAGAAATTGTCTAGAAAAATAAACGTGAGTTAAAATATTATCAAACTTCAAAATATGTAACTAAAATAAAATAAATTAAAATAACAAAATAAAATTTAATTTAAAATAAAGTAAATAAAAATTGAATTTAATTTAAAATAAAATAAATAAAAATTAAATTAAATTTAAAATAAAATAAATAACATATAAATTTCAAGTTAAAAAAATTAAATAATAATTTAATATAATTCGAAATAAAATGAATAACAATTTAATTTAATTTAATATGCAAAAAAAATTTAATATAGGTTATTAAAAATGATTCCACATTTAATTAATGAACTATAAAAATATATTTATACATATATGATTTCTTAATTGAAATAGGTAAAAAATAAAATCCAGCACTATAAAGCAAACCTTATAAAGTGTGCTTTTACCCATAGCCCAGACAAACCTCAATAAAATCCCCTCACAATATTTAGACTCAAACAAACATCAAATACCATAAAGTTCTTGAGTTCTTCCCATTTCTCCGTTTAACAGACTTCTAAAAGGCGCATTTAACCCACATAGCTTAGTCGACAGATTCTTGTAGCTGATATATAACAGTGCCACAGATATAGGTGACTGCACTCGGCGAGCCAATCAAACCCTACAAATCGAATTCGAAGCTTGTCACACTCAACTCAGCTATCAGATAGAGACATCAGCGAGCCTAACGAGGCCCATCAAATCATAACTGGGAGCCTTCAAATCACTTCAAATAACTTCAGTTGCGACACTTGACTTGCACCTGCTGCCGTTGTTGTTGCTGTTGTTGTTGTTGTTGTTGATGTTGGTGCTTCCGCCTGTGCAACAATCCATTTTCTTGTTGCAGCCATTTTGATTCCCATACCCGAACCGTTTTTGGGGCCAGGCCCAAGCAATTAAAGCGAATCAAAACACAGCACTCTTCCTCTTCCACATGTTGGGCAGCGCAGAGTCGCTGCAGTCGCCGTCGTCATCGTCGTTTGTTTTGAGAGCTTATCGCATTTCACAAACGAGAACACACACAAAGAGAGAGAGAGGGGGAGGGAGAGGGAGAGGGAGACGGCAAACGCAGCAGGCGTCAGCAGCAGCAACAGAAGTCAGGTCTAGTCGAGCCGCAAGTAACTAACCTAACCTAACCCAAAGCTAACCTAACCTACGCTAACCCAATTCGAAGCCAGCTCGTTGAGTTCAATAACCCAACGACGACCGAACGAGCGCGAACAGCCCGAGCTGTCGCACGAAAAACCTAACGCGACTGGCAATCGTCATTTAACGAAGGCAGCCCGATGCAGTCGGCTAATGGTTGCGAAGAGGAGAAGGAGAGAGGGGCAAAACGCTTGCTGGGCTATCGCTGCAGCTCAAGACTACCTACAATATTTTTGTATATGCTATGCATAGAGGCCGCGCAGCCATCAAGTTATTACAATTCTGAAATATAGATTAGCTGTAAATCTAGAGTCTAATCAGCGCTGCGGCGCATACGCAACGCTTTGATTTGCATGCAAACACACACACACGCACACACACATGTACATGCATATGCGTCGTTTCAGTCTTTGCTTAGTGCTCAATTCTTCGTTCTTAGTTCGTTCTCTTGCTCTCTCTTGCCCTCTCTCTCGCTCGCTCTTGCTGGACTGCGCGACTGCCTCAACTAGAACTTGCTTGACTTGGTCGTTCGCCCAGTCGCTAAGTTCATTGCACTTGTGGCGTAGCGGCATATTTTGCATTAATCTGACCCTCTCGCTCTCTCTCCTACTCTCTCTCTCTCTCTCTCCACTTCACTCAGGCACTGCTGTCCTGCTGTCTATTTGGCGACCTATCTTTTGGCACGATTTGTGGCTGCCTTTTACTTTGCGCTGCGCGTTCGCATCGTTTCGTTTCGTTTCGCTTCGATGTTCCTTCCCCCTTCCTCTGCTTTTTCACTAAGCCAATGACCAAACAATAAGCTACAAATCTTCGCATGACTCCACAAATTAACGTTCGCTCTCCCTCACACACACACACACAGACACCCACTTAGCTACTCTCTCTCTCATTCTCTCTCCTTTCATAATCTTGAGTCTTTGCTGCGGTTTGGCAGCTCTCTTCGAACAGTGTCGAAATAATTGCATTAATTACAAAATAGAAAGGAAAATGTGCAAGGAAAATGGGCGAAATTATGCTTGTCACGTTGCATTTTGTAGGTTCTGTTAATTAAAAGCAATTAAAAATAGCTCGCGCCTCTCAACCGAATGGCCGGACAGCGAGCTGTCCGATCGAATTTTTAGTTTGAGTTTTAGTTTCAATTTTTTTTTTTTTTTTGCTTGCCATTTTCTTTCCCATTCTTGTGTTTTTTCGATACGTTTTTTTCTCTGTTTTTTTGCTTTTTTCTCCCCATTTTCTGGCGCTTGACAGTTCTGACGGAAACACGAAAATTTAAGGCATTTGAAAAGCGTCGCCTGTCGTATTATTAGAACACTTTTTGGTGAAGAGACACAGAACAAAACTAACAACAACAAAAAACACAAAAAATGCGAACATATGAAAATTTAGTTTAATACAGACAGTGGAAATCGAGTTTTCCTCTTTTTCCATTTTTCCTTTTCTTTTCAGAAAAAGAGCGACAAATTACGCGCCTATTTTTGGTGTTGCAAATGGGTTAAGCATTTCATTTTGTTTTATTTTTTATTTGTACATATTTTTATTTTTACTTTTATTTTTGGTGTTTGTCTGCGTTGCTAAATACGAAAATGGAACTAGTTCTCAGCATGCAAAATTCTTATTCGACTTTTTTAGTGTTGCTAATGCCTAGAATATTATTATTATGTCAAATGTTTTCCCTGATTTTAATTTTTTTTTTAAATTAAATTAAGTTTCATTTTATATATTTTTTAAATTAAAAAAAAAATTTTTTTTTCAGCGATAGATAGCGTCCTTTTAATTAAGAAAACCTTCTTTATTGCAGCACTTTACAACACTAGTTTGTATTTATATTAGTTCTTTGTAAGAAACATTTACTATTTCTATTCATTCCGAATTCTTTTTGTATTGTGTTAAGCTTAGCTGAATTGTACCTTCAATCGAATTGGAGTTGAATGACATGTTGCATCTGTCACCTAGTTGTTGCTGCTGTTGCTGTTGTTGTTGTTGTTGCTGCTGCTGTTGCTAGCTACGCATTGGGAAAATAACCAATGATTTGTCTATGGATTGGTGCCAGCTAAAATTCAAATAGCAACGTAACAGAGATTTACAACAAAGGCGCCCACATAACAAAAAAAAGAAGAAAAATAGAAAACAAATAGAAAAATAGAAAAAAAAAAATCAATTGCGAATTGTAAATTTGAATTGTAAAGGCTGCGGTCGCAACAACAACAACAACAACAACTACAACAACTTGAACAACTTTAATGCCTGAGCAGAGAATTGGTATTTGTTGTTGTTGCTGTTGTTGCTGTTGCTGCTGTTGTTGTTGCGCCCATTAAATGCAATTCCATCTACTTGACTTGGGCCGCCATCGAGTCACGTTTTTTGGTCTAGTCCAAGAGAGCGGAGTCTAGAGAACTATATGCCACAACAAGGTGATTGTACTGGTTAGCAACGTACGTACGTGCAGTTTTCTGAAGGCTGCCGAACGAGTTTAACAGGCAGCAACAACAACTGCAGCAACAACTGCAACAACAACAACAACATGCAACATGCTAAACTAGCAGCTAGTCAAAATCTATTTGCAAAATTGAGTTACATTCGATTTTGTTCTTTCAGAGTCAACATAAATTATATGCGGCTTAATTTTCACACACATTCAAAAGAGACAAGCAGAGAGAGCGAGAGAGAGAGAGAGAGAGAGAGAGAGATCAACAGCTACTGCTTTGACATTTTGGCTGCCAAAAATGTAGCTGTCAGGCCGTGTTTGCCCATGTTGCCTTCGATTGAGCTTATGACAACAACAACAACAGCAACAGCAACAACAACTGCAACAGCGACGTCATTAAGGCAAACCCAAAAGGGTCTGCGACAGCTGAATGGCCAAAGCAAAGCCATAACAAACAAACAAATGCCAAAGCGCCAAAGCGAACACAATGGGGGCAAAAGCGCCAATCAAGAGGTCGCCATTGGGCGCCACCTGAGATGAAGACTGAGAAGACGTGGAGACTGGCTAAGACTGCAATTTAAAATGCATTTGAAGACTGATTTAAATATGAATATAAGATAGATATGTATGTCAGTCATGGTCAATAAATATTTAGCAAAAAAAAAAAAATAAATAAATAAAATAAAAAAAAAAAAAAAAAAATATATATATATATATATATATATATATTTTATTTTTTTTTCTAAATATTTATGTATATTATTTTTTTTTTATTAAATATATTTATTTTTTTAGCATATATGCTTATATTTTTTTTTATATGTTTTTAACTTTACATTAATATTTTAAGTAATATTTTTTTGTAATTATTTTTGTAATATTTATAAGTATTAAAATTATTTTAATACAATTTTTTGAAGTATGACTAAATATTTTATATATATATTCAATAAATATTATTTATTTAACTATTATTACTTATTTTTTGAATACATATTATTTATTTATTTATATAATAATATTAATTTTATTTTTTATCATGATGAATATTAATAATTTAAATATTAATTATAATAATATATAATTTTTAGTTTGTTAATTAATATTATTGTATCATTACATAATTTGTATTAACTATTAGCTTTAGTTCTTTTTTAGGTAATATGTATTTTTAAATATTTTTAAGGAGTTCAATATTAAACATTTTATTATTAAAAATTGAGGAGAAAATCAAAATATTTTGTTTAAATATTTAAAAT